>NW_024386945.1:2886890-3476053 GCF_900408965.1 Simochromis diagramma | reverse complement strand
TTTAGCCCCGTTCTGGACTGGAGTGTGAACAGGAGAATAGCAGGGAAGACAATTATATTCTTTCATCAGTCTTATAATTCAATAGTACAATTTTCCATTTACGCCTAGATTTCTGGGTTTAATGTTTTCCATAACACATTGTATGCCTGTATTAAAGAAGACAGCTATCATCATTTCCTTATTTGTTTGAGCTTTCCTGATTTCTGATTCCAAACATAATAAACTATCCATCATCCCTTTCTTTATGAAACCCATTCTGATCCCCAGAGAAGAGACTGTTAGTATCTAAAAATCAGGTTAATCTGTTTTCTTTTAGAAGTTGAGAAAGAAATTAATAGATTACCCACAAACTGAACATGGACAAGATTTACTACAGTAGTTGAAAAATCCACTGGAAAAGGCACACATGAGATTGTAGGTTTCACCTCTCGTTCGCTCTTTCCCTCCGTGCTCTGTTTGTGCGCAGGCTCACACTGCACTC
Organism: Simochromis diagramma; assembly: GCF_900408965.1. Classification (NCBI taxonomy): domain Eukaryota; kingdom Metazoa; phylum Chordata; class Actinopteri; order Cichliformes; family Cichlidae; genus Simochromis; species Simochromis diagramma. The sequence continues at coordinate 3,475,572 of NW_024386945.1, read as the reverse complement.
ACCCTCCCCCGAGCTAAACATCCAATCACTGTTAGTATGCAAATGACCCTGCGTCAGGTTTCTCATTAGGCAGGGCTTTAGGGGTTATTTATTTGAATTAGGCTAGCCAATCAAGATAAATTTTATGTTGTTGGTTGTAAAGATCTTGATGGACATTTGATTTTATTTTTTATTCTAGTTTTCAGTTTTATTTTTCAAGCTTTGCTGAATTTCCTTTTTTTTTTTTTTTTTTTTTTTTTTTTTTTTAAACTTGGTGTTAAGGCCCCTGGTCTCGGAGGAAGTGGCCGGCCATCCTGTAAAGAAATCCAAGCGTGCCAGGACTCACAGACGATTGGCTGGCTGGGGACCCGTGCCCGCCCACCTGCATGTAGATTTTAATGTGCCAGTCCTCAAGACCATTGATTGCCTGGGGATTTGTGGTGCTCCGGGGACCAATGAAGCGACTAACTGTGTTCACTGTGGCAACAAAAGCCTGAGGATCCTTCACTCAGGGGAAGACTATGTTTTTGGACTGAGCAGGCAAGTTGTCCCTCTTGCCTCTGTCCTTGATCCCCGCTTGCCTAACTCATGTTAAGCGTGGGAGTTCTGCCTGAGTAGCCTTGAGATGTGTTTCTGCCTGAGTGGCTAGTTTTAATTTGTATTTGAACTGTGAGAGTTGTTTTGTGTTGTTTAATTGCCTAGTGATTCGCTGTAAGCTACACTAACAGTTTTCAGTTCTGTGTTTGTAATAAACCCTTTTCTTATATTGACCTCCCTTGTGATGGGCTCGTTTATGTTACCTTCCATGGCCCCAAGCCGGGTCGTAACACTTGGCCTAACCTTATTAGTTTTGTTAATATTGGCATTGTGTTAATGTCATATTTGATATAAGCTACTCTGCATTTATTAAGGCTGTTGTGTGCTTAACATGTTTTAATCCTTTGTATCTTGTTTTATTTAATCTGAACAAGCACCTAAAAACAGACAGTGATCTCTGTCGGCCTCTCTCGGTTTCATTGCCACCATTCATTTTAAAGCTCAGTTTTTAAAACCTTACGATGTAACTCCAGCCCAGCCTATTGTTGTTCTGCTAACTGAAGTTTGGTCCTTTTACAGCATCCTGCCATGTGATTACATTTATCCCTAACCATCAGGAACCCTCACGTTAACTTTTATCAAGTGGAAAACAGTTAGCATTCATCTTCCAGCTTCACTGTGTTTATAATAATAATAATAATAAATAATAATAAACTTTATTTATAAAGCACACTAAAAAACCAAGGGTATACCAAGGTGCTTGACAAAAATAATAGGAAAAGGGAGATGGGAGGGAAAAGAGAAAAGACCTGGCACCAGTGGCGGCTCCTGAAAAAAATCTCAGGGGGGGCAATTTTTATGATATCGACTAAAATGACCCATTTAATGAGTACATCAAACAACACAATTTTAATTTGTTGCTAGGTGATTAACTCATACAGTGATACCTCATGCCCACTAGATGGCAACACACAACAGAAAGCTTTCCTCTAACTACATAAGTTACAGGTAGAAAGCGAAAGAAATTAGCATCCAGTAGCCTTTAAGCAAAAATGAATGTGTCCACTTACTCATTACTTAGGCTACATCAATCCAATGTTGTGTGGTGTAATCAAGCAACAATATAAAGCCGGCTGCATCATATAAATCAATATGCACAGCCTGTCAGCCACGACTTGCGCTGGAACCAACTCCGACAAAAAGTCCTGTTGTATGCTTTTGACTTCTCCTTCGTTGCCTGGGTTAGTTGAATTTCGGGCTTGTCAGGTCCCAACTCTTTAACTTGCAGTTTTTCTGCCATTGTCCTTCTGGCAAAAGGGTAGGTTAGAAGCGATCTAACCGAATTTGGGGGAGGCTGTGCCTCAACCGTTAACAATACCGCTGCCATCGTCTCTCTCTGACCTTATAGCTCACTTAGGCTACTGACTGAGGTAAAATTCTAGAACAGCAAATCTTCGCGCGTTTTCTGCAGGGGCGCAATTTTAAGCGCCCCCAAACCATTTAATTCAGCGACGCTGATAGGTCAAATATTTATTATTTTCCCCTGGCAACCATTTAATGATAGGCTATTTCGCTGCATATCAAGGGCGCTTTGACGAGCGCCCCAGAAGAAGAAAAACACCGTTTGTTGGTTGAACTTTAATGAGTCAGCTGGTGAAAATGTTAAAATACGCCTGGCTGTATATGGGCACACACATAGTAAAACTATCATTGATGAATTTTTTAAAAATATATATTTTTACTCCTCCACATTTGGGGGGGCGGAGCCCGAGCGCCCGCTATGGGCCAGCCGCCACTGCCTGGCACGTATCAATTATAAAAACCTTGACAATCATAAGATATAAAAGTAGTTCACAAGCATGACGGATAAAAATGTTCCAACGCACACCAAGTGTTAACTAGGTGGAAAGGCAAGATTAAACAAATAAGTCTTCAGCCGTGATTTAAACAGTGGCATAGAGTCAGACGCCGGATAGCAACAGGAAGGTTGTTCCATAAGACCGGGGCAGCTACAGCAAACGCGCGGTCACCGCGAGACTTCAGCCGAGAACGAGGTTGCTCCAGAAGAATTTGGGTAGCAGATCTAAGTGCTCTGACAGGAGTGTGTAACCTGAGAAGCTCATTGAGGTAGCTTGGCGCCAAATTATTAATGGTTTTGTAGGTGAAAAGTAATGTTTTAAATTGAATACAGTATTTAATTGGAAGCCAGTGCAAGCCAGCAAGAACAGGAGTGATGGAAGAAAACTTCCTGCTATATTATGCTAAGCATAGCTGTGCAGCTATACCAGCTAGCCCAACTTCAGTAACCCTACAAACATCACTGCTATTTAGTTTTCTCTCTTAATTTATGTCACAAGTGATACCAGAGCTGTGTGTTTTAATTTTTCCAGAAATCCCTCAGTCAGGGTTTGCTCACCACCATAAGCTTAGCCTTCAGTTGGACAACCCAAGTTGGTCAGATCTTAGGGTAGATCCTGACAAAGTGCAATCCATTTACATGACAAAAACTGTAATCCAGAGCACCCCACCACCACCCCTTTCCCGCCTCAGTTGCCATCATGTGCCCCCTTTACATTTCTGTCTGCCCCCTCATGTATGCCTGTCTAGAACCGGCTCAGATAGCACTCTTAATCTCCCAACATGCTTATTTATTGGTGTTGTTGCTGAATCTGGTTCCACTCACCAAACGACGGCCATTCTGGATTTTATGATCACTTGAAATCCCTCCTCCCGTTATCTTATTTCACCTCTACATCATCTCTCCCGCCATCTACTTCTGCTCTCCTTTCACTTCCGTCACATCACTTTCCCGCCTGCTGTCCAGTCACAGCCTAACCGGCCAACCGCGCCCCTCCCCCTCCACTCCTGCTCTGCTGTGAGTTGTTGTTGTATGGCCAAGAGACTAAACAGACGCCTTTGTTTGTTTGTTTTTGGTTTACAAAACTTATAGAGACAGTGTAAACAGGTCCGTACAACAAACCTGCGACATTACCCACAAACTGAAAGGTTAAGAAATACACTTTATTAACCTTGTTATTGATACAGTATTTATTACAGGTGCTCCATGCATTCTCCGGCTGTATATCATTAAGCAGGGCTGCCCGTTTGTCACCTATTCTGTTCGTAATTATTTTTATGGACAGAATTTCTGGGCGTAGCCAAGTGGCGGAAGACTTTCACTTGGGTGGTCTCAAAATCTCATCTCTGCTTTTCGTAGTTGATGTGGTTCTTTGGCTTCGTCGAGTGATGGCCTCCGGCTCGCACTGGAACGGTTCGCAGCCGAGTGTGAAGCGGTGGGAATGAGAATCAGCACCAAATCTGAGGCCATGATCCTCAACAGGTGGTGTGCCAAAAAGTGATTGTCTGCCAGAAAGTTGCTTATAAAGCTGCAGCGCCCAAATTACGCACGTTGACAGCTACTTCCGTGCGACTGATCATGAAAAAAAAAAAACAACATTTATGCATTTGTTATTAGACACAGGTATGCACTTATGAAACTTTAACGTTTCTTGTAACCGAATTATGACGCTTGTCAGGAGTTTGCTTTCAGTGTGTAGCGCAGTCACGCATGGAATAATTAATGCCTACAGGTTTAGTATATCTACTCTCGTTTATTATATTTGTTTTAGTATTTTATATTTCATATGCATTCATTTTGTTTTCTTTGTTCTTTTTAAACATACTTTAAGAAGTTTGTAAGAATAAATCATTCCCATTGCCATACACGGGAGGTAACTCTAAAGGTGGTGGAAATTACGGCGGCTGGCTCGAGTACATAATGTCAGTGGCACAGGAAGGGCGACAGTATTGAGTGACCTCAAAGTGATAGTGCAGTAATGCGCCGAAAAGGATGCCAGTTGCCGTTAAGCACCGAAGAAGAAGGGGGAAAAAACACTCGAGTTGGTATGAAGGAGCGATTAAGAAATATTTTTTCTTATTCTAAATTGAAAGAAAACATGTCCAAAAGAACTCAAAGACAGAGAAAACTTTCCGGAAGCTATATAGAAGGGTAAAATGGCCTGGGTGTAGGACCAAGTTCGTCTAGAGCCTCTAAACAAGAGTAATTCACCTTTTTTTAAATAAAAAAAAATGGCAACTTTGCTAAAGCTAAGTTTCGTCTTTGTGTTAATTATTTTTTTTAATTATATTATAATTTAAAATTATTATTGTTTTTGATTGTCAAAAAGACTTTTGAATTATCAGTTGGTTCCTTTTTACTCAGTTCAACAAGCGTCATTATTATTCATTAAAGTTCTGCCTTTCTACATTTATAAAATAACTATCCTCAAAGCATGCAAGGTTTTATTGTTATTATTATTAATTATTATTTTTTGGGGGGGGGGGGGGGGCTGAAAAACGCAACACTTTTGTACAAACACAAACACTGCAAGAAATCTACAGTGAGGGGAAAAAGTTTGACTGGAAGGGCCTAACGCTAGTAGAGTTGTAGAAATATCTTGAACTTCTACTATACATGGCTGTCATACGGCTACAGATATTTTGCTATGTATAACGTTAGTGTTTCTGAAAATCCTAAAAAAAAATCGATTTATTAACAAAGTAAACTAAAAATAGACTTTATTATATTTTATAGTTTTAAAATTAGATAACAACTGACTTGAACATAATATGAAAAAATGTGTTTTCACCATGGGAACACTGGGAACATTGATTGCTTTAATAAAGTTATCTATATTTTTATTTTCGTACTTTCCATTTGTATTTAGATGGGGCGCTGCATGGCAGATTCTCTGATGTTTCTCTGTTTCTACCTGTACTGATGCTAGCATGACTAAAACTAGCCAAGCAGCATTAAATATGTGAAGCAAGGCAGAAGGATATACTCATAAAATGAACAGAATCATGAGAATATAACACCACAACACTGCAAATGTAACAAAAATATGTCAGTATCAACTGGTATGTTATTTAAAATCTACATGAAACAAGTACACATCAATTTTTTTCCATTTTTTTTAAAATGCTGTGTGCTGCACCACACAGACACTTCAAACCTAATCTGAGGGGGGAGAAAATACAAGAACAACATAAGGGAGAAAACAAACCTTAAAAACATGCAGGGTTTCAGGAGACAGCAGCACTGCAGAGATGAGGACCGTCAGCTTTTTGAAATTTCACTCCTATAAATGCCTTTCCACGACAGAATGTCATGACATGACTATGACATTACAGGTTTTGTGCTTTGAAGTGATTGGTTACATGTCAATGGAACAGCCTTTGAGCTTTAAGTTATCTGATGTGATGCCATCACAAGCTTTTATTTTGATGTGTGTTGATTGGAAGTATTGCAAAATAGTTGATTATATAATTATAAAATAATAATTGTCCAGAAATAGGCTTTTAAAGGCTATTTTTTGGTATATGCTGAATTAACAGTATAAGAGCCTCTCTACCAGAGTATCACTAAAAAATAAAGCAAAATAAAACGTTTAAAGGAAAACATAAGGTTTAATAAATGCTTGTCAAAACAAAAAAACCTAACCAAAGTAGAAGACGACTGTTTAGCAGAAAAAAAGGTCAGGAACAGCGCCTCCTGGTGGCAAAGCAGCAGCTCATCAACTCTCAGAGCCAGAGGCCAACGGCGTTCGACCACATACAGCCACGAGTCAACACAGGGTTAAAGAAGTTCAGAGACTTCATCCCCGTCGTTAGCACGACCCAAAATTGAGTTCTGCAGCGTCTTCAGAGCTTCTCCACCGTCACGCTCCACGAATGCATATTTTCTTCCTCTCTGTTTAACTTTTACCATCTTACCTTTGTGAATTCATCCCCTGCAGGTACGAGGAGGGCGGGGGGAGGAGGGCGACCTTCGACTGGCCTGCTGCCTTGTTATGGGTACAGTCTGCTGGAGGGGGCCAGAGCAGATATCCGCAACCTGTGAGTATGAATGGGAATCAATGAAATGGTAGTGATTCAGATTCCTTATGCTGGCTCACCAGCATCACTATATTACTCTGGGTTCTTGGCTAGCTTAGCGTTAGCATGCTGTCTGTGCAGGTGCTTACAAAGAGCCGAAGTTGTGTTAGCAGCGTAATGCAGCTGTTTTTGTCCAGGATGCATGAGCGCAAAACCCGATAAGCAGGATGGATGGGCAAGCAGAATAACCATTCCAAACAGTCGGACTACTGGGAACCAGTTCTGTACAAGAACCAGTTCTTAATTTCTATCCTTACCTATGAGTCACACTGAGCTTATTTAAGGATATCATTAAAGGTAGTATTTTACGTCAGTTATTGAAACTACTCACAAATATTTATCGTGTCTTCTGAGCTCTGATCGGCACTGAAACAGGAAGATAATCTCCACAGAGTTTTCTCATGAGGATTTATAAATGACACTGAGAACACAGTTTTTGCAGTTTTGCCTCTTTATTCACGTTGTGAGTGAAGTGCAGACTCCCAGTTTTAACGGGAGGGGTTTAAATAAGGTTGTGACACACACAGTCCCTCATTTTCAGAGGCTCAGGAGCAGTGGTGGTCCTAGCCTGTTTGGCGCCCTGGGCGAAGACTCCCTCTGGCGCCATCGGGTGAGGAAGCTGAAATGTCACAGATTCTGATGCATCGGGTCCACGCTTTGTGTTTATGTCTTTGTGTGGAATCTGTTTATCTGCTCTCATGTGCTATTTTGACTGTTGGTGGTTGTTGAAATGAAAGCTTTAACCTGAGATTCTGCCGTTTCTGGCAAAATACATTTATATTTAAAAATCGATTCAGGATTTTAATGAATCAATATCGAGTTATTAAAGCTAGAATCTATTTTAATCGGAAAATCGATAATTGAAACCCAGCCCTACATCTGAGCTTTACCATGAGTCCTTACCTAGAGGCCTCCAGGTGTTGGCCTCCAGGTGTTGGCTTCCAGGTGTTGACAGGCTATGCTAACAAGACCGTCCTTTCCCCAACAGAATCCGGTTCACAGTGATGAGCAAGCCTCCAGAGGAAGAGGAGCAGGAGAGGGAGTGTGAGGATGTGGGCGTGGCCTCCCTGAGGATCCCTGACATCCTTTAGAAACGGCGAGACATGACGGAGGAGCGTTTGAACGGTCAGCACGCACCGAAAAGATAACTACTTACTGATCAATCGGTAATCTGTGGCTGGTTTAAAAGAAGCTGCAGCAGGTGTTTGTGTAGTCTCAGCCGTGTTTCAGCTTTTAGTTCATGCTTAACATCAGGAGCTTGTCATCAGTGATGTGAGTAAACAAAGGTCAGCGATTAGCTAATGAACCTTCTAACGATGGCGTCAGTGAGCAAACAGACATCAGGTGCACCTGAATGCACGTGATGTCCTCTGTTTTTGCAGGTTCACAGATGTTTCTGCAAAAAGCCTGGAAGACAAAACTGAGACATGAACACACTGCAGGTCCGCCTCAGATTTAGACCTGCAGCCGTGTGTGTGTTTTAAACCTGTGAATAAAAAGGACTGTTCTGAAGCCTGGTGTGAGTCTGTGGCTCTGTAAATATAATTTATCGTTCGTTCTGAGTTTCAGCAGCTTCACACTCTTCTGCAGTTTTGCTGTTTGTGCGTGGGAAATAAAACGTGCCTTAAACTTTATCTTTCCTGTACAAACATTTATATTTTGTGCTCTAACAAAGAGAACATGTGTCTGCAAGTGTGGCTTAGAAATAAATAAATAAATCATCATGTTTCTATTTTTGTCACTGGCTGTCATTTATGGATTTATTTTATTTTTTGTGTTCACAAGTTTCCCCGTACTCACACAGGGCGTGTGAGTGTGTGTACGACGTTGAAAAAATCAACTCGCTCACAAAACGGTGTCTAATTTATACTATATTAGGGGAAAAAAGACAGTTTGGAAATTTATGACAAATATCTGTAAAATTCTTTTGGAAAGTCTAAACATTTTAAGTCAAGGAGTAAGATCTATGTATTTTACTTTCAAGGTTATAATGGAAAAATGTAGACATTTGAACTGCTAGTAGAAATAATTAGTAAATATAGTTTTATAGAACACCCACAAATTAAGGCTGACAACAAGCTACAAGCTCATCTGCTGCTCACTGCGAGAATAGTGTGCAGGGACCATCTACAAAGTGCAACACCCAAATATGTAAAACATGCATATTCAGCAATAACCATGGTGCCTTGTAGTGTTACCACTGCACTGGGGTTTTCAGACTAAAAAGTCTGAATTTTACCTCACTTTCCTTAGCCCGGCCCATGGCTTCAGCTGCAACATAAAAGTGACTGGGGAATTTCAAGACGTACATCATAGACCTTTCTTATGCTACAAACCGCAGGTCCTTTTAAAAGATGCCAAACGGCTCTTAAAGAATAAGGAAATTTTGAGAAAATGTCCTACAATCCTTTGGCATTCAATAAATCCATATTTTAAAACACCCCTGTGGAAACGTTAAGAGTTCACAGATTGTCCAGCAGGGGGCACCGTTACATTTAAATGTGATTTAGAGCGCTTCACCAATCAGAAGGGAGTTTTTCCAAGCAGGTCGCTGTTGGGATCTGATCAACGCCTGACTGGGTCAGGCCATGTAATGTTTAAAAACCTGCCCTTGTTTAAGAGATGTTTTATCTACAATTATAGCAATCTATAATTTTTTTCTTTTCCTTTTTAATGAGATCGGTCCCATGATTTTATACGAGCGATCTTTATGACGCACATTTCCACAAAATTAAAGTTAAGCTATATATGTCTAAGTAAGTGACTCGCGGTCGTCTTTAAAGCTCCAGAAGCCACTTATCAGTAAAATTATTCTTGGTTTGGGTGGTGCTCCTTCCCCGTGTTTTGTTTGTTTTGGAGGTAATCAGTTTAGTACACTTTATGGTTATTTTCTTTTAACCAGTTAAACCCTGCCCACTGCTCACATTTAGAGCAGTCTACAGACTCAACTTTTGATTCACAGAGATTAAGCCTATATACACCAGCCTCATTATGTAATACTTTGGACATGTTTAATACATGCATTCAATTCTCAAAGTACATGTGACGGTAAATAAAGAATAAAATGTCTTTTCAATGCTGCAGCAAGAGTACTGACAGGGACTAGAAACAGAGAGCATATTTCTCCTATATTGGCTTCCCTTCATTGGCTCCCTGTTAAATCCAGAATTGGATTCAAAATCCTGCTCCTCACACACAAGGTCTTAAATAATCAGGTCCCATCTTATGTTAATGACCTTGTAGTACTATATCACCCCATTAGAGCACTTCGCTCTTGCTCTGCAGGCCTACTTGTTGTTCCTAGAGTATTTAAAAGTAGAATGGGAGGGAGAGCCTTCAGCCTTCAGGCCCCTCTTCTGTGGAACCAGCTTCCAAATTGGATTCAGGAGACAGACACTATTTCTACTTTTAAGATTAGGCTTAAAACTTTCCTTTTTTGCTAAAGCATATAATTAGGGCTGGACCAGGTGACCCTGAATCCTTCTATAGTTATGCTGCAATAGATGTAGGCTGCTGGGGGATTCCCATGATGCACGAGTATTTCTTTTTCAGTCACCTTTCTCACTCACTACATGTTTATACACCTCTTTGCACTAAATCACACTTGTTATTCATCTCTGGCTCTCTTACACAGCATGTTTTTCTTCTCTCTCTCTCTCCCCCAACCGGTCGCGAGCCTGGTTCTGCCAGAGGGTTCTTCCTGTTAAAAGGGAGCTTTTCCTTCCCACTGTTGGAAAAACTCATAGGGGGTCATATGATTGTTGGGTTTTTCTCTGTATGCATTACTGTAGGGTCTACCTTACAATATAAAGCGCCTTGAGGCGACTGTTGTTGTGATTTGGCACTGAAAAAATAAAATAGAATTGAATTTATTGAATTTAATGTAACAGCAAAAACAATCTACAAATCAGTTTTCCAGTAACTGCTGTTAAAATATTTGATGCTTCCAGGTCTTGGTTTGTTTAAAAAACGAGAAGTTTAGAGGGAAGATGTTTCTGTAGTAGATCAGCTAACACAACACACGTCTGAAACTTGAAAAGGAGTCCAACTAGACAGGGTACCCTTTTTGTTTTTTTCTGCATGAGGGAACAAAGGCAATGAAACTTCACTTTATTTAAATCACAGCTAATTCTGACAAATCCAGACAAAAAGCTGGGGGGGGCAGATGTGATGTAATGTAGTTTTAGCTTATTGGTATTGACTAACTTCAGTGATCCATTGTGTTTGGAAATGCTCTCTGGTCACAGTTGCATTTGAATACATTTTTTCATACTTTAGCAGAACAAACTGTACTAAAACAGGAAAAGAAAAAAATAGTTCTGCATTGAGATTTGTAAGAAATCATTTAAATTATTTTCCAGAAGTTACCTGGAAAATTAACAATGATAGCAGATTTCACAGAAGGATAGGGAAAAGACCAAACTAAAGTCATTGTTAGATGTAAATAGATTTCTCTGAACAGTCACAGAGTTTGGGTTATTCGATTTTAATCAAGATTGACAAGTATTCATGTACCGTAATTCCCGGACTACAGAGCGCACCTGATTAAAAGCCGCATGCTCTAATTTTAGAAAGAAAATCTATTTCGTACTTGTACAGGCCGCACCGGATTTTAATTCACTTGTAATATAAGATATTTACACAGAAATATTACATGTGAGGATTTTTAAAGTTTAATTTAATCCGTAAGGTAACATAAACGTTATGGTAACATACAAAAATACATACTGCAAATGCTTTTTTTCCTCGAACAGCGCCTGTAACACGGCTACCTTTAAGTATACGTACGTATCAGTAACACACAAATTACGTTGCTTATGGTTTTTTTATGGAACAGTGCACAAACAACATTAAAACGTCTCTTAACAACCGGTAAAAATATATACCGTATATATACTACTTATCAATTTTATTCGTCTACTGTTACCAGGCAAAATGTTTTTGGCCGCATGAAAAAAAAAAAAAAATGCATTAGCCGCACGTCAGTATAAGCCGCAGTGTTCACAGTGTAGGGAAAAAGTAGCGGCTTATGACCCGAAAACTACGGTACATTTCCCACTTCCCGGTATAAAAAAAAAAAGCATCTTACACGCTCAGGATGCGTTCGTTTACAGCAACAAAAATCTTTTTTATTTAATGTTTCAAAAAGATAAAATACAAACCAATTTTTTCTGAAAACCTTTGACCTAAAAAGCCCAAATTTATTCATGACTAAAAATGATCAGTCACTGACTCAGTCTGTTTACAGATGCAGACATACCTGCATGAAAACTGTACACAAAGCAAACGAGTATAAAATGTGACACATCTGAAGAAAATAAGCAAGAGAATCTCCCGGTCACGGTGTTGCTCACAGCCCCATCACAGAGGGAAACACAGCAGCACCTGTGGAAGGAAGGAGAGTGCATTCAATCCATTCACAATGTCTCTCATTAACCCCTGTCATCTAAACTCACACGACGTCAAAATCAGTCTGCGTCTACTTCAGCGCAGTCTCGTACTTTTTGGGCTACCTTGACCATCTCCTGTGTCCGATTCCGGGACTTTCCAGTCCAGTTGGCGCCCTTTTTCATAGAGTCCCTTAAGGACCTTCCTCACTTCATCATTCCCGCCGCCATGACTCAGCTCCAGGTACTTCCTGTACAGCTGCAGGGCAGTGCGTGCATCCTCTATGCTGTCATGGGTTTCCCCCTGGATGTTGAGGTCTGTGGACATCAAGAAGAAAACAATCAGAAATGACTTAAGGTAAACTGTTATCTTCAGATTTCAGAAGAGAATTACATTTATTGATAACGAGTGAAATAAAATGATTATCTTTATACATTTTTAAGTGTTTCAGCTTGAAATGTGTCTATAACCTTGACAGAAAGGTCTCCGACACTCATACATCAGTGTACTGTAATCTGCTACCATCTGGGATTTTTTTACACTGCGTGTATGTTGGAAGTTGTGATTTTATTTATTAATTTATTTATTTTTTGATTGGTTGGTTTAAGACTTCAAGATTTAAAGGAAAACTCACACATATTTGAATTAGTTAATTTAATTAAATAAAAAGTACAGGATTATTTTTTGAGGCATTCATCTGTATGTCTGAAGATCATTGAATGCAAAGACTGTGAGTTGCAGGTAAGGCTCATGGGCTTCTGTAGAAAATGCTAATGTCAGCTGGTCCCTTGCACCACGGCATCGCCAAATGTGTTAACTACTAACCTTTGTTTTTTGTACATTTTTTGATTTGTTTGTTTTTACAGTAAGCTCTATATTTTAACCTTGACTTACCGAGAAAATACCAGGCAAGAAATCTAAGAGAAATCATCCTCTTGCGGGGCAAATGGAAGAGATGGACAGTATCAACAACTTGATCTTTTGGAACCTTAAAAAACAAAAGAAAAACCTTAAAAATCACATCTAATCACTCTAAGAGTTGTGAGATGACTGAATTTGACTTTACTGAGCTCTAAATTATACACACTAGTTTATAGAAACAACATACCAGTAAGTTGATGACACGAAAATCTTTCTGTAGGCCGTGACCTACAAAGCGAACTCCTGTGTCAATGAGGAAGCGCAACTTTAGGTAGGTTGACTTCAGAGTGGTCAGATGCTTAGAGGATATTTTGGCATCCAGGTCTCCAGGTTTGATGCCAGAGTATTGTGTCAAATAGTCGACCACCTGGAAGAACAAATTGACCAGTTAGCAGGTGGATCCTTTAAACATTATATACTCATACTCTCTGCAGCTTCTCACCTGCTCCTGAGTGGAGATGTAGTCATCGATGAAGGGGACCCCCTCGTTGGGCCCCTGACCCCTCACACAGGTGATCCTGGCCACAGACATCTGACTGGGCTTAATGGTTGATTTGGTTCCATCACTGCGTAGCTCTGCTTCTTCCTGCAGACGCACACATTAAAGAGTTGAGTTTGTTTAATAACAACAAGATTACTTTAAAAAGACTCCAGGTTGTCAGTGGACTCGAACCCAGGACCTTTTCACGATAATACATCAGCTTTTTACAGCTTATGGGTAAAAAGCATTCCATTTAACACAGTCTAACCTAGGAGAGCACAGATTACTAACCTTATTAACTGGACACCTGGATTAGTTTCATGAGTTAACCATTATGACCAGTCTGTGTGACAGAGAGCTCCCTGTAAATGTCTATAATATTTTTTTTATCATGAAAGATTATGTCTTCCCACCTTCTTCTTCAATTGGCAGGCTTCAGGGGTCACCTCCATCTCACCCTACCCATAACACCCACCATGTCTTCCTTCACTACATCCATAAACCACCTCTGTGGCCTTCCTCTTTTCCACCAGGCTGTCCAATATATCCACCATCCCTCCTCTGCACATGTCCAAACCACCTCAGTCTTGCCTGTCTAACTTTGTCGTGGCTGAGCAGCCCCTCTGATGAACTCATTTCTAATCCTATTCTTTCTGTAACACTTTTTCCTCATAACCAGGTCATCAGCTACAGGTAATACTTAATATTTAGTGTTATAGATTTCAACCTGGAAGCTATTTTTTTTAGTTATTTGGTTTAACATAAGAAGATACAAATCATAATCAGATCATGATTAAAAAGGGCCTGATGTCTCCAGGTCACTGTAAATTTCCATGTCATGGAGATTTGTGTAGACTTTATTGTCAGCTTTTCGCAGGTAAACAACTCCAAACAAAAACTTCAAAGAGTACACTGCGCTTTGAAGTCACACTGCTACAGAAAAAGCAGAAGTGGTTTAATCCCAAGGATTCCTCTTTATTATCAAAGTGTTTACACTAACCGCAAAACAATGTGACAAATATCTGGCAATTTCACTCCTTTGAAATCCCACACAATATATTATTTTCAGTTTCAAGTTAACACCAGTGCATTATGGTTAGAATAGTTCTCCTTTAAGATGGGGAATGTTGTAGTGGAGTGGGTGGATAAAACTTGAATGGGTTTTGAATTAAATTCATCCAAAATCAGAAAAAAAATTCAAAGCCACACAAAGCAGAAGTATGCGGAATGAAGAGGAAGGATCTTTTAATACGGTAAAGCAAGCAACGACAACCCGATTAATGTGGTTACAAGTGTTTTACAGGGTAATGTATTCACACAGTGGTATTGTGGTTAGAGTTACCTGATTGAGTGTTACAAACTCAGCGTCCAGCCCCACCAGATCACCAGCCTGCGGCATCTCACTGACCATGAGAGGGATAAAAGTGGCATGTGTCTTCCTCTGCTTCCGAGCCAGTGACGCCTCTGTGAGCAGCACGCTAGCATCTATGGGATTTTTAACTGAGGAAAACAGCCGAGCATGAGCAGTTAGATCAATAAAAAGAAAACCTTCAGATTTATTGTGCTGAAACTTACTGCGGAGGTCGTATTTGGTGTGGTAGTTTCTCTTAGCGTAATACAGAATGGCTGGCACTTTCCAGCTCACATCAAACTGCGCAGCCTCAGTCTGAAAACAAAAACAATAAATTAATAGATAAAATAATAAATAGCTTTAGGTGACTGCACACATTTACATTAGCAAAAATAGATCCTTACTTTATCAATCGGTTCAATGAGGAAGTCATTGAAAAGGTACCACTGCTGGTGTGTGACTCCCTGAAATAATAAAATCATTTTAAATGTTAAAAATGTAACTTTTCAAAGTGAGTTTATCTCAGACTGCAATTTCTTATCTAAGACTAACGCACCTCTTTTCTTTGATGGTAGGTCTCACCCACTTTAATGTGTGCAACCAGATTACCACCCGTGCGAGCATCCAGGATGTGCGGCACCGTGACCACCAAGTCATACAGAGAAGCTCCCTCCGCCTCTTCAGCAGCACTTAACTAGTAACAGATAAAGTACGAGATAAAGAGAAGATAAACTTTTTTTTTTAAACCACATGCTGTCACAGCAGCCAAAACAGTACACCCAATTTAAGATAAATAACCGTTAAAATAGAATATCTCAGTAACTCAAACTCTAATCTGACAAACTGAAATAGACTAGTAAATTTAAAAAAATGAAAAAACCCAGAAAGGAGCACAAATGAACAGAAAAAAAGTGAAGTAAAATAAATACAGGGGTTAGAGATCTAAAACTCTTAAGTTAAAGACAATAATGGTTTAAAATGATCTAAAAATTGAAATAAAATATAGTTAAATGCTATATATAAAAAATAATAATATGGCAGCAGGTTATTCCAGAGATTTTCCCAACTAATACGCTCCAGTTACTCCTGAAGTTCCCAGCTACATCTGCACTAATTCAGGTTTCTTCCACACCAGTGAGGGAACATTCCACATCCCAATGAACAGACAGTGATGGTTCGAGTGCTGCTTCGAGTCAACATAGCCAAGCCCCTGTCTTTTCTTGATACCCAGGTCACACTGCACCTGAGCCCTGCATGTGGTGGGTCCATAGAGGGGCAGATCTGTTTACAGGTTTTGCCCCGCTCAGTGCCCGGCAATGGGGATTTTCTACATCTCTCTTAGTCTCTTATCCCTGCCCTGATAGCAGTTAGCCTTGGAACATGAAACAGATCCCTGGATCAAAGGGATGTGCAAATCCCTCTCTCATCAATAAGGTGTCAGTTTGTCAGGGGTTGTAAAAAACTATATAAAAAGTTACATAATATATAATATAATGAAGTGTGTGTATACAGTAAAACAAAATAAGAGATATAAATTTAACAAAGAAAGAATAAAGATGTCTTACTAAATGTAATGGGGGGAAAAAAGCGCAGCAAATGTCATAAAATTAAAGTTGCTCAATAAAACAATGTCTAAGTGTGGCCAGCAGATTTACTGCTCAGGGATACTGCCGTGAGTGGACAGGGAGGAAAATTACAGACTGAAATTATTTAAAATTATTGTTAGCTCAAGAAGCTCTAAAGGCCTCACCTCCTCGGTCTCAGACCACCTGCTGATCTCTAGTCCTTGACTTTTGCTGATGGACATCTTGAGAGTGGCGGGGATCCAGATGTGCCGCAGATCCTCTGTGCGAGTGTCAAAGGTGATGCCCTCCATACCGCAAATCTCCTCCCCACTGCACAAAGTTTAAAGTGTAAAGTTCAACAACAGATTTAATCACAATCTAAGATAAAGAAGTGCAATTTCAACAGCACATTTCAGTTTTTCTACATGATCAATGTAGAAAATTACAGAAAAAGATCTGATAGCTCAGTGCCAAGAGACTGTCCCATATTTGATGTTTCTTTTTTTCCAACTGAAACTTTTCTGTCATTTAATTGTTTATCCAATCCTCACTACTTTGGTGTAGTATGAATGGACACAGGGGAAGGTCTTTATCGGGAGGAAAAGCTATAACACAACAAACACAGTTAAAAGTCCAATAATTTATGCCTACCTTCATTTTTCCAAAGTTGTCTACCGGACCAGATTGGAGTCTTTGTCAAGCTCATTCTGGCCCAACTAAGGCCTCCAAACCTTATGTTTGACACCCCTAAGGCTTCTCACTGTGCTCCTTCCAATGTACAGCTGTGTGTGTGTGTGTGTGTGTCTCTATTTCTTTAAAATGAAAAGGGGTCTTTCTCTACTTACTCTAAGCACCACTCAGTGGGCATGGGAGGTGGTTCTTTAGGTTTTGCTGGTTCCTCTTTCTGCTTGGCTTTATTGAAAGCATACTATAAAAAACCATTCATGTAATTAATAACAAGTTGAAGAAGACCATCTTGGTTTTAATTTTTATCTTTTTAATGACAGAATCAATGTCGCTTACCTCGGCCTGAACCTTCCAGAATTCAGCCTCTTTAGCACTGTTCACCTCACAGTTTATCACCAAAACATCTGGTAGACATCGAATGTTTCGTGTCTGCACCTACAGTGTAACACAAACACAATATCACTCTGCAGCACGGCTAACAATCTGTTATGTATTGACAATATGAGTGAATAAAAGCTGTAACTCACTGTGGGCTGATACTTCTCACAGTTTTCACACCATGCCTGAGTGCTCTGCTCCAGGCAGATGCTTTTCTTCAGGATCTCAGCAAAGTCATACTCCTTTATTGTTTTTTCTGAAAAATATCAGAGTCAAATGAATATACTGGTAACAGATATAGCCTACTGCTCACTCAACATTAAAACTACCCATCTGTAATGGAGGACATTCAAATATTTAAAGCTACAAATACAGAACAATAAAATATAGTAGCTCTGGAAAAGGATATACAGAGGAAGATAATTAAATTTCTAAATACAGGATTAAAAAAACAGATATTGGAAACTGATAAGATAAAATTATCATTATTATTATTATTTTTAAATGTAAGCATATGATATATACACACACGTGTTAAGAAAGAGGAGATATTATGAGTGTGAAATGCACACCTCAGTGCTCTCAAACTGACCTTGAGTGTTCTGCTCGGGGTAATGCATGGTGAAGAGCAGCGTGAGGGAGGAGCGGACCGTTTCTTTGCCACAGCGACACAAACTACTGTTCTCAACTTCACAACCAAACAGCTTTCCAATGACAGACTCACCAGAGGAGCCCAGAGAACTGCAACACAAACACAGAGCAGTCACATTTGTTACGCAGATGTTATCTTTTAAACGGTTTCTACTTTTATAAACAAACTTAATAAGACTGGAAATATGTTCAGTAAGATTGCAGGGCTTACTAGACTCACAGAGCAGTTTTTGCTCTGTGAGTGACTAGCGGTGGGGAAAGAGTAAGGAATCCTGCAAATGATTCACTTTCTCTCAACAGAGGTACAAGTTCCTGTCAGGGTACCCGTCTGATCTTTTATACAGTCTCACGTAACAATAAACTGGACGTTAAATAAATCCAGGTGATATGAGGTGTTTTGTAATGTTACTGTCACTTCATTGTTAGATGTATGTAATTATGTCTGTAATTGCGATGCCTTTTTTGATGTGGTTGTCTTTATCGAAGAATCCCCACACACAGAAAGAGAATTTCTCAAAGGTAATGACAACATAACAATTGAACTATTTCCAAGCATTGGTCCCCAGGCACAACACCCATATGTGTGTGCTTTGGCCAAGGCCACAGTGACGGGAAGTGTAAAGTAACCATGTTAAGGATGGAAGAAACACCAGCTCCAGAGGAAACCCACAGACCCAGGGCTCTTTCTCCAAGCAGCCTAGAACACATCCAGACTGATGTATTATACCTGCTGCTAGCACCTCTGTAGGCTTGCGGACCCTCCTGCTCCTGTGTCTCCTGGTGAAGCTGGGTGAGGATGAAACGATTCCAACTTTGGATTAAGCGACCAAGCCTAGCCTTCCCCGTTTGCTCGTCCGAGTCTGAGAGGATCAGGCCCAACGCCGAGGCTTCAGGGATGGTTCGAAACGCTCTGAGGAAGTTACTGGCCTTGAGGAAGATGATAGGAGATGGTACTTTGGGAAAGCTACATAATAAATTATTGTCCAGTTGCAAAGAAATGAGGATTCAATTTAAGGGTTCTGTATTTCCCAAGAGGCTGAATCGTTATTTCAGAGAAATGAATGGAAAAAACTTACCTGACATGGATCTCCTCGTGACAAATCTAACATGTGAAAGAGGAAGCCGAGCTCACAGGCCAAACAAAACTCTTTCTGGCACAAATGATTCTGAACAAGGCACCGAATCGGCTCCAGGAAATATAACACCTAAGACAAAAAACCAGAGAGCAACTCTTGATGATGTCTCATATCAAAAACTAAATTTTTACCAAACACATTGTAAATCTTCAGTCTCTTACCTGGATCATGCAGTTACAGTAGGCATTGGGAATGTGTGGCTCCAGGCCAGCAAACAAGGTCCTGTTGTAATGTTTGAAGTCAAAGTCCTCCAATCCAAGTTTAGAGTATTTAATTGTGACCTGAAGCAGAACAAAGACATCTTCATCACGTGTTTTGGAAATCTAAATTTACAGTAAAACTTTATAGATTGTGATACGTCAACAATAAATCTCATCTCTATATGAGAACGAGAATGAAATAAAGTCCAACCTTTCTATACTTTTTGGGCACCATGTAAAGATGTGGCTCTTCATCACGTCCTATTGGTGACTCAGGGACCTGGTTGTAATTATCATAATCAGGCTCCACATCTTTAATTTTATAAGGAACCTGAAACCAAAACAGGGACCACAAAAAAAAAGTTACATTATGTTGAAAACCATGTGTTTAACTGGTTTTCAGCCTTAAAATAGAAAGATTGTTAGGATTTTGTGAAGAAGGACAATTAAAAATCTTTTTTCCCCATTTAAATTAGCATAACCAAGTTCTTCACATGCCTGGTTCCTGGGGCGGGTACGAGGATTTGCTGCGTAACCAATGAAGCCAACAGTTTTCATAGTGCGGAGGATTTCTGGGTCCACCGGAGGGGCTCGTCTGTTTAAAAAAAAAAAACAAAAAAAAAAAAAAAAACACACGTTTTAGATTGTAAAGCAGTTAAGGGGAAAAGGGGGAAGGGGCAGCTACAAGCCATGCTTCTCATTCTGAAGTGCCTTTAACAGTGAAACAGGAGTAAATTAATATATTCATTCAAAAAAAAAAACAAAAAAAACCTGCATCACAAACTTTACAAAATCTGAACACCAAAAAAATCCAACCAATTTCAAGCCATAGTTTACATGTTTTAATTAGTGTCATAAAATATGGCGTGTCTCTGTCCCTTCACATAAAGTGTGTAACATATGGCTTCAAATACAGATGTCATCATTTCCATAGGTAATGTTATCAACTATGACTGCAGAGAAGAGAAATTAACCACTTCCAGATTGTCAGGTAATATGTTTATGGCATGAACAGTTATGTCATGCATGAGATCGTACATCTCCACTGATCCAGCTTCTCTTTCCTGGTTTGGTTTTACCATATAAATTCAGAAAAGCTTGAAAATGTTTGATATTTCTCCACACTGTTTAAAAACTTCTTTTTTTCTTCTTTTTTTTGGTAAAGAAAAACGATCCTTAAAAAACTGAAGTCAACAATGCTTTACTCTGTCTCTCAATTCTTTCCAACTTCCTTATTCTGTCTGTGGCATCCAGCCCCGAGCCCACAGGTTCCTGATGAAAATGTAAATTTCTTAAAAACACGTCATAAACCTATAGTTTAATTTTCCACCGAGGCTAAATAAATTCCTAAAACAGCTGGGAACTTAAAGTCTTGGCAATAGTGTATTTTTTGAAACCACTTTCTGCCTTTGATGTATTTCTTTGTATTTTGAGAAGTGTGACAGTGTAATGTGGAGTTCGTTTGAGATAAACTATAGTGACCCTGATGAACTTTTAAAGACAAAAACAGTTTGGTTTTCTATCCGAGTTACTTTCCAGAGTGTGTGTTTCAGTTCAGTTTTTGGTGACTTATTTGTTTTTAATTTTAGTTTTTAAGTTAAGTACAACAGTTTTGTATATACTGTTAATAATTGTGTTACCTGGGGCTGGGTGTAGCCAGGGCAGTGGGCCAGTCTGACAGCAGAGGCTCAGTGCTTGTCAGCGGCATGGGGATCAGAGAGAGGGGCAGCAGGTCGTGATTCCAGTCCAGCTGAGGCAGTGTGTCCACGAGGCAGGGCAGGGCAAATTCCGTCTCCCGTGAGTAGTCGTTGAATGAAACTTCTGGAGCATCGGACCAAAGGTGCACACATCCCCCTGAATCCCCAAAGGCTAAGGCTTGTTTGCTTGTTGACACGTCAAAACTCATGAGCAACTGGCCCACTGTGTTGACGTGAAAAATATCTGCCATGTTGGCAAGGCCGGTGGGCTCACAGAACTGGCACTGACCTGGAAAAAGAGAGAATACAGGCGGTTATAGTGAAGCTAAATGTACCATCCATCCACTCTCTTGCACTTTCAATTCAGGATCACGAGGCGGCGGGGCTGGAGCATATTCCAGCTATCATAGGACGACAGGCTGTCGGACTGTTGCAGGGCCAACACAGAGAGACATACAACCATTTGCACTCACATTCACACCTATGGTCAACTGAGAATCACCAGATAACCTAATGCCACTAACTGCATGTCTTTGAACTGCAGGAGGGAGCCACAGAGAATGCAAACTCTGGCCAGAAGGCGGATTCATACCCAGGACTAGCGCTAACCCCCACACAACCATGTTGCCCGGCTACATGTACCAGTTTTTGGAAGCATAAGAGACTGCGGTAAACTTCTTATCAGATGTCAGTTTTGTTATTGACTTTCCTAATGATAATATATCAAAACTAAATGATGACTCCTATCATCAAAGTGTTCTGCTTTAGCTCTTAAAACCATACAAGACCAGAAAACTACAGTCATTGCATGAGGTCCTGTGCAACAGCTGGAAAGAGGAACAAACACATCAGGAATGCCACAACAGCTCTTGCTGGCCTCACTGTACAGCATTAAAATGAAAATAATTGTGTACATTGCTTGTGTCATGAGCACACTCTTCTATAGCACTAAGAGCTGGACAACATACTCCAGGTGGGAAAAAGACTCAACCCCTTTTCACTTATGATACCATAGTTACAAAGAGAACAAAATACATTTGACTGTAATGTCGAAATTTAATTCTTCTTGGTATTTCACTTACAAACCAAGGAAACTAACAAGCAATCAGACTAAAGAACTCTAAAATTGACTAGACTCTTTAGTTCATACCTGTCTGTGAGAGGATTGCAAGCCGTGACGTGTAGGTAGGAATGAAGCGCAAGAAGAGGGGATCCACATGCACCTGAAGGGGGGTTACAGCACGCATCATGCGGAGGTCATACACCATGAGGAAACGGTCACATGCCAACCCATTCAGGCCTCGGCTGGAGAATCCACATGCAGCCAGAAGGTTTCCGTGAACATCAAAGTCTGACAAGCTGCCAGAAAATGCATCAAACTCATGCTCCATCTTAAAGGTACGCAAGTCACGAAGGGTCACCTGTTTTGAACGGAGGGTAAATGTGAGAGTCATGTAAAACAAACAAATATATTTTTTCAAAACTGATATAATCATATGAGACTTACTTTGCCAGAAGTGTGTCCACAGAAGAAGAAACGATTGGTCTGACGCATTATTGCCACTCCAGGTACCTCCACTGTGAACTGGAAGTACAACCAAAACAGCAGACAGTCAGACACTCGCTGTGAAGTGCTATGTTGTGCCAGTGGTCTATGCTTATATCAGGCTTGATAAATGCAAGCCTGATGTCTTACTTTTTGAGTTTCTTGTACTGTATTCAGGTCAACTTCAGCCACATAGTTTTGCAATCCACCCATGAGCAGCGTGTTGTTATCAGTCATGAGGAGGCTGTGCATATCAGCTCCTTCCTCCATCCTGCAAAGCACCAAAAATGGCCATTAATTCCATAACCGTAAAAATATTTTCATATCTCCATGTCATAAACAATCAATATGAGCACAAAAACATAGAGGAAAAACACATCCCTATTTAAGATAGGTAGGATTCACAATAATATCTACTGACAGTGTTTCTTCTGTATTTTTGCAGAAAACTTCACCAGGACACTTAATGTTGTATTTTCTCTAATTTCTCACCAATATTGTGCAACATATCAACAATCAATGTAAAAGTAACACTTACGGATAATCAAACATGACGAGACCTCCACGAGTGTAACATCTCAGGTTGCATTTAGAGAGGAACAGCACGCCTGTTTCCAAACTCTGAATATGTCGGATGTCATCGGTTGCGTGGACTTGGAAAGAAGAGTAGCGTGCCATTGTTGGTCCAAAGAATGATGTTACATGACCCTTAAAAGAACACAAAAAAGGAATATTACAAAGTGTAACGGCTGACGAAACGATCTGTCCTCCAATATAATTCTTGGTCTCACTCTGTGGTTTCCCATCCAGAGCGTTTCCTCCTGCAGGTCAAAATGTGTTGCAGTGACAGGGATGCCAACTTCTGAAACTACACTGTGCAGCTCAGAAAAGATCCCCTCCATCAGGTGTACAGGCTCCGGGACGGTCACAGCCTGTCCCTCTGGGTATAGCTCCACACCCTGGAGTAGTTTTGGGTTTAGGTGTGGGTCCATGGAGGGTTCCAGGCCTGCATCTAGAGTTCCATGAAGGCTGGCTGAGTATTCACCCATCCCAGGGTCAAGACCGTCAAAGTTCATCATGGATTCAGTTAAATCAACCTAAAGAGAAACGCCAACGCATGTTAATAGTGACACCGGGGTCATGTTAAGGTGTTGGATTGGAACCAGTTTGTCTTTGTATTTTTGTTGCTGGGTCTGAAGTGCTCTAATGTTAGGATGTTAGGCTTGGAGAAGGTTCTTTCGAGTTTTTCCTTTTCCAAGACGGCAGTCTTGTTTTATTTCTTTTTGGTTAAAATCTGAGGTTGTTTCTTTGACTTAACACTGACTTAATATCCCATCATACTTTTAGAGTTGGAGAAGGAATTCGGATGAGAGGTGAAACATCTTAAAAAACCTAAGAATAAGTCCAGTAGTCCTAAAAGCAGGCGCTACTACAATGACCTGGATTACTGAGAATCTGCAAAAACATCCTGCAGCTTTGATGCTAGCTTTGACGTAGCTTTAGAGTTCGCGTTTGTAAGCTAACAGGGGGAAAGACCCGAAAGACGATTCTCTGGTATCCATTTCTAAAACATAAATAGGGTAGATAATCTAAAAAGTAAAATAAAATATCTCACATACAAGAGTATTGTCTAATTCAGCCGTGTTTGAACGCTGTTTGTGTCCTGTATCTAAATTAGCTAATGTTAGCAGCGTTGTGGCTAACCTGAATTGTTCATGCTAAACTGTACGATACCTGTAATACTAAACAGGCCCACCCATTTCTTAAACTTAAAAATATACCGATTTAAGGTCATCACCTACCTAAGCCTGAACTGCAAAGGTGTCCATGCTCACACTTCATTCACAACAACAAACACACGGATACTGGAAAACGTTTCCGGGGCACCTCTGGTGCGTTTAGGAACCGCGCTGGAGCGTAGGCTTCCGTTGTTATGCCAGACGCACATTTCATTTTAAGAGTACAGTAGGCCTATTCATTAAGTCTTTAAGTTGATTTAGCTAGTCATTCAGTAAAACACTAGTAAATTATCTTATTAATCATAGTTCATAGTTTATGTTTTTCATTGACAAAAACACAAGCACATGAGATTTATAGGTCCTTTTGGAGTTGTTTTCAAACATCTCAGTTATCTTGACAGCTAACTTGACAGCGCTAAAAAAAAATATATATTAACCTAATACTAACATCAATTATTCTCTTTGTATGGCTAGCTCTCTAACCCTAGCGCCGCATGATACGTGAATGCACCGTGAACTCCCGTGTGTGTTTGTGAGTTCCTGAGTTCGACTCAGGTCGGGTTCCTTTTATATAGAGTTTGCGTGTTTTCTTTGAGGGTACTCCGGCTTCTTCCCACGGTGATAAGACATCCAATTAGCGGGGTTAGACTAATTGATTGATTCTAAATTTCTCATAGCTGTGAATGTTGGGTTACTATGGTCACTATGGTAACTGCGAAAACGCTCCATCAGATTAAGGTATGCCAGAGTTCAAGGGAAATTTTAAAATTACGCATTGTTTATTTCATCATCAGAAAGGTGACAATTAAAAGGTTTTTTTTCTCTATACTCAAATTTCCATGCCATCATGGGTGTGATGACAATTCAGGCTAATTTTATATCATAAGGTCATGAACAAACATTAACAAACAAAGCCAGTCAAAGCCAGTAGCTGTATTGCATAAGGCATTTCTAGAAATATGAACATATTGAAGTCAATGAAAGTGTTAACATCGTGTTTTGGTTGTTTTTCGTCAACCCGTTTCGTTGGGCTTTGCCAGTGATTACTCATCCTGATAGTTTCAATTATCGTTTGCTATGTCAAATCAAATTTGCAGTGGTTCAACCAATATTAAAAACAGCTAATAATAATTCAAAATATGGTATTTCTTTATCTACAGCTGGGATAAATGTGTAAATTATATTCAGTGAAATATATGTAACCTTGCTATTAAACATGGGCTGTTTCTAACATAAAAACCAGAGTTTATAACACGATTTTCTTCAATGTAAAGATTAGTTTAAAATAATTCTTTTGCACTTCACTGATGGCCAGCCATTCAGCGCACTTCGGGAAATAATCACGACCTTTTCCCCCAAGATGAGTGACTTTTCATCAATCCACTCTTATCTGTGTCCATCGACATAAAAATAATATTTTCCAAATGATGTCAAAAATTCCATATGATGAGGTTGGAGGCGGTGGATTTAGACTCATACACAGATGTTCACACATGGCTTGTATCAATTCAGCTACGCAATGAATTAAAAATATGTCGCTTGTTTAAATTTAGGAATTAAAAACTATACTACCTTGGGCTTAGAGAATATTAAAATTCAACAAATTCCCAAGTTTTAAATCTTTGTTTTAAACTTGGGAATTATCATGTTATCATGGTGACGCAACCCACAAAGCGTGTTCAGTGACACTAAAGACGTAGGGGAAAAGTGATAATTCGTGTCCACGGAAAAGCAATCATTTATTTAAAATAAATAAATAAATCTCGTCTCTTTGTAGGGTAATTGAGGTGATTACTGAACTACTTGTGCTTCAAAAGTTCTTATTTCTTACGCTTATTTCTTATACTGCTTGTCAGGGACCAAGGCATAGGACACAGGTGTTTAATTCAAAAGTTGGATTTTATTTATCCAAAAATATGAAAAATAATTGACAAAGACAAAACCTTAAATAGGCAGACCAATAAAAGAGGTCAACTCAATAAACTCAAAATAACCACTAACAAAATCTCAAACAAAGATAAGAAAAACTGGTCTCCTGAAATGACGCAAGGGAACTTACTGGCTTAGCTAAATTATATGAAAGACAAGGGGAAAACAAAGTGGTTGCCATATAACCAATTAACACAAAACAATTAAACAAACTCCAAACACCCCCGAGGCAATGAAGCATGTGGTTTAGTCCAATGAGGCTGTCAGCGGTATTTCAGATCCCCCAGCCCTTTGCCAAACCTTTTGCCAACTGGAAAGGAGAAACAGAACCCCCAGGTAACTCAGCCAAAGAAAGCTGCTGTACTATACCATAAAACAGAACTTTGGCCCTGCAGTGTTGATATGTGCGCAGTCCATATAAACCTTGGAAGGTGTGATGGAGAAAAATACATTTAATAAAGAAAAAATATATTGGACAATAAGTAAAATATATTTAAAGTATTGACTGCAGAGTAAACTAAAGTGAAGCAACTAGTGGTGAGTTGTGGAGCTTGCCATCACAGAAAGTGAATAGTGAAGTCGATCAGAAATCAACGTGGAGTGTTAAAAGAAATTATATATTTAAATAAATATGTATTTGTATCAAATTAAAGTGAAGATATTAAAATGAATTGCGCAGAAATAATAAAACGTGGCAGTTAATAGAAACTGGTATGATGGAACCATGATGGCTCTTCTTTTTTACAGAAAGGTATCCGTGGTGTTTCACCTGCATGTGTCGATAAACTGTGGAAGTACGAGTTTATGATCCATCACTTGCAAACTCTGTGAAATGATAGAACTCCCTCCAATTTTTTTTCTTTGTTTTTAAAAAAAAAATCATATTAAACTAAATATCTTTGAATCTTGGATTACTGCCTTGGTAAAACACCTGCACCTACCGGATGTGTTCCAATATTTTCTAATAAATAATTATTGCCATACAAATTATTTCTAAACGAAATATTTAGAGTGTGGATAATAAAAGTAATTGTTCGCTGCTACTGAAAATAACAAAGCAGATAAAGATAAACAGGACTGCACCATTTGATAACAGCACAAACCGACTATAAACGACCTGAGCAGGAGCTTTTTCTGGACTTTTATTCCTGGACAAAGTGTGATAAGAATTATGTGCATAATATGGTTTTTCTCACAAGCCTAAAGTGAGGAGCTATAACGTTTATGCTTTTATTGGTCATGTCTTTGCCGTATTTTTGAGTGGTTCTCAAACCTTTTCTGGCATGTCCTCTCCCTCCCCCTACAGTTAAAAGTAATAATAATAATAATGATAATGATAACGGTCGCCTTGATTACACCAACACACTCTTGTTTATTTCCCCTATATCATAAGTTTAATCAGCTTGGTTTCAGTTCATATTCTTCCCCCGGTCGTGTTACAGTGAGTGCCTATAGCATCGCGTGGTTTAACTGCGCAGCCACAAGTTGGAAGTGATTAATCCCAGCAACAACTAGGACACACAGAAGTGGGACTGTGCGTGATCCAGGGGTTTACATAGCAGCGTATGTTGACGTTGTTCAGGGGGAAATCTCCCATAGCAGCGAGAACATCAAAGCAACAGAGAGTGTGTGAAAGAGATGGTTGATCCGCAATTTTCGGATCCTCTGTCGTGTTAATCTTTCTTGATTGGACAAAAACGCCATATATGTGTTTATCCTATCAGCTGAGGATGAGCTATTTGACAGAGGTAGGAGCTTAATGCATTTTTCTGCTAATCTGAAATAAAGTCTCTAACCAAAGCTTTTTAATTGACAAATAAACACATAGATGGTCAGTAAATGTAATAGCAGGACCAAATCATTAGTGTTTGTGTGTTTTCGCAATAACTTTGAACCGAAATGGGAAAGATAAAGGAAGTGTATATCTTATGTCTTCCCTGAACTTTTTCTTTCTCAGAAAAAAACAGACGATTTGGTTTTTCTCTGGTAGTGAAGAGGGGCAGATCGTGGACACAAACGGAAAGTTTGCCCAATAAGAACTCACCTCGTTATCGCTCTGAAATACAAAGGTTACTCTCACTTCCTCGCCAGATGTGAAACTTTGATTAGAGAGACTTTAGTTGGTGTCTTTTTCCTTGTAATCTTTCGCACATAATAAGTGAAAAATGTGGTCATTGTGAATGATTTGATATTACACGATTAAAGCGACCCATAAAGGGGAAGACATGAACATTGTCAGACTGAATAACATTGTTGCTAACCTGGATTTTTTTCTTTTGTCTTTCTTTCATTGTATTGTATACGGCGCGGGACATCTTGGGCTTTTTAGCGTCATGGTTTAAAGCCCACAGCCTGCCGACCCGAGTATTTTTGCTAACCGTGTACCCATCTTCTGATAGCTGATGGCAGCAGCCTTATCTGAAACATGACAGTGAGTTCACTGTACTCAAATGGCCTCCACAGCCACCAGATCTAAGTCGAGATTCGGGATCTGATGGAGAATCACATCGCGGTTAAGCAGCCGCAAAATCTGCAACAACTATTTGATGCTATCATGCCGATATGAACCACAATCTCTGATAAATGTCACCTTCATCTTGAGGTTTATATGACACGAAGAATTAAGACTGTGCTTAAGGCACAAAAAGGAGGGCTCAACCAGGTCTTGTGCCAAAGAGTGACAGTCTGCAAATAAAAATAAAAATGACGTTGTTGTCCTATAACCTGTCAAACAAATGCCAAACACATCTCTCATGAATGATATCAAGTCATTTTTAATCAAAAAGAACATTCCTATCGCCAGTTAGTTTTACATATTGTTTTTATTTATCTGGTAAAAAGTGAAATTGATGTTAAAATACTTCTTTCAAGAGAGATCCTGCCAAGAGGGCGGCAATATGGAATTCATATAAAGATATTTTATGTGCCCAAAAAGGCTTGGTTGATTATAAACCTAAAAAGTAGGTATTGTACAACAACGCAGTCACAAATAGCTAAACTTGCAAAACAGGTAATTTCTTTATTTTATATATAACATATATATTTAACATATATACATGGCATTTATTAACATGAGCAAAGATATTAGAAACAACAAAATCGCAAATCACTTTCAGCAGGCACAAGGCTGGTACGAGTGAGGTGTCCCCAGTTAAGTGACCGGTGAATGCAGTTTTCCCTTTGAGGGTAACAGCATGACTGTGCCCCGATGTGAAACTTTGATTAGAAAATGTTTAAGCGAGTTGGCCTTTTTCGCTTGTAGCCTTATCACAAACAGTAAAGCATGAAACTGTGGTGGCGCTGACTAATTTCATATGATGTGTAATTAGAGCAACTCAATAATTAAAAAAGGGAAAGACGTGGATTTTGCAAGCCGACGAATATCATTGTTATGATCGGAGTTTCGCATTCTTCCAATGAATTCGACCTGAATTACCTAATGCGTTTCCTGTCTTCCTGTTGCGTAGTTAATTGGCTCACACCTGAGAGGGAAGCCCTTGGGAAACCCTGCATTGAGTCACAAGTTAAAAGCATCCCTCGCGCTCTCATTCTCAAATCACACTCAGACGGGGCGAGTTCTTTTTAACAGACGGTATTTAAGGTCCCAGCACCTCTCTCACAGAAAGGATCTCACAGCACAGGAGGCAACGAACTAACCATGGCGCACTCTTTTACTTTTGCTGTTCTCTCTTTAATGTTTTTTTCCACCGCGTCTGCTGCTCCAGCCGGGCATCAAGAATCCTGCATTGACGTACAGACCAGTTCGCTGGAACTTAATAAAATTGCTAGAAATGTATCTCTGGAGGTGAGTTGTTTAATTTTTTTTCCAAGCAATTTCTTAATTTCTCCTTTTTAACCACTAGTGGAGGGGAAAACAAACTTTTTACTGCGCATTTGGAATATGTTTTGCTCACTCAAATGCATGCTTAGACGATGCCAAAGCAATAAACACATTTAAAAAGTCTAGTTTTAAAGTATGAAAGGTTTTCTCACAGGAGATGCATTACATTGTACCACGATGTGCTCATACCGACTGTTTCCAAATGTTCTGCAGGCACGAAAGGGATTAGTTACGAGGGAAGAGATACAATTTAGCACCTTACTTGTGTGGATGAACTCAAAAGACATGTGTGATCCTGGGACCCTCAAACAGGAATCTCTGGTAATATCACCTATAAGAATTATAAACAGTTACATGAATTTAATTGAACTGATATTGACATAAATCTGTGACTTCAAAATACGATATGTTATCTGATTAGGTGCGATTTCTAATCCTTTGTCTATTCTTCGTCCTTAGCCATGCTTTGGGAAGATCATCAAAGTCCTTGACCGTTACAGAAGTCTGGTGAGGAGGATTTCTAAATTTGAAAGCTGCTCAGAGTTTGCCAGCCAGGTGGTGCCAGTGATAAATAAGCTGCACACTGACGTGACGAAGTGCGCTGATTCGAAGGGAGAATGGGGAGCAGTGGTAAGTTTGGTCATCAAAGTATTTGCTTTTGACAACAGCACTGATACAGCATGCTTACTGATCGGTCTGATTCTGCAGGATCTAGCCGTCGGAGAAGTAACAATTCCGGAGTGGGAGAAGCCGTATCTGTGTCACTACATTCTGGACAGACTCTTCTCCTTCTCCATCTTCACCGCTCGCGTCCTTTCAGTTGGAGATCCGGCTCACCACACAGATGGAACGACTCAGAAATGCATGTAGAACCTCACAGTATTTTAAATACTCAATGTATTGAGAATCTTTTAAATTGATCACAGTGATCGCAGTTTGTAGTGCAGTTTTCTGTAGTTAATAATTTATCGATTTTAATGATCTTTCCGAAAGGTTTGATATATTTATTAAAGTTTTTATTTATTGTATTTATTGTTTTTATTCATAATAATCAATGAATACTTAATGTATTCACCACTGTATTTTTCATTCAAACTGTATACAATATTTATTATAATAAAAACTGCTACGCATGATAACGTGTTTTGACCCTTAAATTTATTTAGATATATATTTATTATTATTATTTATCCTATGGCGATTGTTCTTTTTGCCCAAACGATCACAATAAATGCTTACTCATTCAGGAAATTTATGAAGTTACCTGCGCTGAGGTATCCCTCTTCTCATTGAATAATTTTGAATAATAATGTTATGGTGCTAAAAGGAAGCTGTGCTTTCCTAAAACATTCCTGCTGCACTACTTCCTGCATATTTCCTCCCAGTCAACGCCTCTGCTCAGACCTGTTTGTTTGCATTCAGATGATGCAACGCATGTACAGCGGTAATTCAAAGAAAGGGGAAAAGAGAGAGAGAATGTGACACGTTTTTAAGGGGAAGAGGAAGTATTAATGAGCGTAAAGGCACTATAGGCTGCTCAACAAGGAAGTCTCTCCTACTGTGAGTGATTTGATATCCTGAAATTATTCCGCCTCCCTCGTGTCCCACCCACCTGCACTCTTTGTGAGTTCGAAACTCCATACTCTACAGTTTCCATCCACTGCTGGAGAGCACAACTTATTTTCCTGGCTCTCGGAGCACATGAGGAAATTATTTACCTATTGAGCACATTTGCAAAAACTGAAAAATGCTCAAGTAATCACGTCAAATATAACACACAAAGAAAAATAACAGATGTGAACCCACATACAGCATTTAAGGTGCTACACTAATCAGCAATGGATGCTTTTGATGTCTGTGGGTAGGATCAGTTTTTTTTTTTTTTTTTTTTTTTTTTAAATCACCTGCATGGTTTATTGTATGTGACGTGACGTTTACTCTGCAGAGGATTTGTGATGCAATCAGGAAGTTCAGAAATGTTACGATTAGTCACTCGAGTTATGATAATTTAAAAAAAATCGTGGGCGGTGTATTGAAGGGATTAGGTCAAAATTATTTCCTTTAAAAAATCTTGAACCAATTAGATTGCAAAATGAAAAGCTCACCAAATACGACACAATATACTCATGGCAATCAGATGTAATCACATGATTTATATACAATAATTCAAGCTTTTCCTTTTGATAAAGCTTACAGACTGGGGAACTTCCAGTGATGCACTGAGCATTTCTTTCCTTTCCCCCTCATTCATCATGCATATTATTAACTCCTGTCTTCTCTCCCCCTAAGTCCATTGCTTTATGATAAAAATCTAAAATGTAAATGTTAAAAATTTCAGTCTGGATTGAAGAGCTGCCAATGTGACTCAAAATGTTTTGTTTTGTTTGTGTTTTGTTTTTTGCTTTTGCGCACCAGTATCAAAACAGCAACTGTTTGAGTCTGTTATTTTGCAGAAACTGAAGATTTTCAGTTATTCCTTCCCACATTTGGAAAGGACAGCTCAAGTTAATCAATAGAATTACTGCTGAAAAAAAACAAAAACAAAACAAAAAAACTAGATGGCTGTGTAAAGATGTTTGACCATACTGGAACATATTGTACAGTCTTTTTTTTATTTATTTAAACTCAAACAGCAGCTGTCAAAACAGCAGCTCATGATCCTCTTTTTTTCTTTTTTTTTGTCCATACTGTGAGTGTGCTCTATTATGTTGCAAAATCTTAAGCTGTTCAGTGTCCCTGATTCTGAAACGCTCATCGTTTATGACAGGGGTCCCCAATCCCAGTCCACGAGGGCCGGTGTCCCTGCAGGTTTTAGATGTGTCCTTGATCCATCACAGCTGATTTAAATGGTTAATTACCTTCTCAACATGTCTTGAAGTTCTTCAGAGGCCTGGTAATGAACTAATCATGTGATTCAGGTGTGTTGACCCAGGGTGAGATCTAAAACCTGCAGCGACACCGGCCCTCGCGGACTAGGATTGGGGACCCCTGGTTTATGATTATGTCGATTGGTCAGTCAGAGGATTCTTAGATTAGCCTTTATTGTCTCCCTTGGGAGAAATTCACCTTGGTCAAATGAGGCAAACATGTCATCTAAGAGATCAGACACATAGAAATCCTCATTACCACATGCAGCCACCCATTGCCATTTAATAATATGATTGATAATGGCACTATAGAAAATGTGGTTTGGTCAGTGGTTGTTGATCAGTGGTCATGAGAATTTGCATAATCATGATGAAGGAACTGACCTCCCAGCCCATTGTTCCTTCAGTGGGCTGGTTTCAGTCATTATGCGAATGTACTGTTTTTAAGATTTGGGGAAACCTGCAGTCAGCTGAGACTGAAGAAGTCACTTGGATGAGTGACGAAACGTTTCTGCCACTGAAAACGCTTCGTCCACATGAACAGAATCAACTTTTGGAGAGTGGGGTTTCTACAATCCATTCAAATTTGGCTTACATTCACTGAGAATTTCAAGGTCAGCTTAATTTATTTAATTTATTTGTCAAAGATTTGAAAACAAAATATATTGTAAGACTATTTTGCCAATATATACAGATATATTAAAAAAACAAAATGAATTTGTGATCAAAAACTTTATTCACCTGATATTTACTAAAAATGTAAGCAAATTTTACTAAACAATAAAATTAATGCTACACATTTACTATATCCACAAAAATAACAAATAAATATACTCAAAATTATGTCAGGTATATTAAAATAGGTTTCAACAGAGCAAATAACAAAAGCTTCTACTGTGTGCTTCTTTTTACTGCACTACAAACTCCTTAAAGTATATGTAAAAAGAACAAAGAAAACAAAATGAACATGTCCATAATACAATAATTCATTTACTACTATCAAAGTAAATACTGCCCAGAAAGGGACCTGTGTTGGCGGATATTTGTGCTCTCAGAGTGCTTCTTGTTTAATTGTGTGAAAGAAGTGTGACGCTTAAATTCATCAGAACATAGTGTACGGTAATCGTGTGGTCAATAGCAATGACATCACTTCTCTTTTTATTTATTTATTTATTTATTTAACAACATGCACATGCTACCGGGAAACAATATCCTCAGGATCCTCCAGCACTACTTCCCCCCCCCAACCCCCCCTTTTACTGTTAGAGGGACAATAACCAGGTGAACTCAGGTGTAGATACCAAGTGAGAGACACAGCATAGGTCAAAATGATTTTTGCGAAGAGTAAGGGAAAATGACTAGGGATGGCCAGAAGGCAAGGGAAAGCCAAGTCTGAGTTGGAAGGGGGAAGTGGTTTGAGTGCAGTGATGTAGTGAGTCAGAAGGAGATAAACACTGCAGCCAAAACAGAAAATCTCCAAGTGGTAATTGTTAGCATATATGTGAACAGTTTGGCCACACATTGCAGCAGAGACCATGATGTGGCCACCTGTAAATATAAGTAGTAGTAGTTTGTTTTTGTTTGTTTGTTTCTTGGGGGGGGGGCGGGGTTCTGCCTGTCCTAAATATGGTGTTTGACTTGGACAAACTCAGACACATTAACAGTGCTGGGAGGTAGTCAGATACATATTATATTTGACTGTGTTGACCTTTCCTACTCTTTTTACTATGTTAATACAATAAGAATAAAAGAAAACTGAGGGTTTTTTTTTTTGTGGTCTCAAATGATAAAAGTCACTGGGATTCAGTAAGGATGCATGCACAGACTGACATACCTTGGAGGAGGTATGGAGCCATATCTGACAATTTGGCCAATTATGAAACAAACATTTCCCCTCTCTGTGTGAAACTGAAAAATAATTCTAGCAGAAAATGACAAAACCTCCATTTCTCAGTATATTTCTTGGTGCTTCATTTTCCTTTCAGTGCTTTCCATCATATTCAACAAAATCTGCCAAGTTTGTGACTTTCTGTTGACTTGTAATTTTCACCGATGGGCATAGAATTAGAGAGGCTAACCTTCATTTTACTGCAATAAAAATCCTTCCCTTCACAACCATTGGGTGGAAGCCAGACTTTAGAAAAGTGCATGGTCATCCAAATATGGGACACTTAGAGAAGGACATCTGGTCACCTTAGCTCTGGCTTCCGTATTCAAGCCAGCACCGCTGTTAGTTATTTGATCCATATTTCTTTGAGGACAATGAATGTCTTTACAAAATTTCAGTCTAGACCAAAGAAGAGGTTCCTTAGAGCTGCTTGCTTTTGGATAGAAATTCTCTTATTCTGAGCCCCTCTATGACTTCTCATTTACATCATCCCCTAAAATAGACTGATAAATATACATTTTCCACTCAAAAAAGTTTGTCAGAACACCCTGAACATTCAGTCAGTGGTCATTAGGAATAACATGATTTGTGTTTTTTAATTGTTTTCACACAATGCTGGGAAGCAACCACATCAGAGTGACATAACAGGTAACAGCACTTCTGCTTTATTTCTCTTCAATCATTCTACTCATTCCCGCTCTCCAAGACGCTTCCCTTACTGCACCATCAGACTCATCAAATCAAGGTTGAATTTCCACACTTGAGTTTACAGCTCATTGTTAAGTACTAAGTGATTATAACCCATCAACTGCTGCAGATGATCAGACAAATTCTGTGTGGACAATTCAACTATTGTTTAATAAGGGCAAATAAAAGACTCAGAGGTAAATATTAAATTCCCCTAAAGAAAAATGTCTGACGCAGCAAGCTTAAGTTTTTCAGAATATCCGAGACATTCAGCCAGTTCAGTAACGACATCACTTCCTTTTTCTCCTTTTTTACACAGCTCTCGTGCTACTGAAGAGGAGTCTCCTCAGTGTGACAGAATAGCAAACAGTACTTCTGACTTTGTTCCCACTGGCATAGGCTTACTTATTTCCCTCCTAAGAGGTATTCCCATTTCCATAAAATCAAGCTTGTTAAATTAAGAATGAATTGCCACACTTATACTTAAACACTTTACTGCTCTGAGCATTCTGAAATCACAATGCATCAACAGCAGCTACAAAGAGATTCTCTGTTTACTTTACTTCAGCTTTATAATAGGACTGCACTGGAGTTTACCTAATGGCTAACTCAGTTTTCACAAAGTAAAAGAGATTAATAAATCATAATATAAGCCCATTTTATGAGTTCTGCATTCAATAAATAAAATCTTAATAGGCTATATCAACTGGAATCATCAGAAGTACTCATTATGCAAAATTATGTTTTTTGAAGCTTGGTGGGATTAATAAGTCACGGGGCTCTGGCACAAAAAATACGCTCCAACTGATCGACTCACCCAACTGTTTGCTTACTGTGGAAGGGGCATGCATTGAATCACAAAGCTTGACTAAAGGAAATGAAATAAAAAATATGCATCTATTAGAGACCTGAAACTGATGTTTATGTAAAAACAAAAATAAATGATTAAATAGAGAAAAGGATGGTCAGGTGACTGGCTTACTTCCAGAGCTTTTTTTGCAGTTGTGTTGTGTAAAAATAATACTAATAATACTAATAATAACAATTATCCTTTTATGTGTCAAGATGATTATGACTGCTGGCGCCTGTGAATCAAGCTCATCGTGAATCAACTGATGATTGTAAGACCGTCACTGCAGACAGTCTTACAATCAATCATCAGTTGTACAATCAGTGTTGTCTGGGTTCAGCTGATGAGCATATTTCTCTTTCTCACTATATTTATAATATAACATAAATGCTATAAGAGTCAAAGCATTTGCCCTTTTGACTGCTCAAACCAAAAATGCAGGTTAGTGATGACTGCTTCCCCTTGCTCTCCATTTAGCAAAAAGCCATTTCTTTATTTTTAAGCTAAGGAGTCTCTTATCAAAGAGAGAATACACACTGTTTGGAAAGGGAGTTGGCCAGTAACGTTGCACATAGAGACTCATTACAGAGTTGCAGTATAAAGAAGAACAAGGGGTGTCAAACTCCAGGCCTCGAGGGACGGTGTCCTGCAGATTTTAGATATCACCCTGGGTCAATACACGTGAATCAAATGATTAGTTTATTACCAGGTCTCTGGAGAACTACAAGACATTTTGAGGAGGTAATTTAGCCATTTAAATCAGCTGTGTTGGATCAAAGACACATCTAAAACCTGCAGGACACCGGCCACTGAGGCCTGGAGTTCGACACCTGTGACTGTTAAACAAATTCACAAACTTGATACTAAGAAAACAAATGCAACTTAACAAGATGTCAAAGTGAAATAGATATCGAGTTTAACTCTCGATTTATCAGCATAAACTTGATGGTCTTAGGGAAAAAATACCACTTCCTTTCTCAAGTGAGAGCTGTGCATTCACAGCCGGACTGAAACTGAAGTATCTGCTCAGAAGGAACAGAGAATCAAAACAGGCCATTTGTATGACTCAACTGAGCAATTGCTCTTCACAGAATAAATTCAGATCCTCCGAGTGAAGACATCCTGTTTTCAAGGATTAAAAAACAATAAGTCTGTGAACTAAGAACATCAAAGTAGCTGGGACCTTCCTGTGAATTCACAAGGTTCCTTTCCGGTAGTCCAGTCTTCCTACACAGTCCATTCATGTGAGGCTAACTGGATGTGAGGTAAATAAAGTGCATAATGTGTAGAACAAAGTACGGTATAATCAAATGAATGTATCACTACATGGTTAAATGTGGCCACTTCATACTACAGTATAAAGCATTCTGGGTAGTCAGAAAGTCTAGAAAAGACTATGAATGTCAGTTCACTCCATTTATGTATTATTTTTAATTTCATGGCAAAATTAATCAATGCCCACGATACCATAGAAGCTAACAGTGTAATTCTGTAGTTCACTGGTGGCTTTGTACAAAAAAATAGACAAAGATATAGCTCAGAGTTACAAATGGAAAACATACTGAGCTGCAAGACCCGTTTGTAGAAAACATGATTATATTATTCATCTCTATAGTAGAAAAGAGGAATACAAAGGTTACCTAGTCATAGTTTTAAAGTAATTTCCAATACTAGCTTCATAATACTTTTACACTAGACTAATATTTCATCTGCTGGCAGAGTGGTTTAGTTTTACTGCATAAAACACTGTCAGCGATGAATATTTAAAATTCAGTTTCACTGCGTTCCTAAACAGCACTAAAAGTAAATATTTGTGTAAACCATAAATAAGAATTTGGGGTTAATTAGGGGTGATTTGGACAGATTTTAATGTCCCGCTATTACAACACAAAACAAA
The DNA here is from genome assembly GCF_900408965.1 of Simochromis diagramma. Lineage (NCBI taxonomy): Eukaryota > Metazoa > Chordata > Actinopteri > Cichliformes > Cichlidae > Simochromis > Simochromis diagramma. The sequence goes on along the minus strand of NW_024386945.1, from coordinate 3,437,420 downwards.
AATATATAAATGTATTAAAGAGGATGACGGGACGATCGTGGCTCAAGAGTTGGGTGTTCGTCTTGTAATCAGAAGGTTCCTGGTTCGAGCCCTGGCTCGGACAGTCTCGGTCGTTGTGTCCCTGGGCAAGACACTTCACCTACCGCCTACTGGTGATGGCCAGAGGGGCCGATGGTGCAATATGGCAGCCTCGCTTCTGTCAGTCTGCCCCAGGGCAGCTGTGGCTACAACCATAGCTTGCCTCCACCAGTGTATGAATGTGAGAGTGACTGAATAGTGGTATTGTAAAGCGCTATATAAATGCAATCCATTATTATTATTATTATTACTTATTTGAAGGAAGTCAAGTGAATTTTGATGACACCTGACGATTGCATTCAGTCGATGATTTCTTGAAAGGGAAAAAAGTTGTTTGTGTACCGACTATAGTTTCCCTTAAAAAATAAATAAACTGAATTACCGAGCACTGTTGATGAAAATATTATTGATTAAAAATTATATATTGGAAATACTTTACATATCGTTAGAATTAATATTTGAAGCCTTAGTATCAGAGCTAGCCTTCTTGCCTAGTAAACAAAAATCATTGGTTATAATTTAGGTCTTTTATCTTAAAATCTGTGAATTGTAGAAATGATATAATTTATTATAATCTTTGGCTGCCATACATGAATTGTCTATTAAATATTATTCCCACACATACTAAATTATGATTTCTACAGGCATCCAAATCTACCTTCAAAGACCAAACATCCAAATATCTTAGGGACTTCCATCCATCATGCTGCAGTAACTTTAGCTACATTCCCAAGATTCCACATTAATAAAGCCAGGAAACCTTCCATTTTTTTCCCTATTTCTTTTTGTTTATTTTGTTTTACAATTCATATTAAATGTACCTTTCCCCCTTTTTTTTTCAATATTTTGACAAGCTGTGAGGAGGGAAATTTTTTATTAAACACGATGAACTGAGATGGAATTACCCTCATCTGTTTGATGTGAAAAGGTCATATCATGTCCTCCTGAGAACCGAGGAAATCTTTCGGTTTAACTCTTTTGTCCACTACAGAGGACATAATGAATAGACTGGGTCTCAGAAGGACATGATCATATCATATTCTGAACGTGTAACCTAAGCCAAAAACTTTTTTGGAAACATCTGGGTGGTTTGAACAGCAGATATTTATCATTGGCTTACACTAGGTTAAGTACTTTTTTGTACAGTTCCGTTCATACTTAGTTTATAGAGTTTTTTGGTCATAATAGTTCATGTAATCATGTTTTTATCATTATGAATTTGAACTCAACTTTCATTTCTTTACTGTAAAAACAACGCTCTTACCAATAGATGTGTGACTAGGTATTTGTCATGTCATGGCTTCCATCCTCACTTTAGAAAGACCCACTGTTATCATTTGTGTCCTGTTGCAACCCAGAATGGGGGAAAGATCATTACCTTATAAAACCACCTGAGAAATGGCCAATCAACATGCTAATAACTGAAGTTGCAATGGGCATGATGCATTATTTCAAAAATAAATAAATAAAATGAAATGAATAATAAAAGAAGGCTACTTCTTACAGATTTTCTGATATGCACTAGAAATCGAATTATATTCTTGTTGTTGTTTTAGAGGTTGTTTGGTGTTCCTTTTAAGATGCAGTGGGTCACATCGACATGGTCCTTTGGCTCGTATTTTGCCTGTATATTGTTTATTTGATAAATGAGAGAAGGTACTTTTGGCTGCTTTCTTGGCCCAGAAGCTAGCTTGTGACCCCCTGGGGATTTCTAGCAAATGTGTTATTCACTACACCAGCAAGTGTTATTATTTTATTGTAACGTTGGTCCAATATGGCTGTAGATAGCATGAATCCTGAAAAGAGGGTTAGAATATCTCATCTGACAACATTCAACCAGTTCATGAACATTTTGTTGTTGATCCGGTGTCTGCACATATGAAGACCCACTGATATAGAGTCTATTTAATACTTTTCTATTGCACGGGTGATAATTACTTGGTTTGGATGATCTAATATCATGTTCCTAAGATAGAGATGATGATAAGAAAATTTACTGGTTTCATCATGTTCACTATAATCACTTATGTAATATATTTGATTAAAACTAGCTTGTGTCATTTTCCTCTGCTTTTCAAAGTCAACTTCCTCTTTGATCCTTAACCACTACAACATGTCATGTCACACTGATGAGAACATTATAGTGACTCTAGTGGCTTAACAAAAACATTCCACTATCAATCATCGGACAAGAAAACCAAACCTAGTATTACTGTGCTTTTCAATCTTATGTTCCCTAAATTCACCCCATTTGTTGATTGTTAGTGTGAGAGTTATTGTTAATCTGCAGAGGATATTGTGCTGAATATTTAGATTAGTGCATATACACTCACTACATACTTTATTAGTACACCTTGCTAGTACTGAGTCAGAGCCCCTTTTGCCTTCAGAGCTGCCGTCTTTGTGACTGAGATTCAAAAAGTTCCTGGAAACATTTACAGATTTTAATCCATAGTGGCAGGATAGCTTAATGTAGTTGTTGCAGATTTATTGGCCGCATATCCATGATGTGAAAACCTTTTATTTCACCACATTCCAAAGATGCTCTACTGGCCTGAGTTCTGGTGACTGTGGAGGCAATTTTCATGCAGTGAATCCTGCTGGAAGCAGCCATCAGAAGATGGGTACACTATGGTGATAAAGGGGTGAACATGGTCAGCAACACTACTGATTCAGAGTGTGTTTAAATGATGCTCATCTTGTACTAAGGAGCCCAAAGTGTAACAACAAAATATCCCCCACACCATTACATTACCACCACCCTGAACTGCTCATAAGTTTAAGTTATTTACCCTATTTTTGACCCCTCCAATCCATCTGAAAACCTTTTCCAATCTTTCATCATCCAATTTTGGCGAGCCAGTGTCCAGCAGGCAGCAGGTAACAAGATCCCTAAACAAAAAGAAAAAGAGTCATGAGGGAAACTGACTGGCAGACAAACAGTATGACATGAGAAGAAACTGAGACAAAAGTAAACACAAGGAAATCAAGGAAAGTGGATGCTGGAGAGCGACAAGATACGGCTAAAACTAATTACACAAGACAAGAAGGTCAAACTGAACACAAGGCACAATAAAACATGACTATCAAAATAAAACAGGAAAATGGATACAGAGATCTTAACTATATACAGGGAACACAAGGGAGGCAGGATAAACTACAAGAAGGAATACAACACTAACAAACTGCTACCACGGGGGGAAAAAACAAGATGGCAAATCAAACTGCACGAGTATATAATTCACAAACTCAACTTACAAAAGAGAAAACAAATGCTCTCCGATAATAGGCAATAAAAGGCATAATAATAATTCAGAATAATTATAGGAAGGCAAACTTAAGAAACCAACTGAAGATATTTAATAACAAACAGAATGTGAAAGCTCAAAAACCACAAAACTGTGTAACATGACAAAGTGGTTATTTGAGTCACTGTTACCTTCCTCTCAGCTTAAAGGAGCCTGACCGCTATCCTATAACTTCTGGCATCAAGAAGGAATTTACCCACAGAGCTGCTGCTCACTGGATACTTTCTGTTTTTCAGACCATTCTCTGTAAACCCTTGAGATGATTGTGTGTGATAATTCCAGAAGATCAGCAGCTCTGGAAATACACAAGCCTGTCTGGCACCACATCAAAGTCTGTTACCTTACCTTTTTTCTGAATTCTGGCGCTCTGGTCGTCTTGACCATTTCTACATGCTCAAATAACGCCGTTGCTGCCGTGATTCTTAATTACATTGATGTGTTAAGAAGCAGTGGAACAGTTGTACCTAATGAAGTGCCCGGCGAGTAAGTGTATAAAGGTTTTTTTTGTTTTGTTTATTTGTTTTTTGTCCATGTGCGTTCCTGAAAGATGATCTGAAAGCTTCTGCATGCCTGCAGCCACCCTGATATCTAGGTAGTTATATGGGAATTAACAGTAGCACTAAACTGTGGCCAACACATTTACTGGGGCATCTCGGGAATTTCTTGGACAGCTGATCTTTAGTGTACCTCTCACAGTTTTCCCCTTTCACCTGTTTACCTGCCGTTGTTAAAGACAGGCTGGAGTTTTGACAGAGGAACCAGTCCAGCTCAAGCGAAGGCGGGGTTAAGAAGACAAAACAAGGAATTTCCTGGTGAGCTACGACAACACAGGAAGGTAAAGTTTTCTCCGGTGAAATGTAGCGCTTTAAATCTAGAAATACCACACGAGCTACATTTGTTACTCACCGCACGACGGAATCGGTTTACGTCCTCCGTGCTTACGTATCGTGTGAAACGATTAATTGTAATTAAAGTACATTTAAACTGGTGTTAGCTTGTCAACCTGTAGGTAGCGGCTGTTAGCTAGCCCGCGAACGTCATGTGACTCGTATTTAGTTAAATAATATACTCGAAAAGTCTGAGCATTTTCTGAAAGGTTGTCTGTGTTGTTCTTGTGGTATATTTAACACTGTTCGAGTCTAAGGAGTCTGAAAATTGCGGTGAGACTGCTGAATGTTGGCCCACTGATGTTGGGGACGGCTAAAAGAGGAAGCGTGTGTTTTGGTAACCAGAAGAACTCAGTCGGGTGGAGTCATTTTTCCCCTAACCTCAACATGCTAGTTATGTTGACCACATCTAGCATGATAAGGCTTTGGTGCATGTGCTTTGTTGCATCTACTTTGAGAGGAAGCGTGTATTTTGGCAGCGAAACAAAATTCATAATAAGTCATTTCCCCCCCAGCACTTTTTCCCAAAGCCTCATCATGCTGCTTACGTTGACCACATCTAGCACGATAAGCCTTTGGTGCATCTACTATGAGAGGAAGCGTGTATTTTGGCCACCAAAACAAAATTCGTATTAAGTGTTTTTTTTTTTTTTCCCCCAGCGCTTTTTTCCAAACCCTCATCATGCTAGTTGAGGCTTTGGGGATTGTGTGCATTTTGAAACTGTCATGCCTGCATGACTTTGAGTCATCTGCACCAACAAAGTGCTGTGTTTGCAATGTGACATATACTCTGAACTTCTTTTAATTTAAATTTTAAATGCCCCTACAGAGCATGTTTAAAAAAAAAAAAAAAAGAAAAGAAAAAAAGATTAACGCGAAAGTTGCACAAGAAAGCCCACTCTGGAAACTAACTGGAAGTTAACGAGATTATAAACAAAAGGCAAATTGATACACTTGACTGAAATGTCAAAGTAGGGTTATTCCATCTCAAATCGTCACTTTTTTGTAATATTTCTTTGTTAAATCGGCTCCGATTTGAGATTGAGATCTAAGGCGGTGTTTGAACATGGATATATAAAAAATAAGACAAAGGTTTGAAATGCTCACTCGCCTCTGTTACCTTGAATTAAGATCTCTGATTTGATAAAATACATTTAAATATCAAGTAGTCCTGCAAAGTCCTACATGAATCAAAAATCACTTTGCAAAAATTAACTAGTGAGAACCTCTGAATGGTATGCAGTTGAATTTCGCAATAATGCAAAATAAAACTTTTTAGCATAAAAAAGGTCACAGAAATGAAGACAATGCTATTTTCATTCAACTGTCATTGTGGATTGAGCAGTTTTATTAGAATTCTTGCAGCACTTATTCTTGTACAAAAAATTACAATCAGTAATTACATTCAGTTTGATGGTAAAAGAGGCTAGTGAACATTTTTTACTTCTATCTTTAAAATTTTTGAGAGATTCATGTTCAAACATTGCTCAGGTTTGAAAGTCTGAATATGCTAGAAGCATGTTAACGAGCCATTTAGCTGGCTTTGTAGAAGAAGGAAAGTTTTGGGGGTTTGTTTTTTTTCCTACCAGAAAACATTGTATAGCAGGTTATTAATAATTTGTCACATCTGAACTTGAATTTGAGCCAGACATCGGCCAGGTTGGCTGATACTACAGGTCAGTGGAGAACAGTTTGAACTGTTAGGAAGGCAACAATAACTTAAAAAACAAGTTACTACATCCAGAAAAGCACCTCTGAATCCACAACACGCAGGAAAACAGACAAAGACACGCTGTGGAAGAGAGCAGGGGATTAATAATAACGAATAATTAAACACAGTTTAGCTGGTGTTTTGGTGTGGGGGTGTTTTCATGCCACATTTCGGTTGATTTGTGCCAACTGATAATAGTGGCTCTGAAAGGTCAGATGCACTGCAACCTAAAAAACACCAGTGAATAGCAAAATGCTGCAAAAGCACACAAAAACACAAAGGTTGAATAAAGCACAACAGAAATTGAAACCAAAAAAAATCCAACTTGTAAAACACAAGTGTTTTGGGGAAGACAAAATGACAGAACAATTGCGAGATTGAATTCCAGTGCTTTTTCTGTGCTTGCGTAGAATTTCTCTATTTGCTGATCTTTTATTATGTTGTGTTGCATTCGACCTCTCAGGGTCGCTGTAACAGAGCATCATTTAAATGACATAAGCAAAAGAGAATGTACCCCTCTTCTGATAGCTGCTTCCAGTAAAGCTGAAAAGAATCTCCAACTGTTTTTTTGTTTTTGTTTTTGTTTTTTGAACACGACAAAGTTCAAATGGCCTCCAGAGTCACCAGATCTCAATACAAACACCGGCTTTGTGATGTGGTAAAAAATGGAGATTAACATCATGGATATGCACCTGACAAATCTGCAGCAACTGCAGGAAGCATCATGTCGGTATGAACTCAGATCTTTGAGGAATACTTTCCAGCACCATGCTGAAATTAAGTCACAAAGAATTAAGGCAGTTCTGAAGGTGAAAGGGGTCCAACCAGTATTAGAAAGGTGTGCCTAATAAAGTGAATGGTACATGAATAAAGTGAAACCAAGTGAAGGGTTTTTGTATGTGAATAGTTCATATAATGTGAGCATTTTCAGGACTTTTTACAGCTTAAACAAAGAGGAACATTTGGATGATGATGAATGTGTAATTTGTTTGTAGTGGTCTATCTTGTTTCACATCAGATTGGGCTGTATAGGGGCCATAAACCACCTCTTGAAATTTAGACTTCAAGAAAGAGGGACTTCCCCCAATTAAATGCCTCCCACAGGGGGGATTTCTACACTTTGGTGGGTTATAGCCAGTTCTAGATATAATACAACCTGAAAAAGACTGATTTCAGAGGTTTCAACAGATAACCGATAACCTGAAGCTTGTGGATTTGAGTCATTGTTGAGATATTGGCTTCTCTGAGATGACCGAAAAACTTTTTTACCAGTGCTACTGTAAGTGAGCTAGCTTACTTCCAGTAAAAGGAAATAATTAATGAGTGTCCACTAAAACAAAATAATTTCACAGAACATCTCTTCAAAGGCAGGGAGAAAAAAAGTGTTAATAAGATAATCAGATAAGCTTCTTTACACATTATTAGGCTGTTCTTGTTCTTCGATGCCATAAGTAACTTCTAATTGAAAAGTTTATACTTGTTACCTGTATGTGACCACAGTTAGGGCTGTGCGATATGACCAAAATCTCATATCCCGATATAAGAATTCTATCGTCCGATAACGATATAAATCACAAAAATGTAACATTTTCTGTAAATTCTGTGAATCTCGGGCAGCTCGACTTGCATGAAGTGTTTCCAGCTGCCCGTCATGTTGCTGGAGTCGAGTGTTTTAACAGATGCATGAAACGATACATTTTTAGACATAAGTTGTAAAGGCCGCCGTTTTCTTTGTGAGTATTTATTACACAGCGTGCTGCGGGGAAAAGCCTGTTCTAACGTTTGAGTCTAAGGTTTATTTTTTTAGCACCTGTCAGCTCTTTTTTACTTCTCATCCGTAAATAATCTGCTCTTTCACGTGATTCAGTTTATTTTGAAAAGTCTCAACAGGATCTTGAGCTTTATTGTGAAAGGTTTATGTGGTACATAAACATGCGGACACGCGATGGTGTTACCGTCATTGTTGCTAACCACAACGCATAAAAACAGGCGCTTGTCTGTCTGTAGTGTGGTTATATTAAATATAAGAGAAAGAGAGAACTTTAAGAAATTAATATAGCCCCTACAGGGACCATCAAAACGGTGAAAAAATATTGCCGTAAACAGTTTATTTTGCGACACCACGAAACAAACGATAGCATAAAATGAAACATAGACATTTTTATATCATCATCCGATATATATCGTTATATCGAACAGCCCTACTTGTTACCTGTATGAAGTTGACTGGGCTTAATATTATTAGATTCAGTTAATTGTGTGGGGGATTTTCCCACATTATAAGTGCTATATTTGCAAGATTACGTCACATACAGTTTGCACAGTCCTGCACTGATGAACTAAAATTAGTTTGATAGCCCTGCTTCTTTTTATATGAATGAAATGAGTAGCTAACATGACAGAAAACATTTCCATGAAAAAATATGGACCCACTCCTTACCTCCTCAAAATCAGCGAAATATCTTTCTAAAATAATCTAAGCATATTATGAAAGCATTTAAAACAGTCACAGACCCTTGGAGGTCATAGAGGACATAGTGGGAGGGTAAACATTTTGTACTTTTTAATTGGTGTGTAATTTTATCTCTTATATTGAAGAAGTTATAAAATATACAAAAATAATTTGAATTAAAATAAGGATTTCATCTCTCTCCCTACTTAGCATACTTCATGCTGCTGTAACTTGGAAAATGTTGATAGTATGAAAGTAACATTTTGCACGAAATGTACTAAAGTGATTGTACAAAATGAAGGAAAAAAAAACAGCTGATTCTGACAGGTCACATGGGATTGTTGTTGGTTTTTTTTTTTTCATGGAATGGCCCAGAATAAATTAAAAGTATTATTCACTGATTTAACTTCCTTTTAGCTGCAGAGCAGATCAAGATCTTGACGTTATTGTTGTCTATATGAAAGTCACAGCAAGCAAAACTCAGGAACAAACAATGTACTGAGCTTGCGTGCAAAGGTTGTAGTCACTGCTGTAATGTAAAGCTTTTTGAAGCTTTTGTTGCATAAACAGATACCTTTGTTGCTAATTGGCATGTTGATGTGAAGATAAGATTTACATTAGGTATCCCAAATATCTGGAAATTCCTGTGTTACACAAGCCAAACCATTAAACAAAATCTATAATAAAATAGCATAAATAAAGTAGACTAGCTGAAAAAAATAAATACAATATGATGAGCTCAAAAATATAAAAATGACCTAAGAGAAAAAAGTTCTGTAAAATATAATAAAGGAGATAAATGAATGAAAATTTAAATAAAATAATAAAACGCAATGTAAAAAGATGATTCGCAATACAGCAACAAAACAAAAAGCAACTGAAATTAGCCACTGTTATAAAATTACTACTGTTTAAATTGTCCAAGTTTCTGCTTGCTTACGTCTCGAAGCTGGAACTCTGTGGGGTTAAATGTTTACATTTGAGTGCTTCTGAAGCATGTAGGTTTTTGTTTGTTTGTTTTTCCATTTACATTTTCTTTCCTTTTCTAGATGAATGTGGGCGTCGCTCACAGCGAGGTAAACCCCAACACACGGGTGATGAACAGCAGAGGGATATGGCTTACCTATCTGCTGCTCACTGTCGTCTTACACATCGTCCTGCTCAGCATCCCTTTCTTCACTGTCCCGCTGGTCTGGACACTAACTAACGTCATCCACAATCTGGTCAGTAAAGCCTAAACAGCTGTGCTGTGTAGAAATGAACATTTTCATGCAGTTCATCAGTTCATTTTTCTTTTTTTCATGAGCCTAGTTTCAGTTTTTATTTCAGTTAACTAAAATCTTTTTCCACACTTAGTTTCAGTTTTTACCTTTCAGCCGTAAAAGGTTGATGGGCTTCCGGATGGGCAGGCAGCGTGGACACGTCTGTGAATGTGATAACTCGAGAGCTTCAAATTGATGGTGTAGCTACTAAAAATCTCTGACAAGTTCAGATCTCAGGGACCTCAACCTACAGGTCAGAGGTCAAGTTTTCTGAGAGTCTTCTGAACATGATGGTCGTGTCCAAATTCATGGGCTGCATCCTCCTGAGGACCCGCCCTTCGCGGTTTACGTGGGCCAGGTCCTCAGAAGGTCGGGTAGGCCGGAAGTAAACGGCTGTGAAATTGGACGGTCTAGTTTTCAGATTTGTGTCAACGCTGTCTCGGTGGAGTCTAATAAACTCGACCATCCGCTCCTTGCTATCTAAAATATAACAGGACACTGGTGTAAATTCTCGACCATCTCACACTTCTGTTTAATCAGTTTTCGGTTTGACGTTTATTCAGCTGTGTGAAAACCAAGGAGGAACCCACCCGGGGGATTAATAAAGTTTTATTTTATGTAACCTAATAACTTTAATCTCAGCCAAACCAATTTACTCACAAACAAATAAAACACTGAAAAAAGCCAAACAAGAACATTTTTAGGTTATCTAAGTGACTTATATATTACGTTTAACCTGAGTAGCGAAAGACCGCGATAATCTGAAAAATGATCTGCCGGGAGTTTGCTGCTCTCGGCGGCTCTAGTGACCCTCGAGCTCCCGGCTAGCTATTGAGCTGGTGGATAACAGACGTCTCCGAAAACGTCGGAGCACTTTTGCAAATATGCAATGTCTTGATAAACCGAGCAGATATTTGAAGTTTACAGACCCACATTCTCACCTGAAAATATGTTAAACATTTATTTTGTGACCCAGAGTAATAAGAGTCATATTAAAAACTTAGTAGCCGCCATTGTTTTATAACTGGAATTGGCTGGGCCGCGCTATGAATTCTGGGATATGATGGGCCACGAAGGATACACCTGACCCATCCTTTAAATTCAGGGAAAAGGAGGACGCATTTGTCGGTTGCATTCGGAGGAGTGTACGACTTTGGACAGCCTTCGTCGCATCGCTGTGACGTAATCGGCCTACAAATGCAGCCCATGAATTTGGACACGACTGATAACTGTGGGACAAGTCGACATAGGATTTTTAAATTGATACCATAGTTGTGTACTAGGAGTCTGTGCGTTATCACTGGCAGTTGCTAGTATTTGTAGTCTAGCAGGTGACAGGTATAGATACAGATAATATCAGAATCTAATCTGATTAATTCATAATTTAGCTTCTATATTTTGTGAGATCATAAAAACATCACAATATTAAACAATGCTATTACACTAAACTGACAAATAGATGACAGTAAAACCTTTTGGTATATGACGTCGAAGACAGTGGACACTTGCATATTTAATCAGCTTTTCTTCAGTTTTATCATGACTTGTGCTGACATGTTTTTGTGTGGCACCCCCGTCTAACAATATTGCGTGATCCTGAGATGTTATTCCATTTTACATGCTGAAAGGTGGCATTGTCTGTTTTACTGTAGGGTGCGTATGTGTCGTAAAATATCGGTTTATCTGTTTTCAGGTGAAAAGAAACTGAAATTGTGGTCACGCTTTCATTTGCATTTAATCTGCAGATCAGCACACAGCACTACTTTCCTTAACACCTCCCTCCCCCAATATCAGTAAAGCGTGCTGGTGTCCAGAGTTAATGAGAAAAGTACAACTTTGTGAAGTACCATGATCTTGGTTGTTCATAACAGTGCTAAACAGTTTATCAGAAGTCGTCTGCTTCAGAGATAAAAAATTTTTGATTTTGATATGATAAATTCAAATCGTGTACAGTTGTTGTTGTTTTTTTTTAATTTTCACCAATTTTCTGCTTAGATGAGTTTTACTTATAAATTGTAAGCTTATGTCTTCTCATCTGTTCATAGTTGTATATATTAATACAGTTAGGTCCATAATTTGTTGAGTTAAGACTCAGTTTTTGTAGTTTTCTCTGTACACCATCACAGTGGATTTGAACTCAAACAGTGATTGAAGTGCAGACTTTCTGGGGTTCCAGAAAACTGCATTAACTGTTTAGGAATTGTTGCAATTTTTATACATAGTTTGTGGATGTTTCCGCAACAAAACCAAATTATTTATCGCTGTAAAGCCCGAACCATTAAGTACTTGCCAGAATATTCAATCGTTTTGAAACTGGAGTCTTTATTGATTCTTCTGAGAATTTAAAACAAAGCTGAATAAAAATGTGCATTATGAGTTTTAATTTGGATATTTTTTTACTACACCTGGCATTTTCCGATCCCTGTAGGATTATCCATCACACTGATGATGTGTGATGGATCACACTGATGATGTGTGATGGATAAAGAGATACGAAAGAATTCAAATATGATGCACTCTGCATTACAGGGTTAAGAGTGAAGGGGATCAATAAAAGAAAGTATTTACTTAGTACTAAGTTTACATGCATTTTGCTGGTACAATTTCCATTATTTACAGTACTTTATACAGCATATTGTGAAAGAAAACTAAAAAAATTACTTGTGAGATATTTTATATCTAATATTTTAATATGCTTTAAGAAAACATGTAAGTTTACTGTGTGGCATTAGATTTCCTGCTACTAGAAAGGTCAAATCTAAGGTCAGAGTGGAAGTTGAAGGGTCAAATTTCAATGTCACATTTGAAATCTGTATAAGAGCCCAACTTCATCAACTTTAGATGAATAGTTTAGGAATAATGACGATTTGGTCTAAGAGGCAAGCTGGTAACATATCATTTAAAACTGGAGCCAACCAATGTACAGCATCATTTTCAGTTCCAGTGACTAAAAATTAGCGAACATTGGCAATTGTTTCAGAATCATTTTGGCTTTACATCAGTATGATTGAAAAGCTAAAAACCAGCTGAATTGCTGCTGTTGTTGAAAGTGTATTAGTTGTTGTTTTAATATCTCGGGGAAGCGCTGTTCTTTAAAAAACAAAAACAAAAAAACCACCAGTTTTGCAGTGCACATCAGACAAAATGTATGTTGTTTTTCTTTTCCCATGGTTTATACCTTCAGTGTGGTTTGCACCTGGGGGAGGTAATTTTGCTCTCCACAATACTGCTCTTACATGTCAGAGCTGGGAAAATTTGTTGGGTCACTTCCAGGGTTAATGAAAACATCAGCTCTCCGGGCAGTGACTGAAATGTCTCCTTGATTTGTCGTTGGACTTGAACTTGCATGGAGTATTACTTCTTCTTCCCCCTGATAATGTTTGTGGATGACTGTTGTTATGTCTCCTCCGCAGGTGATGTACCTGTTTCTGCACACAGTGAAGGGCACTCCCTTTGAAACACCAGACCAAGGCAAAGCCCGTCTGCTCACACACTGGGAACAGATGGATTACGGCGTCCAGTTCACATCTTCACGCAAATTTCTTACCATCTCACCAATTGTTCTGTAAGTACATACACTGTTCACAACAGAACGTCACAGATAGCTTACAGTTTCACTTTCATTAGGATGAGTAATTTAACATGTAAAGGTTGCATAACTGCTGTATGTTATTTGACAACAATTTAGGCTTTTAACCGCTTTTTAAAGGATTTGTTAACAGTGATCAGCCGACAGAAACAGAAATATCAGCCCAAATAGCGACTGGCTACCCCAAGAATTACCCGTTGCCCTTATCAGTGGATAGAAAGTTAAACTTTGCTATGTTCTTTAGCCAACATGAGTCCTAGTCCTATGTGTTTGTGTAAAGTAATTAAATTAAAAAGTAGTCTGCTTTTATAATAAATAAAAGATTTGGCAGTTTAATAGTTCTCCAAAGAGTAAAAGTAAAAAAGTACACCAGTTTCAATATAATTTTGACTGCAGTTGAGCAAATTAGTAAGCCAGCAGGGATGGTAGTGAAAGCAAACAAATCTGTCAACTCACTGTTAAATCCCCTGTTTTATTCTGTGACTGTTTTTTTTTTTTTTTTTTTTTTTCCTTTTGGATTTCAAAACCATAGTTAGGGACGCTCGGGAAAAGCAATTTGCATGTATTCATTCATGCTAACCACCGCTACTGAGGTTCAGTGAAACTAAGAGGAAAAGGTCTGAGGTGATAGACGTAGGCCGGTGATTCCCAAAGTTTGGGCTGTGAAGGCATGGACGATGGGGCATGAGAGGTCATTTATAATAAATGCAGTTTTTTTTTTTAAACATATATATATATATATATATATATTATATGATTTTTATAGTAGAGGTTAAACTTGTATGATCCCCTTTTATAGGTTGAATCCAATGATAATTCTTTTGGCTTTGGTTCCAGAAGTTTGTTAGAATTTTTTTCTTTTTGTTTTTAGATTTGTAATTTTGTTTAAAATTGTTGTGATGAATATGAGTTTCTGGGATTGAGGTTGGCCAAAAACTGAAAAGCTAAAGCCAAATATTCTCAGCCTTAACTTTCTGTGTGTCATGTACTTTTGTTTTATCATGTATTTGTGTGTGTGTGTGTGTGTGTGTGTGTGTTATAATCCTGAAGAATTCATGTTGATGCTGATGCTTTCTTTCTCTCACTCTCTTTCTTTACAGATATATTCTTGCAAGTTTCTACACAAAATACGATCCTACGCATTTCCTCATCAACACGTGCTCGCTCCTTAGCGTCCTCCTCCCAAAGCTGCCTCAGTTTCATGGAGTACGGATATTTGGGATCAACAAGTACTGACAGAACACTGGATTTTAAACTTCAACACTGGACTGTTTCAATTTTAGAGGCTGCAAAAGAAGAAAATCTGTTTAAATGGTCTGAACATGTACACATTGTTTGGAGTATTACATGAAAGTTGCTTGCAGCCTGGTGAAAGTAAATGCACTGCTGCTGTTTAATCAAAGTAAACGATGACATTCCCGATGTAAAGGCCAGACATGTTTGCTCTTGTCTTGGAGAAAGAGCATATTTATAACTGCACTGCTTTCACATGTAGCTTTTCTACAGATGTTGGTTGTTGTCATGAATGTAAATGAATATTTTTGATTCATGTTGCAAATGGCACTTGAAAGTTTTCTTTTTCTTAATTTACTATGAAGGATTAACATGCAGCATGCATTTACATGCCCATAATAATAATAAACATTTTGCCATGATAAACATAATCATGTAATGTTTGATTCAACAGCAGGGTTATCTTTATTTCACAGAATCTAGTGGGAAAAGTGCAAAATCCCATTGTACAGAGGTGTGCAGGAATCAAATCCTGCCAAAATCTCTATTATAAATGATCAATTGTAGGTCAGTGTACAAGCTCCGGGGAAATCCAGACACTTTACATGAAGCAGCCATGTGGGGGCCATCACAGAGATTGCAATATACTCGTATATCCAAGGGATTCTCCCCCTTCCACATGCACCGTGGTCGCGTTTGCATTGCAGCGAGGTTTCCCTGTTTGTGACGTTCTTTGGGGAAGTTACAAAAGAAAAAAGAGCGACGTGTGAATGTGATTACACTGCCAAACAGTGCCTGGGAAACACATGCAAATAACGGCAGCTGTTTCAAACAAGTTGTGTAATCGAGTGTAATCATTTGCAAAAGTGGTATTTGGGTTGTTCCCTGTCTCCAAATGTTGTGAGGGCAGACGTATAATGTAAAGAAGCCAGAGATGGAATGCACAGGGCAGTCGGGTTTAAATGTCAAAATGTCCCCAATACATCAGAAATGGCTCACTGAAACAAGAGTGTGGGAGAGAAAGAATGAATACAATGTTTTAGCTCTAACGTATACTTAAAGCTGCCTGATTGAAGATAACACTGTGTGGCTTTAACAGCAAGTTAGGTCCACTGCAGTTTTTCCCTGTTCTGTTTCCACTTTCAGTTTATTGTGAACTTAGTAAAACCTTGAAGATACGTACGGTATATTTAAACGCTTGACTCAACATTGCATATGTAATGCGAGTGTTTGCCAGTCATGACTGGATTACATAGAAGGTTGTGTGGCACGATATGTCGGAAGTAATGCGAAGATATGAGAAAGGGTGCACATTCTTACTTTACAGCTGAGTGGTGGTTTCTTTGAAGTTAAGGTCATATTTTAACAGATTTAAAGATGCCCCTTTAAATGCGAACACCAGCGAAAATCATTTGAAAGATGCGTGTTTCAAACTGAAAATACTGTTTTGCTTGTTTTGTTTCTAGATAAGTGAGGAACAACAGAAGATATCGTGTCTAAAGTACATTTGAATCTGCATACTGGACAAATGAATCACTCGACAGAAACGATAAGAAACGATAAAAACACAGTTTCTGCAAATGCTGTTTGATTCAAATCACTCCATTGTTGTCTGCAAAGTGGGTTTGCCGCTATGACAGGAGTTACCAAAAGAAGCATCAATGATTTTACAGATAGAATCTACTTATCCAATTCAGGGTGACCGAGGGGCTGGAGCCCATTCCAGCTACCCACAGAGCAAAATGTGCTACAACCTGGGCAGGTCACCAGCCTGCTGCGGGTCTAACAGCAGGCAGGTTAACTAGTGTTAACCTAACACCACTACATGTCTTTGGACTGTGGAAGGAAGCTGGAGTGCGGGGACAACATGCAAACTCTACACAGAAAAGCCCTGGCCAGGTGCAATCCACCACCTGATTTTATTTTCAAAAAAAATGATCCGATCTTTAGTAAATCAGTTGTTAAACCTGTTGAAATGTGACCTGGTTGTCAAAAAGAAGCAGGACAGAATTGGGCTCCGACATCAAATTGGTGGAAAAGAAGTATTTTATTAAAACAAGCAGGTCCTCTTAAAAGATTCCCATGCTAATTTCATTCACCGAAGTCATGGCATTTTGACCAGACCACCAAACAAACCTGGCACCAACACAGCACCACAAAACTGCTGTGACCAAATTCAAACCGAAATGTGGGTTGCATCCTAAAAGGCATCAAGGTAGAACTGGCTCTGTACCAGGACGGGGATAGAGCTGGTAGAAAGGCCACGTACTAAACAAAAGTGAATAGAAGTAAACCAAGAAAGACAGTAGCACAACCTAAATAATCAAGAATTATAATCCACACTCACACCATATAACTGAATGCTTACATTATGCCTGCTTTTTTTTTTTTTTTTAAAAGGCCGCTTTATTCCCCTGCGGGTGACCCCAAATCCTTGTAACATCTAGTCACTGCTAGATGACTAAAATTCAAATTTTACATTCACAGGTATCTGGCATTAGGGAATACACAATTTTCCCTTCTAGAGGCCTGTTTGACCGGGGGCTTTACCTACATATGGTAATATGTCATTAATGATGACACATCATGTGTTGGTGTGATGGAAGGATTGTTCAAGCACAACACAACAAAATGTTTTATATGATAAATAAGTATTGTTATTGCATTACTCATTTTCATCCAGCCAGAACTTGGCCCCTCGAAATCTTCCTCCCACTGATGTCAGATGCTGCTAATAAGAGTTCATTGCATCCTTGAACTTGTCTCTCTGATACTACAGTCTTTTCTTTGCAAAAAATAAAGGTGCTTGACATGACAATTGTGTCAACCGGCACTAAACAAGAAAAATAACTTCTTTTTTTTGCATCAAAGGCATATGATAAAGCCATGCTGACATTTACAAAACCTCAAACCCTCTCAGGGACATCATCACACCTTTTAGAGTTCAAATATATATATATATATATCTTTATTTAACTTACTTGGGGACACTTCTACTGGTGGCTTTTGTTTAAAATGAATGAAATAAGTCAAATTTAAAAAATGACATCTCTTTCTCTTCCCAAGCAGGAAACTAGAGTAATAACTGGTAATAGTGATCTACAAGCATAATCTCATTACATTCCACAGCAGAAAATCCAATTAGAGCCAAAGGCTGTAAACAAAATATGTTTAGAAAACTAAAAACTTGTCTGGGCCACAACTGGGCACAAAGAAACCTGCAAGTCTCAGCTTTCACTGTCTTTAAACCTCTCAACAGAAATCTTAATTCCCTGAAATAAAGAAGTATTACACATTCTTTGACAGTACTGTGTTTACTTTGCCTGTGGTGATACAAAATGGCTCGTTATCCTGGAATTCAGGGATGCCACTAATCCCGCCTCCAAAGAAGCCATTTAAAAGTCAGTCTGGACGGCCCTGGAGAGCTGGTCTCCCATCACCTTTCTGAAAGGCAGTAATAAGTGTTTTTGTTTCCAACACCTGCGCCGTCTCACTCTGGTTTCATCACAGGTACAATATCGTCGTCATCTTCGTCGTCTGTATCAAAGAGTTCATCCTCAAAGAAAGAGCCTCCAAAACCGTATTCCTGAGCATGGACGGACACCTCGTTAGGCATCAAGTGTGGGGAGCCTTCGACAAAATCAGCAAACCTGTGGGTAAGCATGACGACATCATGGACCAAAACTGAACCAAAGCATGCTGCAATACTTAGTCTTTGTTATACATGTGTCTCTCTCTCTCACACACACACACACACACACACACACGCTAGTTATCCCTTATTAATTTCAACCTCCTGTTTCTGACCTGTTGCCAATTAACCTAATTAGTTGCCAAATCCAAAAGTACCACTTACTTTTCCAGCCTTTTTTTGCCCCATCCCAACTTTCTTGAGACATTCATGTTATTTCACGAAATACTGAAATGTCCCAGACATTAAAATGTTTAAATACTTGATTTTTCCATGCTCTGTAAATACAATAATGGTTTATAATCACTGCATTCAGATCTTTATTCATTTATTTATTTACATTTTACACAGGACAGGCTACCAATGTACCTTGTATTTAAACCCTTGACTCAAAATTGCAAATGTAGTGTGAGTGTTTGCCAGTCATGACTGGATTACATAGAAAGTTTTGTGGCACGATATATCGGAAGTAATGTTAAGATATGAGAAATGAGTCGCACATTCTTACTGAAGTTTCGGTCATTTAATAGATTTAGTGACGCCCCTTTAGACAGGAAAACCAATGAAGATCATTTGACAGATAGGTGTTTCAAAGTGAAAATACTGTTTTGCTTGTTTTTCTTTTAGATAAGTGAGGAAAAACAAAAGATATCATTCATAAAGTGCATTAGAATATGCATACTGGGAAAATGAATCACTCAGCAGAAACCATGAACTAAAGCAGTTTCTGCAAATGCTGTTTGATTCAAATCATTACTTTGGTGTCTGTAAAGTGGGTTTTTCAAATGTTCTTCCCCCAGGTTTGTTGTCTAAAACATTATTGCACAAGCAGTGCAGAAAAGGCTTACTGATAAATAAGCTAGATAGAAAGTTCTTATATGATTTTAGCAATATTTGTAATGTTTCTGGCATAAAGTAGTAATTTTGATGGTTGTCATTTATCCAGACAAGAAGCCTAAAATTTGTGACATTAGCTGATTTATTGCAGTCTTTGTATTGCAGATATTTTTTTTCCAGATTTTAGAAATTATCTTAAAAAAAACATGGTTACAGCAATTTACTGTGTGTAATTAAGGGGTGTTTGTATTATAAACAGTGTCTAAAGCAGTCAGCTATTGGTGATCAATATTGTTTCCCATTAGTTTTGTATAGATGATTTCAGAAAGTTGCAAGGCAATAATAAAAATGAAAACTTAAAATAAATTATTTTATAAGAAACATAACTGAATCAGAAAACAATTGGTAGATATAACACTCCTCTCTTTATTTTAGGATTAGGGGGAAGTTAAGCCAAAATTGGCATTGAATCATATCTGTTATTAACCTCTGTCTCTCTTCCACAGCATGTCTTTTATCCTGTCTTCCTTCTCTCACCCCAACCGGTCGCAGCAGATGGCCGCCCCTCCCTGAGCCTGGTTCTGCCGGAGGTTTCTTCCTGTTAAAAGGGAGTTTTTCCTTCCCACTGTCGCCAAAGTGCTTGCTCATAGGGGGTCATATGATTGTTGGGTTTTTCTCTGTATCTATGAAGCGCCTTGAGGCGACTTTTGTTGTGATTTGGCGCTATATAAATAAAATTGAATTGAATTGAATTAGCAAATGACAAATGTACGAGCATAAAACCCACCTTTTTGGAGACTGAATTCTAGAGACTGTCTTCCACGGGCTGAACTCTGGGCTGTTACAATATTTCCGCAGCTCCTCCAGAGCCCGCCGAGTCTCTTCCTCAGCTTCCTTCTGATACTCCTCCTCAGTCAGCAGGCGTCGTGGCTGTGGCTTCCAGTAGATGTACTGCTTGATTTTTCTGCAAAAAGAGTATTTTCATGGCTTAAATAAATCCATATTATATGAACTTAATATGACTATTGTTCTTTATTCTACAACAAGCACAGTATCACTACTTTTAAGTTCAGCAGTTCACATAAAATAATTTACCGTGTTAAGAACATGCAATACAAAAGTGTTTTTCTTCATTTATTCTGTGAAACTAAGTGTGTGTTTACCACAGAAGTCAGATTATACTGCCTGAGGAAAAATTATCCACAGTACACTGTGCTCTTACGCCACCTTGTGTCAGCATTTTAAAATGCATACCTCCATGCAGCAACCAGCAGATAGACTGGGTACCCCAGGTTTTTGGTAAACAAAGCAGCTACAATAAGAGCGAAGGCAACTTGCTGAATCTGAATTCCTAAATAAACCAGGAGCAGACCAAAGAGCTGCAGGGTCCACGACAGGATGTTAATGCTCTTCTCATCAACCAGAGGGCCATAACGGTAACACACAGCAAAGCTGATGAATCCCACAATTGCTACATAACCTGCCAAAAAAAACAAGCAAACAGAGAGCGAGAGCGAGAGAGAGAGTTAAATCACTGCAAAGTTATGTACCAAATGCCCATATGCTTTACTTTTAGAAAGTTTTACAATTACAGCCATTTTTATACAATTTCCCATTTTCAAATGCTATGAAGTAATTGGATTATTGACCAAGCAAACAGTTTCAACAACAAGGAGCAAACCGCAGGTTACATTCCAGAAAAAGAAAGTCAGATGTCAGTGTGTCACAAAACATTTAAAAGAACTTGCAGAGGCTGCCAATGGAACTGGGTCACTAGTGTTTATTGATGCTGTGATTGTTGATAGATGTAGCAAGATGATTTCTGAATGTAAAGGGTTTTCCTTTTTGCTCAGAAACTGGTAAGACAGATCTTCACAGTTAAAATGATAGTGCCCCACAGCAAAAGTTTTTCAACACAAAGAAATTAGATATTCATCAGTCACCTGATTTCAAATTAAAAGACCATGCTTTTAGTTACTGAAGAAAAAAACACTGACAAACAAGCAGCAACTGGAGACTGCTGCAGTAAAGATCGAACAGAACATCTTAAGGGAAGAAACACAGCATTTGGTGCCCCCCATGGGTTCATGGAACATCCAAGTATTATGCAAAATTGTTATATATTTTTTATTTTTGTTAGTTTGTCCAATTCTTTCTAAGCCTCTGAAAATGGAGAAATGCAAATAAAAATTGCTGTAATTTCTAAACAGTTAAAACAATAGTTTTCTTAAACTCCATGAATTAAAGTTTAAAGTCCCTACTTCAATCACATAGTAATCGTTTGCTTTAAAATCAAACCGTCACTGATTTTGCAGCTGCAAAATGACAAAATACTGGTAGCCGCCAGTGCAACCCCTCAGCCTCATAGTAGATACAAATATTTCCCAATCCTACATCATCTTGTGCTCAAATTATTAACATTCACAAGATTTTCAGAAAACTTGACCTCTGACCTTGCCCTTGAGGTTGAAGTCACTGAGATTCAAACTTATCTGAGATTTTTGGTAGATACAGCTATCATATCAATGTTTACATTCGTATGTTGCCTTGTTCTCGCATTCACCTACCCCACCCGCCCAGTGGGGTGATAACAATGACAAGTGCATCACTACCAAAAGAACATATGGACCCAAGTGAAAACTCCTCCATGACCGACGAGCTGCTTTGTTGCTTAGGTTATATTTTTAACAGTCTAAAACCCTAAATAATTCAAAATAATGCTTGATTTTTATAAGGTTAAGCGCACAGATAGATAATTAATCAGCCATAAATTTCTATCACTTTAAGTTTTGATTAGCGGATTAATCAGAAGCTGTAAAATATATGTATGTGTGTATATACGTGGCAAATCTCTGTTAATGAGTCACCGCGGATCGCCCTTTTTAACGTGTTGGCGCCGTCCAGCAATCTGCGATAACTCGTTAACAGAGATTTGCCGCGTTAATGCAGTTATGGCTTTAACGTCATTTTAACTAGATTAACGCTAACAACACAATTTTATTTTATTTTTTTTAAATATTAGGATATTTGCTTTGGTCCTCATTTATCAGCAAGTCATAACCTGTCCATGCTTTAAAATCAAACCGTCTGTACCTAATGCCACATGCCAGTGCTCTCGAAGAATAATGCTGAGGTTCCTGAACACAAGCTGGATTGCGTACACAGAGAATGACCAGCCTCCAACTATCAACACATAAAAGGGGCTTTTCTGTGTGAAGGAACAAACACAAATGGTATAAATATCAAACATATTAGAGATATTCAATATTTTTAAAAAACTTGGATTTTGGATAAAAATTAAAAACTTTACCTTTGGTAAAAAGCGTGCCAGAATGAAAAAGAGGATTATGAGAGAGGCAATCATGCCAGTGCTCATACCGGCAGAATAGAAGAAAGCCTGACTCCTTCATACAGGTGGTGAAAAAAATATATCAATTACTATGATAAACCCAACAAACCTGAAAAAGAAACTTTAGTCCATGAGAAAAAATTACCTGCTGAGTGAGTCTGCAAAGAAAAACAGCAATGCTCCAGCGAGGAATAACGAGAATAGATATATATCAAACTCTGCAAGGGAATGAAGAACAGTAAAACACCCATATTTTAACTGCCAATAATCAGCAAATTTGTTTTATTCCATACCCCCATCCCACTTACTGCGAATGGGTTTGACAGTGTATTGCGCATTGCCAATAGGATCAACCTTGAAGCATGTCTTCTTGCTGAACAGGCTGACGTTAATAACAGTCTCATTGTGCTTCTCTCGCAGCAGGCTCTGGAACCAGCCCCAAAAACTGAAGCGATCAAGCTCCTGCAGCTCCTCCTCACCTTCCACAGTGTCCACCTTAAACACCTTTGAACTCCACACTTTGACCTGTCAGATATTGGTAATATTATATCACTCACAAATTTAATCCAGAGGCTCTTTTTAGCTGACTGTCAAGCTGTAAATAAAATTTGATGTATGTTAGAGTAGATTACATTAGACCACTAAAATACCCAAACTGAGGGATGATTTTAAAGAAAGAAAGAAAGGATTTCAGTATTTTACCAGTTGTGGGCTGGCAGATTCACCTACTTGAATTCTT
Source organism: Simochromis diagramma (assembly GCF_900408965.1). NCBI lineage: Eukaryota > Metazoa > Chordata > Actinopteri > Cichliformes > Cichlidae > Simochromis > Simochromis diagramma. The sequence goes on along the minus strand of NW_024386945.1, from coordinate 3,414,284 downwards.
GTCCATGTCTGCCTCCAGGTTGGCAATACGGTGTTTCTGTAACAGAACCGGTTGGATCCTGACATGACATACTCGTCACCATCCCGCAGATTAGTTATTTCATGTTCTTCACCTGGGATACATGCCAATAAATAGTAAGACTGCAACTGCCATTGTACCTTATAAGCAATATTGTTTGTGCAAGAATAACCTTTGACCAGAAACACATTTGAACTCTCATTGTTTACAGCATTTACAGTATAATACAAACATTATAAAAAAATTGTAGTGTCTGTAAATCCCAAGAAAAGACAAAAACCTGCAACTATATCAGTTCACACTTAATGTCTCTAATTTTTCACAGTGCTATGGCCCACCGGGTGTCAGGGTACCCAACATAGTTGCCCTTTAATTTTCAAAAAAGTACTCAATTACCCATGTGTGGTGGAGACTTTTTATTTTATCATCATTATTAATGATTTTGTTTGCTGGTAGGGATGTTCTATATGTTTCCACACTGTTGCATTATCCGCTAGTTATGTTACAAAATATAGCAAATGGTAGTGTAACAATGGAAACAATGCTCATTATTTAAACGACACACGGCAAAAAATACTCAGTTTTTCTCAGGAAATATTTCAGTTTCGGGACAGAGTTAATAATAATTTGCATTTACTTTAAATTATAGGCTAAGCATTCAAGTTGTTTCCGTTAAGGAAAATATACAAGTGTTAACTGCAACCTCTTTTCGGGCAAGTTCATGCAGGTTTCTAGGGTTTCGGTTCGACAAATTTAAACCTAACAAATCTGAAAGAGCTGCATAAATAATATTTAGTCTAATTTATTATTTATACGAACACACAACCGGAGCCAGGGAATAATCAAGATGTAGGAATCTTAGAAAATAGCCACCAATGTTCACCATACAATACCCTTTCTGCGGTCTCACTGACTCAAAGACTGAACACAAGCTAACAATAATTAGCCTGAGCAAAACCAGTTCGAAATATGCCCCCATGTAACTCGCGGTGTATGTTTCTGCTTCACAAGACCGCTTCTTACCCGTATCCTGTTGTGAGATTTGAGGTAAACACATAAGGAGCACCGCAAGAACCATTAATCTAGCGTTTGCTGAAATAAAACCGTTTATGATTTTCATGCATCCCGCCATGATAATTCCACTGTACCCCGCCTCTAACGCCTTGTCCCGCCCCTTCCGTCTCCGGAGAACTCGGTTGAGTCGCAGGCCGATCAGCCAATCACCGCGTTACACTGGATCGTTCGTCATCGTTTTTAGAGTACGTCTCTTTATTTTCCCGAAATCCACTCTTATTTGCCCTGTATGTCTACTGTACAAACTGAACTGGAATGACTAATGCTGGGCTTACACTGTGCGATTTTTTCAGTCGCGCGATTCAGCTCCTGCTCAAACTGTACGATTGACTCGCAGGGGTTAGAAGTTCATAGGTCACGATGCAGGGTCTCACACTATACGACCCGATGCTCTGATGCGACCCGAGTGCTCACACTGTGCGTCCATAAAATGAAGGTTATAACAGAAATTCTGTCGCTCGCTCTCCCTCTCTGTCTTTCACTCACACAGACACGCACACCACCACCATCAACTTTGCTAAATTGCTAATGAAAAACATGATCAGGCAGCTGTGATTGAGCAGCAGTGTAGATCCAACTATTTTCAAGGTTGTTGTGGTCGTGATAATTTTGTGAGGCCACATCGAAAAGACTCGGATGAGCTTTCCAAAGTTCTACAAGTTGCCTCCATCGCTTGTGTCCAGATCACACGCTGCACTGCCGTGCTGCGCCGTCTTTTTCGCTGACATTTGTGTTTGCGCGTGCGCAGTGTGACAAACTGCGGTGACACCCTCACGACGGTCGCGACGATTTCAAACAGGTTTGAAATCCTCACGACCAAGCGATTGATGATCGGGAGCTGGTCGTGAGGTGTTAATCGCGTCTCGTTACCCCACGTATACTACACGATGCACGACGCACGATGAAGGCCAAAATCGGGCCGATCGCCAAAACGGTCGCACGACTCAAAAATCGGCTCAAAATGGGCCAAAAATCGCACAGTGTAAGCCCAGCATAACAGTTCACTTTACAATTTCAAATAAAGTTATAAAAAAAATCTTCCTTAAATCCACAAGAAAATTTGTTTTGATAGTTAGATGTTTTATTTTTTAGATAAATCATTTAAGTATTATGTTCCAGAAAAACCCCACAATACTTAAATTACTTCACTGAAGATATCATTCAAGTTCATATGCATGTGAAAGCAGATGAGCAAATACACAAAAATCTGAACTCCACAATGCCCTGCACAGCTCAGGGTAAAGAAGGCTTTGATTAAAAGATAGAATTGTGTTATTCCTACCCAGTATATTCTTAAGTCTATGGGAGAATTCACATTCATTGTTTCAGTATTAATATAATCCTGGCTGTGGTCAGTTAATGATTTGTAAGAACATGTACTGCTGTTTAGCCTTTTATGTGGTCTTGTCTGTTTTGTGTTATTGCACAGGACCGACTGATCTCCAGAAAGTAGAATCTCAAAGTTTATGAAAGAGGCCCAGACAAAGAATTAAACATAAAGCAATCGCCACAATTCAATATTATATTGAATACATTAAATTATCTAATAGATTACATTAGTCTGATCAGGAAGGCTGGCTCTGTGGTCAGCATGAAGCTGTACACTCTGGTGACAGTGACAGAGAAAAGGACATTAAAAAAATTGCTGGACATTATGGACAATGCTGGGCATCCTCTGCATAGACAACCAGAGGAGTCTGTTCAGTGGCAGGTTGCTTCTCCCAAAGACAAGAACCAACAGACTTAAAAACTCCTTTGTCCCACATGCCATCAGACTGTTTAACTCCTCTCTGGAGGGGAGAGGGAGAGGAAACAGGAGGACAAAGTAGGGGGGGGACAACTAAGCCTTAGTGCCTCTTCACTGTGCAATACTTTTTGTGCAATACTTTTTGTTAATATCCAACGGTGCAATAGACTTCAATACTTGAAATGTGGAATTCCCTTCTATTCTTATTCCTATTTATTCTCTTTATCCCTTTTGTATATTTTATTTATATATGTCTCTGTATTTATATATGTGTATATATAGTACTCTGCTCACATTCTGTAACTTCTGTCAGTGCTGTGCTATTGACCGAATTTCCCACCCGAGGGATTAATAAAGTTTTATCTAATCTAATCTAATCTAGTCTTGATACAGCCTGTTGCGATGATGTTGTTTATTATATTGCTCTCTTTTTTTTTTTTGCTTTTTTTCTCTTTTATCTTTCTCAACAGGTGATCCAGGTGATTGATATATGTATTTTCTGTCTGTTTGTTTTGTTGGTTTTTGTTTTTTTGCCTTTATCACCGTTCCTCTTCCCCGCTGTTTTTCTTTCCCTGCCTCTCTTTCTTTCTCCCTTCTCTTTCCCCCAGTCATGTCTGTCACCAAGGGTGATATTTTTGTTTGTTTGTTTGTTTGTTTGTTTGTTTGTTTGTTTTGGCTGCTAAAGGGGAAAACTGCTGAGAAAAACTCAGCAATAACAGCACAGTGACAACTTCCACTGAACTTCTGTGAACTTCCACTTAAGTTCAGTAATGTCAAACAAGTGTTGCCCTCTTGTGGACATGTAAGTACTTAAAATCATTATCAAGAGCTTGAATACAAATGAAGTTGTTCTTATCTTCACACAGTGAAATGTCTGTGTAGGTTTTCAGTCATCCAGATCATAGTAGTCTTGAGGGCTTGAATAAGGTAACTCGACGTCTTTAGGAATTTTACCTCTCAAGAAGCCAACTGCATGAGAGCTGAAAGGTCTTGGGAAACGTAAAAATGTCCAGTTGCCTTTTTTTTTTCAAGCCCTCAAGACCACACACTGACGTATTTAAATGTCACAAGCTGCAAAGGACAAGTGTAATTGATCATATTAATTCATGACTCATTTTTGTGCTCACCCAGTTTTAAGATCCTGGTCTCGCCTTGAAGACCAGGAGGTAGACTGTCATGTGAAGGGTGGTGCAACTGTTTGGGTTAAACCATCATTACTTCTTTAGTATCGCCCACGCCTTTCCTGTTATGAGGAGTGAAAATGACCACACTTCAAAAGCTTGGCATTAAAGCGCAAAGTACTTTTAGCGTGTAATTTTAGCAACTAATTGGTGAAGTGTTCAAAGGATGTTGAAAGATACCGCCTTACCGACAACAAAAATAATGTGGACCTACACTTACGAAATGCATAAATATATTTTTATGATATGTCTCTAGTGTGATTAGCAAAATTGAAAACATGGCAAACACAACACCTAAAAATGTTTTAAAGTAAGCTGAAGCAAGCATTCAGCTCAAAGTAGTGCTACATAAACACAGTGAGTGTAGCTCTAGGCTCCGGTTACAAACTGAACAGCTGCCCTGACCTACTGGCATACGTGTCATTTAATATTGTCAAATGGCGGAACCACATGACGCTGCATTTCACAATGTTATCACTATGTTCCCGCAGCATGCAGAGAGTGTAGCAGCTTTGAAATGTGTTCGTTGAAGGAAGCAAAGTGCTGTTTAATATTTCGCAGTTAGACACTCAGTGAAGGTTAAACTAAAAGCTGCTGCCGTGCATACATCAAATTAGCCAACTGTAACACCATCTGTCACTTGTGTCACTTATTTTATTTTATTTTAAACTAGGTCACACGTATTATTACTACTTTATGGTCTATTCAGGAATGTAGGTTACTCGGGTGTTTTTTGTGTGTGATACATTTATGAACCAACTACACATTTATTACTTTGCAGGTAACAATGAGAGCACCTAGGATTAGTGATTGAGTTTCCTCTGGAAAACACTGTAAAACATATTTAAAAGTAAGAGAAAAATAATCCTATAACTGTTTGCAAATAGAGCACCATAAAAATATAAGTGTTCAGCATTTGAACTGTTTTATGATGACCTGAGGAAGACCATAAGTTGAAATGTGTTGGTTAAATAATAAAGTTGTTGTATGAACTAAAGTGTTGCTGGAGGTTTATCTTTATCTGTACTGGATTTGTTCACATCATTCAGACTTTTACCACATGATCATAAATGATAATAATACTTTCTGATGTTATAAAAGCACAGCCTTACTGTAATTTATATGTCACAGGAAGTGACAGTGACTTGAGTGATCACAGCTCATTTGAATTCTTTGTAAATTTTGGTCAGTAAGACACTTAATCACCAGGATAAGAACGTTAGTGTGTAAAATGGGGAAATATATGAGGAGTTCACCTTTCACACATTGTGTTGTAACTTGTGTATTAAACATAACTTGTGTCACACTTTACATTTGCACCCTTTTTTTTAATGGAAGGAATGGGTGGATGACTTGATATGTAAAGCACTTTGGGGTCCTTAAGGACTAGTAAAGCGCTATATAAATACAGGCCATTTGCACCCTTTTTTTTAATGGAAGTGAGATAATTTAATAAAAAATGGATGGAGATAATCATGGCTTTGTGCACATAGTATACTACTCGTTTGTTGTGAAATACAAACTGGTGCAATTAATGTAGATATTTTAAATCAGTAGCCCTTTATTGATGTATGTGTAAATTTTGAACAATAGCAGCATGTTAAGAGAATGTGAACCAAATTTACAAATAACAAGAAGAGAAAATACATTTTCCCTGACAACCCAAAATTGGTTGTTAATGCCTTACAACGAATTTATATTAATTAGCAGCTTATGACGCTGGTATTTACAACTTGCAAATATTTGTATGAGTGAATGAAGAGAAAGTATTAGCTTTACTCAAAAAATAAGCTATACATAATAAACATGCGCACACAGACAAACAGCTAACATGAAGTGACACTGGGATTATATGATGCTGTGGTCCTAGAGTTACCTCTATTTATACTAATTAAAGTGATCTCTAGGTGACTGATGGAGTTATTTATATGGATTCAAACTTCCAGACTATGTAAACAAGTCAGGTCAGTTTCTAAATAGATGGATGTATGGGGCTCATTTAAAAATGGGAAAATGAAAGTCAAACTGATTGGTATGTAGAAAGTTCTAGAATTACAGCTTTGCCATATTGGTTTTGCCACACCTCAACCTGACCCCTATTCTCCAATAACACCAACTAGTTAATCAACCGATATAGCTTTACATATCCTAACATAAACCGACTACGCTAGAATATTACACAGCAGTAGGAGTTTGCATTTAACGACGGGGCCCTGAAGGCAGCATTGAAGGGTAGAGTTGAGCAGGACAGTAAAAAGGAGGGAGCAGGAGGTAGCAGAGAGCGTGAAAGAAAGAGGAGGGAGTATAAACGGCGGAACGCATCAGAGTCCCCTACAGCTTCAACTTTGTCTTCGCCTTTCGTGGCAAGATTTTAAAAACTTCTTCTGAAAGGTAGGTGTTAAAATAGCACTGAAAAAGTTTTCTTTTTCTCCTAACCGTTTTCCGTCCGGTGTTTTTTTGGGTCGCTTTCTAAACTGTGCATCTAGCGGTTCCGTTGTCTTTTCTTTTAGACAAAAGAAAAATGTCGCCTAATGTAGATAAGGGTGGTTTATCGTAATTCTTTTAACTTAATTTGTAGACTTATTTGTGTGTATTTAAGAATAATTCAGTTTTCAGACTAACAGCTGTCGGTAATTTGATCTTGGCTGTTTGTGTAAAAAGTTTGACTCGTTGACAAAGCTTGTTTTGTTGCTTGCTAGCAGTGATTAACGGTCAGAGAAGTGGGGCTGTGTGTTCCTCAGACTCTTCTCAATTTACTCCAATTATTAAGTGTTATCCAGATCTGCGTGTTTCCTTAATTTTATCGTGTCTATATATAATGACATTAAAGTACAGTCCTAACATTTTTTGAGACTCCTTCGTAACTTTTAATTAGTAAATCTAAATACAAATCAATCAGCGAAATGTGTGACGCTTTGATCTAACTTTAAAAATATAAATCACCAAGCATTTTCATAGCAATGAGAGTTATCCTACTGAAAACGAGTCAGCTCTTCCACCCTTCAGCTGCTCGTATTACAGCTGATGTAATCAGTTAAGAATTAAACTTGCAATAAACTTGCTTTCTTTTTTTAATGTAGAAAACGGATCTTCGTCATTCATCATGAGCATAACAGGAGGAATGAAATGTGTCAAGTATCTAGTTTTCTTTTTCAACTTCATCTTCTGGGTAAGTAGCAGCAATCACATTTCTTTTATAGTAAAACTGGGCTATGAAAAAAAGAAACAAAACACAGCAGAGTGGACATGGAAACCACCTAAAACTAACTGCAGGAAGGAAAGCAACACTGTTGTCTAGTATAAGTTTATGTTTTCGGTTTATCTTCTTGATCTTGATCTACACAATATTTTCATTTCAGGACCTTTTTGTCACATTTCTCCTTTTACTAGCACTGTGACTCTGGCTTAAAGGTTGAGCATATAGGGCGGAATCATTTGTAAAATCAGATGATGAACACACACACACACACAGAAAGTCACATTACCCATTCTTCAGTTTTGTGTTTAAATCTAATGGGATAATTAGTGAACTTTTTCCAAGATTAGTTAGTTTTACATCACCTTCATGGTGACGATAAGAGAGAGGGTATAAGAGAGGCAGGAATGTGAATCTTATGACCAGATTTCCAAAGTGTTGCAGTACCATGTGACTCCAGATCATTTTTTCCTCCTGCTTAGTCACCCCATAAATTTCGGTAAGCTGGTGTTTGCACAGTTAACTCTAAATTAACAAACTGTTATTTATGATAGGGCAAGAGGAAGTAAAAATGACAAAGCTGTTTTGGCGGGACTTCCCTTTAAGTCCCATTATTTAATACTTATACTCGGTAAACAGTTCAGTCTTTACAGCAGCATTTCCTTAAGTCCAGGTGTACCCTGGGATTTTGAGTCAACTGAGCAGTATTGTTTTAAGATGTCACCATAAAACCTAACTTAATCTAAAGAAAATGAAAAAGAAATTGTTTTAAGAAAATAATACACAGTTTTTGTGAAGTCAGTGGCCTTTAACTCGACAATACAGTCAAAGTTGTCATTGCCTTTATTTCAGGTGATATAAAGGCTGTTTTTTTCACATTTGAACACTAGCATGCCTTTAAGTTTGACAGTCTTGGGTAGAGCAGGGCGATGTGACCAAAAATATTTATCACGATATACATTTGAAAATTTGCTATAACAATATAACGGACGATATAATTGACACTAGACAAAGTACTTTACAACTCCACAACTTTATTAGTGCAAAAAAAACAAACAAACCATCAATGTATTTTCACTTAAACAAGCAGCTGTTTTTTGTGCGCATTAAAGTTATGTAAAAATTTTACAGTGCAAATGCAAATTCCTTGCTGACAGTTTAACCAAAAGGCATTTCCAGTGGAAATTGGCCGACATATCCTCAGCATAACCATGTAGAATATCCACAAAACTTAAAAAGAGGTTATACACACACAATACAGTAATATTATGTTGAAGCACAGTACGTATCACTCCGCGGGGCTCTTGCCTATGATAGTCGTAATGCTCCGACAATCCATCAAGCGGTGCAGGTTCGTAGCTTAGCAAAGTCGTACTAAAACATTTGACAGATTTTCAAGCGCAGTGTACGACATAAAATCGTTTCAAGGTCAGTAAACACAACCAGAATTCATACATAAGGCACACGGGATTATAAGGGGCACTGTCGATTTTCAGAAAAATCAAAGGATTGATTTTAAGTGTGCCGTATTTTCCAAAAAACACGGTAATAACGACGGCCCGCTAGCATGCTCTAGCAAAAATAGTGCTTTGTTGTGTATCTGACGGACGAAAGCTAAACCAGTTCCACACCACTGAAGTTGCAGCATTTTTACAAACCAATTCTGGTTCATCCGTTTCATTCAACGATCCGCTTTCGCCCTTCTCATTCTCTGTCACCACCATGCTTTTTCCGCCATGTTTGCATGAAAACAAAGGCACTGCGCATGCGTGTTTTACCCATATTCTATTGCGATATTTCATTTTCTTATCGTTGCCCAACATTATACTGGTATTACCGTGAACGGTATGATATGGCCCTAGTCTTGGGCACATAAAGTCTACAGTCTAAGGCAGAAATAAAAACTTTTTCTGTTTATTTGTTTTAGGTGGCAATTTTCTCAACTCCTATTAAGAGCTTTTTTGTTGGTCATGAGTGAGCAGAGAATAACAATAAACAGTTATAAACAATAAACTGTTATAGATGCACTTTGGTATTGTTAATTTTTTCCACTTTTTTAGAAGTGCTGTCATTATTTTCATTATTTATTGGGACACCTTATTTCACTCTTCTGGTCAGTATTTATAAACAGTATATAATAATTTAATGTGTGTAGCACACTGATGTAAGTGGAGGCATATATAAACATTATGCTGACAAATTCCGATCGATAATAATTGACTATTGCTTTAATTGATTTAATTGATAGTTGTAAAATGTAAATAAATTAGACAGTAGTAAGAAATGCCTCTCGACTCTATGGTGCCTTTCCATATATGAAAATTGTCTACTCAATGACCCATTCAAACATCACAACTCTACAAAGGTGTATTAGGGCCACATTAAGAAAACATATTATTGATCATTTTGAGAATGAGGTGAAAATTTTGAGATTAAAGTCGTAATTGCATGTTGAGAAAAAAGTCAAAATGTGCACATATGTTCTTTCAAGATAAACCGTCACTGCTGCTATAACCTCAACAAAAAGCCTTGTGTAGATGAGTTAATGAAACAAATTGGCATCTTGTGAGCTCCTCCAGGTTTGTGTGGTTTTTCCATGTGACCAGATGCAGCTTTCTGAACCATCTTTTGAATGTTCTTATACTTATCACCATGCTGTGTTTATGTGCTAAATGAGACATCATTTCCTTCCTTGTTACTAGAAACGATTCTGAAGTGCGATTTTAATACAGTTGTCTGTACAACAACTGTAAATAATCTCCACATTTTGACCTTTTTCTCAAAAAAGGTCAAAATGTGTATTGACACTGGTTACTGACAATTTACTACTTAATAAATAACTAAAATTGAGCCCCGCACGCTAAAGAAGAAAGTATAACAGAAAAATTAAGAAACATGTCAGTCTTCACTCACTGATAACTCCCCTTAAAGGAGATACTCAGTGGATTTCGCAGTGTTGAGCAATGGTTTGACATTAGGGGTGGGGGAAAAAATCGATACTGTGTAGTATCGTGATATTTTGTTTGCTAATAATGTATCGATACAGGGACAGCAGAAATCGATATTTTGTTGCAAACAATTTTTTCGTGGACTGGAACATGCTCTGACTTCAGAGCATGTTGATCAGCACCTTTTTCTGAGCAAGAATCCTGACATTCCTTCACTGTCCAAATGTATTTAACTTTGTTTTTGGCAGCAATAAACATGACAGTTTATTTATTTTAATTTAAGACATGTTTTATTTTAATTAAGTTTAAAACTTTTTTTATTTAATGTAAAATTATATTTTGTTTTAATTTACTTTCAAATTCTTCAGTTGCTGAATGGGCTGCATAGTTTTCATAAATTGCATAGTTCAGAATAGCTATAATTGTACCAGATGGTTGCATTCAGTTAAGTTGGACTAGACTGTAATACAAACCGTTCAGTTTATAAAACTGACTGAAATGAGAGAACGACTGAGTGTGAGACTTTGATATTAGATAAAATGAATATTGATAAAGTTTACCTTTATGTACAGAATTTGAATATCGCAAAATATTTTAAAAAATTGCAATAATATCGTATTGTGCGTTAAGTATTGTGATAATATCGTATCATGAGTTGTATGGTGATTCCCACCTCTATTTGACATGTTGTGAAATTTCCTCAGCTGGTTGCACCATTATGTATTTTGACATCGCTTTGCCTTGTGGGAGTGTTAGTAAAAAAGGATGTTCGTAGCCATAGACTGACTGTTTTAACACTCAGGATTCACCCACAAAAGTCCTGCTAGGTACAAGGCTGGCCAATCAGCAGCCATGTCCAAAATACCTGCAGCCAGTTGGTTTGACATGGCTAGCAAAATGCATATGGAAAGATTACCAACAAAAAGAAACCAAAAAGTGTTTTATGGTTTACTTTATCCATACGTGGGATGAGCAGAGATTATGATTCTTGATCCATTAATGAAGTCTCAGATTATCTTGCAACAAGATCATAGAAGGAGCCAAAGCATTGTGATAAAAGAATTTTCTAGCCCTTTGCCACTTTTTCTTTTTTTTTTGTAGATTGAAGTTTCATTCGCTCAGGCATAAAAGACATATAGGTTTTTGGATGTCAAATAAAACAACTTTTAAAATAATGCATACAGTTTCTTAAAATAAAGAAACAGCCACTCCCTTATCTGTTTGCGGAACGATCATGCTGACTGTGGTGACCGCAGTGAGTCGGGAAAAATTAATGTTGTGAAACTGTGTATTTGATTGGCTAGTTTCTGCGTCTGGTTCATACATTTGTCTTCTCCCTTTCAGTTCGAGTAAGATTTTAAAATTACTACCTGGATTCTTTTTACTATGGTTGCTGAGTTGTGATACTTCCTTGTAAAAGGACTTTGGTTACACCTGTAGACACTGTAAATAAGTAAACTGGAGCCTCATGGTGAGTGACCTGTGAGTTTCAGCCCTATTGTGTTGCTAGTGTGCGCAAGTTTTTCTTGATTTTCAGATCAGAGTGGCAACACAACTAGTGCCTCTGGCTGAATAACAGACATTCGAATAGTTTCGAAAAGTTTCTGGAGAGAGCTATTGAAAATCTATTCAGTACAATCTTCTATATCTTTTCAATGATAACCAAATATGGTGAGTGTTGTGAACTCTAACAGCACAGTTGTCTTGTATGTTAATCTCACAATCGGATCTGCCTGTTGATTAGCTCTTGAGTTGTGAGAGCAAGAGAGCCACCAAATTTTGCCACAGCTTCCTTCTCAGGAAACATGAAGTATACTCTCTTCTGAATTTCTGTGACTTTCTGGGCTCTGCTTGGCTTCTCTGTTCACTCCTTTATATTTTGTCCTACACCAACCATTAGCTGTTTGTTTGACTCAGGCTCAAATATTTACATTGGTGGAGCCAACACAGAAGGATCTACAGTAGCAGCCAGGTCTTAATATGGATAGCATAGCAAACATGTGACTGACACTGAGGCTGGAGAGGTATCAGGTTGTCATACTGGTATGAAAACATTTATTTTCCCTTAAATGTTTCAAATATTAAACCCCTACAATAGTGAGCATACTGTTGGGAGCTGAAGTTGTTCTTCAGGGACTCCCAGTGGTATCTCCAGCCATAATATATTTGTTTTTGCCCTTGCCCATGTGTATCAAGAATGATAAAAACAGGTTAATGAATAATTTAATCTTACTCACACCTTATACAAAAGCTTTAAAATATCTAACATAGGTCTACATTTTACAGTTTACATTTTCAGTTATTTATCAGTAGTAATTTAGCAAGTTTTATACTGTTAGTCATTCAAAACATGATGTTTGATATGGCAAATGACACCTGTTCTTATATATATATATATATATATATATATTTGCTTGACAAAGTGCACAACTGAACAATTGTTTATCAGAAAAGTAGCAGGACTGAGTTAAAAGGGAATAAAAGTAAAAAGAATACAGTTTGCTCAAGGACACAGCTGATTGCGGTCAGACATTAGTGTTTGTAAAAGATCGAATGAATTGCTCTTATCACCCAAACCACACAGTGACACTGTGACAGTGTCATTGTATCATCTGATCGTTTTACATCCGCATTCAGGGACTGAAAAATGTTGCAACTTCCTCTTTTGTTTTAGACCTTTCTCATGTTGTTTGCTTACATGAAACGAAAAAGTACAATGATATAAAAATCAAATTGATTTAATGATACCATAATCAGATTTTTTTTTTCAATCTTTAAAATTTGTAGTAGCTATATTAAGATAAAAAAACTTGTCTTGGGAGATTTGTCCCCCCTTGAGGTGGCTGTAGGAGGCAGAGCAGGTCCCCTACTGATCGGAAGGTTAGTGATTTGATCCCAGGCTCCTCCAGTCTGAATGTCAAGTATCCTTGGGCAAGATATTAACCCCAAGTTGCTCTCCGATGCATCCATCTGAGTATGAATGTGTATGAATGAAGCTAGGAAGCACTAAGTATAGAAAGAAAGTGCTTGTTTGAATGGGGGTGATTGGGTGACTGTGGCATGTTGTATAGAGCGCTTTGAGTACTCCGGGAGAGTAGAAAAGCTCTATATAAGAATCAGTCCATTTACCATTACCCCTTGGCATTGCTGCCAACTGTCAGAGAAGGTTAACATACACCTATTAAAGTAGTGGTATTCACCTTCCATAACTGGCACACAGGTGTGACACTTTCTAGATTGAGTCCTATCACAGTCAAGTACCTGGGTGTATAAAAACACAAGTGTATTTGGTACAGTTTTATTGTTTAGCTGCTAATAAGAATCAAATTATTGTTGCTTTTCTTCGCTATCATACTTTTGTCAAATAGCCAAATAAAATATTACATTACAAATTATAAACCTTTCCCCATGAATTCACTCTAGCCTAACTTCTTCTTATTCTTGCAGCTATGTGGCCTAGCACTGATTGTGGTAGGAATCATGGTTCAGGTGTCGCTTAACAAAACCCTCAAGATCACTGATCCCACTGCCTCGGCAGCTCCCATTATCCTGATCGGAGTTGGTGTGGTGATTTTCTTCATCAGCTTCTTTGGTTGCTGTGGAGCCTTCAAAGAAAACCACTGCATGGTCACCACGGTAATTCACACAGCACCATATGCAGTAACTTTGTTTTTGTTAACTTTTTTGCACGAGATTTCATTGTAAAAATTGCTGTTTATTTGTGTGACAACCACTCAGGTAGATCATTCAATTCCTCATTCGTTCCTTTTCTCCTCCCTCAGTTTGCTGTCCTTCTCTCACTGATTGTTATCGTTGAGATTGCAGCAGCAATTGTTGGATACGTCTTCAGAAACAAGGTAAGTGTTGAATACATCTGTTTTATGTGAGTCCCTGCAGAAGGTGTGGTTTTAATTTGAGCTGCAATGTTGTGTGTGTTGTGCCTCCCGTGTAGCTCTCAACTATCGTCCACGATAGCGTCACTGACATGATCTCCAAGTACGAAAAGAGCGCACCAGAATTCAAAGAGACCGTGGACAATCTTCAGCATAACGTAAGTTCACTGTAAATGTTCCTGTTCACTGTTTGGTTAATATGGTACCACCCTGTCAAAACATTTTGCATCCTGTTGGTAAGTTTCGTGTGACAGGATATTGTTGCTGTTTGCACAATGTGTTCCATATCATTTTACTCTACATCTCAAGTTCATAGCTGTTTTTCATAGACTTGTTTGCATTTTCCAGCTGAAATGCTGCGGTGTGAACGGTTCTTTTGACTGGAAAGGCTTCGCTAGCGAAGAAAACTCTGTGCCTGACTCATGCTGTAAGAATGTCACTAAAGGCTGTGGAAAAGGAACCATGACTGACTCTGACAAAGTGTATCAGCAGGTAAACAGGGGTCAATTTCTTTCTAAGTTTATTTAACCTGAAATTCACTTTCTTAATTCTTAAGTCCTGTTTATTTAGTAAAACATCTAAGTTATCAGCATGTTGCTTAAATAGGTAAAAAATATATATATCTGGCAAGCTAAAGAGACATACAGTAAATAATTGTTACCAAACTGCAACTGGATGGCATGTAAATATTAGAAACATGACTCCAGCTGCGTAACAGTCTTGCTTTGTGCCAAGCACACAAAAGGATTAAAGGATTTGGAACTGCAAACTCATCTGCTAACGGCTGATTGATATGTTGTTAGGCAATGAGTGCGCACTAGTTAATCATCCTTTGTGAATCCAGTAGTGAGCATAATTTACAAAATGGACTTTGTGCTATTAAATGAGTGTCTGAGGTCATAAACTCTTAAGGAAAGTGTTTGAGGCTACAAAGCAAAGAAGCCTAGTGCTGTTTTCTCACAGACTATACAACTGGCAAACAGAGTACCTCCAAAGTTAAATCTTTGAAACAAATTTTCCACCAGGAGATTAGTGACTAAAACAAACAAACAAAAAAAGATTTACTGCTTTACGTGCACGAGAAAATGGTTGAGGTAGCTGCTCTCATTGTCACACTATGTGATTTGCAGAACCTCAAATGTGGATGGAGGAAAGAAAAACGAAACGGCAAAAAGCCCACAAGCATACAGAGTGTACTCTGAGTTAACCTTTCTCAGACACAGTGGAGATCAATTCTAACTTTTCTGTTTGTTCTCTTTAGGGTTGTAGTGCTGCTATGGAGACATTTCTAAAGAATAACATCTTATGGGTGATAGTAGCAGCGGTTGTCATTGCCATCCTGCAGGTATGTAACACCATTAAACAAAATTTGCTCTTAAACTCAA
The DNA here is from genome assembly GCF_900408965.1 of Simochromis diagramma. NCBI lineage: Eukaryota > Metazoa > Chordata > Actinopteri > Cichliformes > Cichlidae > Simochromis > Simochromis diagramma. Next base: position 3,398,842 of record NW_024386945.1, on the reverse strand, counting down.
GAGTCTATCAGCTCATTTTATTTTCCTTTGTTACTATGGTAATGTGTTGTTGCTCATCTTGCTTCTGGACTCTACAGACTTTTAGTTTTTAAAAAGTTGTAAACAAAAATGATGACCGTTTTCTCTCTTCCTTCCAGTTACTCGGTATTGTGTTTGCCTGCTTATTGATCAAAGGCATCCGGGACGGCTACGAAGTTATGTGATCGACACCAGAAGAGGAGTTGACTGTTCGGGCTACTCACAAAGTTCTTCACTTGGATATTTTAAAATGTTCATCATACTTTCCACATAATACGCAGAATATAATTTTCTTCATACAGATAATATTTTCATAGGTAATGGCTCTGCTTTGATGCTGTACATGGAATGGAAATGGAGATTAATGTACAGTGTCATATTAGCATAAGTGAATGTTCTCTCTTAACTTTGCTTGCTTTGTTGTAAACTTGAGTTTATTTTGGTGTTCCTGGATCTGTTCTAAGCTTTGAACTGCTTTGGTGTTTATACGTCGTACTGGGTTCCAGTTTTTAATTTTTTCATTAAAGACCTTTTTAATTTCATCTGAATTTTCTGTATAAAGTTATACAGGAGGAAAATGCACCTTTAAGATTTTTATTTCAGACACATTTCCAAGATATTGTATATAATATTGGCACAGCACAACACTGAACATTTGCAGAGCAAGTAATAAAAAAAATCTTAAAAAACATAACATAACTTTTGCATCTTCTATTTCAGATAAACTCTGTGTGCTCTTGCAAAAGGCACAGGAAGCGATGGCATGTTCAGTTTTACACTTACACAAGTCACCAGCAGATACAACAGGAATTTCCTCTTCATAGGAGTAACCAGAAAGCAGGCGAAGGGCTCACAACAAATTTTGCACTTAAGTTAATGTCATTCCAGCCTTTCAAAAAAATAAGAAGGTAAACAATAAAGTGATATCTTGTCAGAAATGTGTGCTGTGCCACAAACCAAAAACTTTGAGAACGTGCAAGACGTTCAGCATCTCATCACACAAGCAAGCTTCAATGACTTTACAGCTGGGCCACCAGTGGGCTTTTTCTTTACATAGTTACTCTCGGGGACTTTCATATCGTCTACTGCTGTTTGACATCAACCAAGTTATAACGCCTCTTCATCTCCACATTACCCACCACAAGTCCTGTTACCCACAACCTTGATCATGGTAAACAATATTCAAAGTATATAAAAAAAAAAAGCACAAAGTGAGGTACTGGCATGAAAGAATACAGGACATGTTTGATGTGAAATGTAAAAACAAACATGCCCATCTTAATGTAATTCTTTTAAATGGAATGTGTCTGAGCATATCACCAAACAAAAAGAACTGCTGAACTTAAACAGTAATAACATGTATCAGTTCACACATGCAAACAAGGTTCACATATAGCAATAGATAATCATGACATTACTTCCACATCACCAGTATAGCACTAATGTCTAATAGATGACAATGGATTCATCTTGTTTTTAAATGCTATTAACTGCAACTGCAAAGGCTTCTTTTTTGTGGTAAATCCTTTGAATAGAAATGGTTTCTTGCCAAAAACACCCTTAAAATGTTGTTTCCTTTCCAAAAAGGAGCTGTTGAAAACCTCTTGGAAAGTTTTGCTTTTCATTGCACGTAAGAGAGTATAATCACAACAGCAGATAGCATGTGGCTTCCTGTCAGTGATGGCTGGGACCACTTGGGTAGTTTGCAGAGAGAAACACAATGCTGTGCAAAAGCAGTGACACCTCTGAGTCTGCAAAAATGAAAGTAAAAAAATACATGCTAATGTAATAGCTATAAAAGAATCATGCAACATTTAGGAAGTACTTAAAAGGTCTTTTAAAGCACCCCCCAAAAAACTTTAAATATAACTCAAAGCCTGATCTTTAAGTCACAAAAGGTAGTGGATATTTTGTCTTGACTATTGTACATAGAACAAGTAGTTCCTATATTGTGGAGCGCCATCTGTTGGAATCATGTCAAATAGCAGTACAGACTCATTCCACTCATTTGGCTACAGATACACTGGAGTTTAACAGAGATGATCTGTGGGACAGTCTAAGCCTTATACACTGATCAAAAAATTAAAGGAACACCTTTTAGGAACACTTACTTCTGGGATGTTGATCTGGTCAGTTAAGTAGCAGAGTGTGTTTATAACCATTTTCAGCTTTTTTGGTGCACTGGAGGGGCACCAATGAGACAACCATGAAAATAGGAATGATTTTACCTCATGGGGGCAAGTGACATTTTTACCCTTCTCATCTTTTCTGACAGATTTTTCACTTGATGGCTTGGGTCAGTCTCACTACTGGTAACATGAGGCAATACCTGGGCCCTATAGAGGCTGCACAGGTAGTCCCACTTCTACAGGATAACACATTAATGTGTACAATTTCCACAAGTTTTGCTGTGTCTTTCAGTGCAGTCTCAAGAACAGGTGGATTCCAGGGGACAGGCTGTAGAAGGTCGTTAACCCATCAGCAGCACCGGGATCGATTAAATTTAGGCAAAAAGGACGAGCCTGTTAAATAACTTTTTCACTTTAACTTTCAGGGTGTCATTAAATTTAGCCCTCTGTAGGTTGATACTTCCATGTCCATCACACAGTATGCCATTCTTTCATTCCTAACATATTACCCAGTCCACATCAATATATAGCACGATTTCTTTTTGGATGTCCTTTCAAAGTGTTTTTAATGTTTTTGAGCAGTGTACATCCAACAGATGTGCTGCACTTCAGCTATCCACAGCATCCACAAAGCACATCAACTCTAAATTGTGCTCCACATACACATGCATAAAGCCAGAACTTTAGTTTAGGCTCATATTTACTTACATTTTGAACTATTATTTTGTTTTATTTTATTCCATGGTTTTTCTGACTCATTATGGACATTTTGGGGCTGACTATACAGGTAAGCACAGTAGAAGCAATCAAGTCTCAGCTACTTTATTAGGGAGAAATCTGTGCAATATTCTGTCTGGAAATTTCTCTTCACATAAATCCTCTTAAGGAAACAGGTAAAGTTATTTTTTATTACAATTCTGGTCATTTTTCTTTGGCTCTCATCAAAATCTTTAGGGTAGGTGACAGAAAAAAAGAATCTATACTGCAAATCCAAATAATAATAATACCTTTCAATGAGCTTGACACCTGTAGCCACTGGAACAACCATTCGCGACACTGGTTAACACCAAGAACATCAGCATTGAGGCCCCTTAGATAACAAGCCTGAAAGGAGGAAAACATCAAGTATTTATAAAATGGCTTAAAGAGGAAGGCACTCAGTATATAAAGTCATGGAGAGTGATGGACCTGTCTGAGTTCAGAGTCATTCAGCTGGTGAACGCCCAGTCTGCTGAGGCCCCGGTCCAGTTGGAGCAACTCCAGCCCGTGGCTGCTTAGCCGCTGGCCAATCAAGAAGCCGGGGAGCCGTGGCGTCAAGAAGAGCAGCGGGCTGATGCGTCTCTGATTAGCCATAAAAACATGAATACGAAGGCTTTACTAAGCCTTTTGCATTCCTGTTAACTGAGACAGAAAATTGGAGGGGTTTTACTGACCATGTGATCAACGCTCATCCTCCTTATACCCAAAGGAGGTCCAGAAAACAGGCTTCGGATAGCAAGGATTTCAGACGCTTTGGGGTTTGCTCCACTTTGGACCTGAACAAATATCAAACATACATGTACTGGTTAGAAATGAACAGATCTGCAAATCTGTACTGTTTCACACAGTTCACAGCCAAACTTTGTGGCGTTTAGGCACCATCATGACTGACTCCTGCAATGTTTATTAAACTGAAGAATGAGAACTAGGGTGCACTTACTATTTGTGCATCCATAATGAACAGTTTAAAATTTAACAAATAAGTTGTAGTTTTCTAATGAAAAGAAATGACAGTTATCCTCGCAAACTGGCCAAGTATCCCAGCTATGTGTCCAAAGTTTGAAGTGAAAAACTGTGCGAAAGAATACTTAGCAGAGCAGAAAAACAATGCACTATTTTAAAACCACTGACAATTTAGAGTGAGGATTTCTATTGTCTTAATAAGAGGGGGGATACATTAAATAGCAAGTGAGGAGTCAGTTTTCACAGTCGACATGGAAGTGGGGAAAAAATTGGACAGCATAAGAATCTCTCAGACAGAACTGTAATGGCCAGATCACTTGCACAGATCATCTTCAAACCACAGGTATCAGGTGTTTTCCCAATAAGCATGGGTTAGTACTAGAAGCAGGCCAAGCACAGACAAGCAACAAGATTTCTTGGGTGCTTACAAGATTATAAGCACCCAAGAAAGCTGACAGGACACATGCATGGAGCACAATAACCACAGACAGGTCATAGTGCGCATGCTCTCGGCTCTCCACCACTAAAATCTACCCAAATCATCAGCTGGATAGCCTTTAGTGATTATGCAAGTGCAAAGCTGGGTTATTGAGCAAGGGAAGAAGATGGATCAGTTTGATGAGTCACATTTTCTCTTACATCATGTGCACAGCCAAGGGGATGTGTGTGCGTGTCCTTAACTTTGGAAGAGTGCTGGCAGGATATGCTACAGATTTAGTGCATGACAGTAGAAGAAAAGTGATGTCTGGGCAATGTTCGGCTGAAAAATCTTTGGTTCTGACATTAATGAGGATGTTACTTTGAGACATAATATCTAGTTATTTCCTGATAACTCGTGCTACATTCAGGAAGATAACATTATAAGGGGCCACACTGTAAAAACTGTTCGTGAATGATTAGTGTACTTTGAAAGCAGAAAGCAGTACTGCTACACATTCCCGATACTTACTTTTGCACACAGGTCCTTAAGTTGTCTCTGTAAGTGACCATTTTTGACCTGCTGACTTGTGTACTCAAGTCCTTTGAGCACCGGCCAGTGGTGCCGAGCTCTGAGGGAGTGGTACACTCTCCGAAACTCCAGCTGCTGGCTGGGAGTCCAGAAGTGAGGGATCAGGAGCTGACGGGGGAAGAAATACCTGTCGATGCAGGAGGAGGTGTTGTTAGCAGAGTGAGGCACACTAAGTGACAGAAAATGATTAATGAACAGGGACAGCAACATAAATAAGCCTGCAAATCAAATGAGATGGTTATTTCAAGAGGACTCACATCAAGACAAAAACCAGGTAGTTGGCAAAGGGAGGGATGGATATGATCACCAGCGGGATGGCCTTGATCAAGTCTCTGCGAAACTGTCAAACACAAGTCAAGTGAGCCAAGTTACTGTGAGACATTACAGCCCTGAAACACTGACAATGCATAAACTAAAAATACTACACTGCCATAAACACAGGAATTGAAACTCTACCAAAATCTACACTAATTTATGAGAATGGGTGACTAAACGCTAATCCCTCCCCTTAAAGGATGCTCTGACAGTCCTCACGATTATGAAATTCTTTTTAAATACCATTAGTATTTATTCAGAGCGATAGCTCAGATTGAATACCTGACGTACAAAGTCAGAGAGATGAATCGGCTGAGATGTGTGGAGGGGAGAAAGTGGGATTATCGGGAAAAGGATGCAGAAGATGAGGCTGACAAGCAAGAAAAAAACAAAAGAAAAAGGAGCTTTACGGTTGTTTTGACAGGAAATGCTGATGGTTGGCATGAAAAGGGAAGATTTAGAAGACAAGAAGAGTTGGAAACAGACATTCCACTGAACTGATCAAAAAGAAGAAGCTGCCAAAAATAAATAAGAGCATTGCTTACATCAGCATTACACATTTTTCAATGCTGATAAAGTAGATGACCTTCTCTACCTCCTGAGGCATGCCATCCCACCCCTAATGCGCCTGAAGTGCTAGCATCTTGATAAATCCTCACGCCTATTAACCTAATATCAGACAGAATTAACTCATTATGACCGGTTCAAACAGTGGGTGTTTGTTTTTTCTTTTTATGGTTGATTTAAGCCTTTTCATTTTAGGAGTTTAAATGAGAATATATTAATTTGTTATTTTGATCTTGAATTCTGTTTTTCTGTCTATTTATTCTTTTAATGAATACAAACTGATGACTGCACTAAATAATATAATAGTTTATTTGCCTTTAAAATTTTATACAGTTTTGCCAATTAGTGTCAAAACAAAATAGAACTGGTTTTATTTGTGTGCATGGAGATGGTGTTAACCCGACATGAATTCCCATTGCCGGTATTACACTAATAATACTCCAATCGATAATCTAAATAAAATAGGATTATATTGGATTTTCTGTGACAAAATGCATCACATTTTGGTAGATAACGTGATAGAAAACGCAACTTTTTTTTGCTAAGAGTGAATGTATGAAGGAAAGGATTTTTAAAAAGATCCCAGATAAAAAAAAGCAGAGGGAATTTCTATACAAGTGAATTTCTTTTTGCAACCAGGGTTCGCCCCCTGCTGGCCATTAGACAGAATGCAGTCAAAAGAAAATTTTACACTCAGAAGCAATAGCATCATATTAACAATCAAAATCAAGTATATTCCAAACTTTTGCAATTTAAAAGATTAAAAAAATCAAATAATTTTTTTCTGACTTATTGCAGATTTAATAATAACAAAATAAATGTAATTATATTTAATACAAATTTAATAATAATCAAGAAATTACTCATTTTCACTGAGCTATAAGCAGTTTGATTCCCTCCATTTCTAATATGTGTGGAAAATTCTGATATTTCTGTGTGCAGTGTGGTAAACAGACCCACCTGTCTGAGTTTCTCCATGTCCCTGTAAGGCAAATCCTGGAACTTTACTCCATCAGACCACATTTTTCCTTTTATCCTCCTGATATCTTTGGCATCTCGGAACAGTAGCTTGAATCCTGGAATGAGTGACAGAAAAAATTGTATTAAATATTACTGTAGATTTAAAAATTTTATTTGACTCTTAGAACAAAGTGCTTTGTAGCATGCTGTTTATTTAGACACCAACTCCTTAGCCTGCTTGTACTCTGTAGATGTTCGCTTTAGATTGGGGCCACAAAATGATGTCATTATATAATCATTTGTATATTACAAACAGTATGTAGTATGCAATGTTTGTTTGCTTGTTTAATGCAGTTTTAATAGAGTAAAATGAAAATTTGACTTGCAAGACCTGAAAAAAATAAGCTCGGGTAAGTGATGGACAAGAACAGTGTTTTCTGGATATAATGCTGCTGATGGGGTGATGTTTGAAAGAAGACAACTGGACTTCTTTAGGTTTTTGAAGACATTTCACCTACCATCCAAAAGGCTTTTCAATTCTAGAACAAAAGCAGACACACCTATACAGGAAGTAAAGACCCTGAGGACCCTGATGTTAGTAGACCAGGTGAAACGATCATATTAAGGCCATGGAATATGAGAAATCTGGCTATTAAATGTCTTATTTTAACTCCAGATTCTGATCATGAGTTGGGTCTTGAATTCTCTCTCTCTCAGCAACTTTCATCTTCAAACACCTTCATATATAAGGTGCCTATGTACTACAGCAGCCTGTTTCCTGGTCCCTAGTCAGGTCTCCCAACCTCATTGTTGGGCTAACAAGACTCACAGGGCTCTCCTGCAGTGTTTTTGGAGACCTCAGGAGTGAGTAAACCGCGAGCTTACCTTCCACGAAAGTGTGATAGAGCAGAAAAAAGCGGGGAAATCGCTTTTTAAGGAAATCTTCATATTTGGTATTAGCCCACTGGAGTTTGGAGGCAACATAACGAGCAAAACCTCGTCTGACTTCGGACGATGAGTAGTGTCTACACAGGGGCAGTCTGTCAGAGAGGAAAGATATCTGTCATTACAGGAATAAAATAATTGTTTGTACATTAAAGAATTAAACATGATTACTCTTTATCGTTGGGGTATGCACCGATCACGATATAATAATTGCTCTGATGAAAATATCAACAACGTACTTTATTTTTTATTTTAAATTTTATTTTCAATATCTCTTATCAGCCGGTAGGTATAGCTAGCTTAGCAAAGGTTTACGAAACACGAGTAAAACAAAAATGATAAATGATGGAAGCGACGATGTTAATCGGCTTCATATATACCTGAACTGACAGACCACGTAGGGAGAGTAAAGACCATGTGTTATCCTGTTTCTACCGAGACGACAGTGTCGGATTAAAGAGAGTTGACTACACAGACTCGAACAGGACAGCGCCATGTTTGACAGGCAGCGCACTTACCGTAATGACGCTCATATACAGCAAAGATGAAAGTGAGTCAGTTACCGTAATGGAAAAAAAATGGTGCCAGGGTAAATATGAGTCACATGCTACTAAGTGTGTAAAATGATGGCAAAAAATAACCTTTTTTGTTTTATAAATGTAAATAAGCATTCTAAAAACACTGACTCTTTCATATTTTAATGAACCATCTATTCACAAAATAAAACGTCTGCTTTAATATAAGAAAAATATGATATGATGTGATACAAATAGGTCCAGTTACAAATAAGTATTTTATAAGTATATTACATTTTGTTGTTTTTCGCTGCTCTAATACAATAATTTCTAACCTTTTAAGATCACTAAAGAATTTCAGATTTTTTCTTATTCTTCATACTACTTCTTTGCCAGTAGCTGTGTACTTTTACGTTAGCATTTTACTTTGAGTACTGGAATTTTACATGTAATCAGTAGTGTCTACTGTATGTACTCTTACTTTTGCAGTTCATTTAATTTGGCAATTCTTCCAAAAGTCAGTGCTATTTAATTAGCATGTTTTATTGATGCTATTTATCATCTTTACTTAAAAATGAGTGGGTACTTTTTGCACGGACAACTAATTTAATTAGCTGCTTCTTCCACCATAAGCCAGAGATTCAGTTTGCACATTTTATTGATAGTATTCACAGTTCATATAAAAATATTTTTTAAAAAGAAAAAAGGTAAAATCCCAGTAGAGCTAATAAAAAAAAAAATTTAAGTGCTAAAAATCACGTGACTCTTCGCGAGATTTAAAGAAGTGGAGCGGCTCCGGTTGTTTGATATCTTTTGAGAGAAACGGTTCTCTTTTACGGTAATTTTAAACTGCTTCTAGGCTTTATTCGAACCATTTTCTATAAACTTTACAAAAGTTAAGTGCAGGTGTTTAAAATTCACGTGTTAGTGTCTCAGGCAATGTGCTGAGCAGTTAGGCAACCTTTTTGCTAACAGACTTTGGAAACGGGCCAGGTCTTCTTGCTGCATATTTTACGGTAACGTTTGATGAGCTAGGTACTGTGTAGCGTGTCCACGAGTTAGCTCTGCGACTTATTTTAGCCATAAAGAATGGCTTTATATTAGTCAAACGTGAATATTTGGTCATCATGGGATGTTTAATCAGGTCAAAGAAGAACAGGGTGTGCAGGAACCACCTGCACCTATACTGAGACACATAGAGTTGGGGGGGGGAAGAGCTAGCTTCATTCACTAAGGTCACTCATGTTTCTGTCTTTGTACACACATTAGGAGTATTTTTTTCTTCTTATTCTCTATATTTAAAAGTAATCCAAACCAGCAGGCTAAGTTAAGCTCACTTTGGGGTAACAGAAAAATGTTGCACACCTGCAGAGCTGAAGGGTTAATGTGGTTATGCAGCTTGTGAATGCTGTGCCATGTGTTGGCATTACCAAAGTGCAAGCATTTAGCTTACACAATTCCTGTGTGTCTATTTGGGGGTGGGTGGTTATATTTTAATTTAAACTGTTTGCCTGCCCACAGTAAATTCCAGCTACAGATGGCGAGCAATTTCGTAATTGGAAGCACCAGCAGTCCCTGCAGGACCTCTTCTGCAGAGCCAGCACAGCTGGTGGAGGAATATGGTGAAACTTTTTTTTTTTTTAAACATTTTAAGGTGTTGTCAGTACTTTAAATCCTAAGTTAATGCATTTGCTTCTCCCCCCCTTTTAAAGATGGGAAAGGAAACACAGACCCAGAAAAACTTCTTCAGTGCCCTTTTGATAAAAACCACAAGATCCGGTCCAGCCGCTTTCCTTACCACATCATAAAGTGCAGGAAGGTGAGTCAAGTGCTAGTATCTTTAAAATTTTAGGTTTTAGTTGTATTTTCTTTCTATTTTACATTAGTCTGTCAAATTGAGTTTACTCATTTTAGTTTTGTTTTTTAGTTTCCGTAGTTCCAGTGATGGTTTTAATCTTATAAGAGAGTTTGGCCTTGTTAGAAGTTCACAGCAGCCATTACAATGCAAACATTAAATCTTGGAAGGGCCTCTGGATTTCATGCAGCTGAGTTAAACAGGATCCTATTGAATAATCTAACCACTGAACCAGCGCTTACAATTATTTTTATTCAGCAGAACATCAAAACGCTAAAGTAGCCAAATTTTCTCCACTGGTGGATGAGGGAAAATAAAAATTGCTAAGTGGCGAAGCTGGTACTGGTCTTGAGTAATTTCCTGGCTTGAATGAAACTTTAGCCATGATTGAAAGTTTGATTGTTTATATAAACTCTCTGCAGAACCATCCCAAACTGGCCCGTGAACTAAAAACCTGCCCTTTTAATGCTCGCCACCTGGTCCCCAAACATGAGCTGGCTCACCACACTGAGACCTGCGAGGACAGAGTTCCTGTGGACATGGAAGAAGGTAAGACTTTTTTTTTTTTTTTTTTTTTTTTTTTCTTTAACTTAAATTTAATCATGTTTAACATCGTGAATATTTCTTATTTTACACCCCTGTTACAGATGGAAGTTCAAGTTCAAATGGACCTTGTAACTGGCATGTCCCAGTCAGCACTTGGGTTAACCCAAACATGACTGAGGATTGGGATCAAGGTATGACTTATAACCTCATCATCTTGGTATTGGCACAAGGATGACTAACCCTTACCTGGCTGTGTGAATCAAGCGTTAAAGTGCTTTAGACTCGTTTTTCCTTGTAATGGAAAGCTGAAGACAACTGCTCCTCCTGCTTGAAGCTTACGCTCACTTGATCTGTGACCTCTGTAAACTCTTCATCTGGGTTAATGGTCTTGGTTGCTAGTTTTAGTAATTATTACTGAATAAAACTCTTTAACTCTGGAAGATTGCTCAGGGCTGTTGTGATGAACTGCTACTGTGTAAAATGTGAAATATCCCATTTCTCACCTAGGTCAACCTTTTTCAAACCTTGTCTGAAAACTGCTTTTCCCCCTTCAGTTTCTGACTGTTAAACAATACTTTCCATTTTAAGAATGGGTCTGGGTCTAAATGCACCTGAAATATAAACTTTTTGTGCTGCACCCTGAGACATTGAGACAATACTTAGTGAAAGTATTAAGGTAACTGTCCCATCTTGCAGAGGCGGATAACACTGCTCCTCCATTTGTGTGGGGTGAAACCAAAACCATTGGGCCAAAGTAAGTCAGCTCTTCCATCAGTCTGAATCGGCTAACAGTAGTTTTTCTTTGTTCTCTAACTGTTGTCTCTCTCCCACCAGACAGGAAACAAGACCCACCAACAATCTTGGTCCACAGTTTAGATCACCCAGTGACATTCCATGGTCTGGTTTTTAAGCTATAATTTGTATTTACTGCATATGCAAGCATGTTTAGGCATTTCCCTTTTTAAATTTGTTCTTAACATTTTTTTTTTTTTTTTTAAATCTCCCTCAATGTGACTCATGCCTTCTGCCAGATGCAGACTACGTTGATGTGATATGTCCACTTTTTTTTTTTTTTCGTCGCGTCTAGCATCCTCACTGTTTAGTCAGACTGCATTGTTGCTTAATAAAGCTTTATGTGAGGAAACTTGAGTAAATTCATTTTCAGTCACATGCTATGCAATGATTCAAGATGGTTTAAAGGCAAACTTTTCAAGTCCTATATTTGCAGCACATCCTATATTTGACATAAAGTCACAAGGTCTGATTAAACACCAAAAACAGTTGGTGTAGAGCAGGGATGGGGGAACTGGAGCAGGGATGGGCCTGTGTCCTGCAGGTTTTAGATATCACCCTGGGTCGACACACCTGAATCAAATGGTTAGTTCATTACCAGGCCTCTGGAGAATTTCAAGACATTTTGAGGAGGTAATTCAGCCATTTTAAACAAACTGCTTGGTGTAACATGAGTTGTGTAGTGGCAATACCTTTTATTTATGGCTATTCTAGTTCTGCAGCATGCATACGTGCACTTATAACAGCTTGGAACACTTTGACTTCAGTGTTGCTTTGATTGGTTAGCATTCAATATAACGCACCCTGAGGTAGCTGTGTTTTAGTACTATATAAAATTGAGTTGGAATGAGTTCTTGGCATAATTTCATCAAGGTGCTCCACGCATTCCTCAGATTTTGAGTGACATGATTGCATCACAGTTGCTACACATTCATGACTGGAATTTCATGTTCCGCCACATTGCAAAAGTGCTCTATTGCAGCGGTCCCCAACCTTTTTTGCGCCACGGACCGGTTTATGCCCGACAATATTTTCATGGACCGGCCTTTAAGGTGTCGTGGATAACTACAACAAAATAAAACTAGTACCGGTACGAAAAAAGAATTTATTCATAACACACGTGAAAAGACCCAGGAAAACAGAGTAAACGATAAAATAACGCTGAAAACAGATTTAAAAACCCTGAAAACTATACATTTCACACCTGAGCCTCAACTCTCGCAGCCCGTTACCAAACGACTCACGGACCGGTACCGGTCCGAAGCCCGGGGGTTGGGGACCGCTGCTCTATTGGATTGAGATCTGATGACGTGGAGGTCATTTGAGTACAGTGAACTTGCTATCAAGTTCAAGAAACCGGTTTGACATGACTTAAGAGGTTTGCAAAGTCCTGCTGGGCCTTTGTGTGGAGTGGTTGGATGTGGTTGTAATTTTTAATAGAGGTAAAATGTTTGGGTTTTTTAGCCCTTAAATATCCTGTGGATCAGGGCTCATAAACGCTTGAAAATAAAATTAACTGAAGTAAAAACCTAATTGTTTTTAGGTTTCAACTGGTCTAGCTGTTGGTTTGAGGTGAAGTTGAATTTGTAGGTACACGTCATCCTCTATTACTCTTTCCACTTTTCATAATGCACCAGTGACTGTAAACCATCCCCAGAGCCTCACCTTTACTCCTTCAATCATGCCTCTTGTCATTGTGGCTAGATAGTTCTGCCTTTGTCTAATCCAACCATAAAACTTTTCTCCAGAAGGCTAATCCACGTGGACAGCTGGAAATTTCAGTCGAGTTTGAAGGTGTCAGTTTTGGAGCAGGGGTGTCTTTCTTGGCCAGCACCTTCTTAGACCATGACAATGGTAAACTGATACTGGTTTCCAGTTCATGGCAGGCTTCACTCTGAGTGATTCCTGGGTTGTTCCTGAACTTGCATACAGTTGTCTGAACATGCTCAATCATCCAGGTAAGGAGATCCTGAGGACAAGTTTGAACTGTTTAGAAACGGCCTTCCCAACTCGTGTAAATCTACAATTGTCCTTAGATGTTAACTGAATTCCTTGGACTTTCACATTGTGCTGGGTATTGGTCAATCCAGTAAGTGCTGTCAAACAAATCCTTTTTATTCTGGCAAAAAGAAACTACCAGTTGTAGTCAATCATGATCAGTAACTAGAAGATAATGTGCTTTGGCCCTCATCATGTATTAAAAGATTAAAGTGAATATACGTAAATATTTGATCCTGTGTGGATTATGTAGAACCATTAAAAGGCCAGAGTAACATTCATACCCAAGATCAGTCTGAGCACAGCTGTGTATTAACTGTCATTTTCTGACCTCTGGATGGCGCTATTTGTCAACTTTCTACATTCATTCTTTCTCTTTACGTTCTGTCACTTTGACTTCATTATCACACATCGATTCAATGATCTTCTCTTGTCGGACATGTTTAACATGTGGCTTTTCCAGGTATAAAGAACATTTCTCTCTTGACATTAACTTTGTCATGCATCCAAAGCTGCCGCATAAGAGTGAGCGTAGTTGCAAGTGTCACGATAATCCAAGTGTGAGGGGCAGCATGCCAGCCCACTCTGTCATATCTAAGTGGCATTATTGATTTCATGTGATGACTGTCTATTTTAGTTGTGACTATTATTAGAAATGTTCACGGGGGCACTAAACTGCTCTGTGACCATCTGTAAGAACAGGTGACTGAGTAAAGAAAAAAAACGTGAACCCTTCACCTCTAAGGCGAAGTGATCTCTCTATTATGCAGTGAGGGAACATTTTGTTCTAAGGTTTTCCGGTCCTATTAGAGGAAAGCATCTCTACAAAGCAATAAAAAGGTTATAGTACGTGACCAAATTTGTTATATTTCTGTATTTCTGGGATTGGTATCCTACAGTATGACATTAACTCCATCCATGGACATTCACCAATCATCTGATAAATATTAAATTGATGTTAACCATTTTAGCTAACATCAACTTAATTAAATATGTTTGACCTTCTGATGACAACCGTCATCAAAATACCAAATACGGGAATTTCTTTTTTAGGATTGTTGTACAATCCCCAATCCCTACCAGTAATTTTCAGTTGTAGAATCCATGCCAAGGATCATTGAAGCTGATCAAGCAAGACACGGTGTCAACACCTGACTAAGACACTTGAAGCTGTTTTTTCCTTTTATTTTTCATGCATCTGTACCCAGTCTGCGGGACCTCTGTTCTATATATTAACACCAATATGTTTCAATGAGCTACAAGAGCTGCTTATGGTTGTGTTACTAGTATGACCACTTAAGGTGGAACATGAAGATGCTTGTATTGATATAGATCTTATAACCTTGCCACTAAGCAGGCTTAAATGTCACGGTGCCCTTTTTAAACCAGCCACTGATGTAATTGTGTATTATCAACGAATAACTGCTAGTAGGAGCCCATGCTGTCTATTTAAATAACACGTTATGTGACATAAAGTGTCTTTTAAAAAAAAAAGGAGGGAAACTGAACTGAGCCAGTATTATAAATAGCTCTTCAGATGCTCTCTGATTTCTTAATACCGCGGGTGTTCGTATCTGAGATTTTATGAGTATTTTTAGAAAGTGATTTTATCTCAGCATGGAAGAAATCTTCAGATTTTTAGTAGTACCCTGTGCTCATTGTCGTGGTTGTGCATCAGATACATATGTGATTATTTCAAGGCTGCCAGTTTATTTAAAGACATCACAGGGAGGGAGGGTGTTATGTTATGTCAAAAAGTGGAAAAAGATCCGTTCCTTAGTTGAGAAGTTGGACTGTGTTAAAACTTTTGAACAAGAAGGGTCTTTATGTGAAGAATCAAAATGTATTAGATTTAAAAGTAGAATTAAAAACCGGGAAGTACCACAGTTGTAAATACTGAATTTAACTTAAACATCCTGAATGTTTATTTTTTCATCTGTAGCAACAAGTAAAATTAAATTTGTCATACAAAATTGTCATATGTATCACAATTTTTAATTTCACAATTACTGTAACCAACAGAACTGGTAAAGTAATCAATGCTATCAGTTAAAATCATCTTTGTCTCTGGTTTTACTCTTTTTTTTTATGGTAGGTTGCAGTCACCAGCTCTATCAGCTACATGCTGACATGTTGGAGTGACAAGAGTATATTGTATCAGTTCATCTTGTGATACAGTCTTCGATGCACTGGCACCTGAAGTTACTTTTGGTTGCTGCCTTGTTTCTCACTGGGAGTTCACTACTTCGTGTCTCCTTCCAGGCTTCAGACTGGGGAGCATACAACTAACCAGAGTCACTGTTTTAGGATTAATTGTGATGATGCTAATGAACAGAGTAAAAATGATCAGAAGTTGCAAAATAGCGAAAAAGAAAGGGGTACTATTAGGTTCAAAGTCACCATACAAGCCTCCATACAAGGAGGATGTAATTTGATGTGCAGGTGTTCAACCGTATTTAATTTCATTTTCAACTCTTTAGGAATTATTCATAAAGAAGTTAATATTCAGTTCCTTATATTAAGTTCCTCATTTTCAGAACCTCAAACGTAATTCAGCAAGCTAATATAATTTTAAGTCATGGTTTTGAAGTCAATAACTGTCTGAAGACTGGAAAACCACCAATTCTTCTGTGTCCTCCTTTGAGATGCTTTGCCAGCCTTAAATTGTTTATGGGCCTCTCTGCCTTTAGGCTCATCTTCAGTAACTGAAAAGCAAACTCTGTTGGGTTGAGATCAGGTGACTGACTTGGCCACAGAAAAATATCTAATTTCTCTGCTTTGAGAGAAATTAGATTGATCGCTCTTAGACTGCCTTTGCACTTTGCATTATCCATTTGCAGTTTTAGAGCATTGGCTGAATCTGAGCAGAGAGGACTTTTCACAATTCATCCTTCCATGAACAGTCACATCATAAGTGGAGATATTATCTGAATTTCAGGAGCGGGATCACACCTCATTCACGCCCCTTCCGGCCTCAGGCTCTATAAGCCCCTTCACCAATACCTGCTGTTCTCATTTTCACGCCCCACCCTTCTCCCGCCCCTTTTTTCTTCTTTCTTCTCATCTTTCTTTCATCCACTTCTCGTTAGTACATGGGGAATGGGTAAATGACTGGATGTAGTGTAAAGCGCTTTGGGGTCCTTAGGGACTAAGTAAAGCGCAATACAAATACAGGCCATTTACCATTTACCAGTACACGGTTCCTCATCCATCATCGATCATCGTCACTGAGGATGTGGTCCCAGCTAGTGAGATAAACACTAGTGACCCTGTTCTGCTTGCAGCTTTGCATGTCTGTGCTGGAATATTGCTTACATCGTGTTTGACAGATAATGTGGCTTTTAATATTGGGCTTAAAACTTTGCTTTTTTGATAAAGCATAGAGTTAGGGCAGGATCAGCTGACCCTGAATCCTCCCTTAGTTATGCTTCAATAGGCCTAGGTTGCTGTGGTTTCCCATGCTGCACTTCACTCACCCTTTTTCCACTCACTATGTGTTTACCTACCACTTTGCATTTAATTATTAGTTATTATTACTCTGGCTGTCTTCCACAGTGTGTCTTTTGTCCTGTTTCCCTCCCCTCACCAGTCGTAGTAGGTGGCTGCCCCTCTCTGAGCCTGGCTCTTGTCGAGGTTTCTTCCTGTTAAAAGGGAGTTTTCCCTTCCCATCGTCACCAAGTGCTTGCTATTAGGGGGTCATCTGCTTGTCTAAGTTTTCTCTTAATGACAATATCTGGATTAACTTTATGAGACTTATTGTTATTAAAACAGATGAAAATATATAATTTTGTAGTTGCATCTCTTATCACAGTTCTTTTCCAAACTGTTCTCCTTTAACACAATCCTGCTGTTGCTGCAGGGGCAGCTCTACTGTGGAGGCATGGGGTGGCCCTAAAACAATCTCTTGCCACCCCTATTGCCACCCTAGTTTTGCATATGAAAATGTTGTTTATAAAAAATAAACTAGCGTGAACACACTTTGAGCCTAGCTACAATTAACATTGAATATGAATTCTAAAACTGAATATATTGCATTAAGTTACCCCCATCCCTACCCCACCCCTTTGAAAAATGGCTCAGTATATATTAGAGAATGTAACACCTGTAAATGTGCAAAGAAATGGCTTTCATTTCACCACCCCATCTGATTTCCATCCCACATGTGTTACTATTGATTAGCAATAAAACATTATTGATTACAACATGTTCTCGTACTTTGGTTGGACATCTATCACCAAATCAATATTTACACGCCTTCTGGAATACATTGAAATAAATTAGCTTTGTTCCAGACTCAGTGCTGAGTAAAAGGTGACGTACTGTAAATATCCCCGGGGCAAGGAAAAGAATACGAGGAACTCCTGCTCTTTTCCCATTCAAATTGTTTCATTTAAATACTACTAAATATGACTTTACGTGGGCGGTATCAGCTTTTAGGACAACAAATGGGGTCAAACTCATTTTAAATTAGTGGCCACATGGAAACCAAGTTGATCTCATTCTGATCTCAGCTTAGCAAAATAGATGAATAATATTCTCTAAAAACAAATGTTCAAGTTTTTTCTGTTCTGTTTGTCTGACGAAGTTCAAGCCCATTGTTAACCAACTCTTGCTTCACTGTGGTTTGTCATAACAAGGGCTTTAAAACTGATAACGATTCAGACCTTTGGCTCAGATGAAGCTCAATCACTCTCCTGTTCTTAACGAATTGCACAATGTTTCCTGGTCAAACTACAATAAAAAGTCAAATTTTTACACTCTAGATGTCATTGAGTTGCAGAGATTGGAAGCTGTGGCTGTCTTGCTCTGGTTTGTCTGCTTATGTTTGAACATATCAGACTAAAGTCCAGGTTTCACCTGATCTACTGTCTTG
The DNA here is from genome assembly GCF_900408965.1 of Simochromis diagramma. Classification (NCBI taxonomy): domain Eukaryota; kingdom Metazoa; phylum Chordata; class Actinopteri; order Cichliformes; family Cichlidae; genus Simochromis; species Simochromis diagramma. The sequence goes on along the minus strand of NW_024386945.1, from coordinate 3,380,598 downwards.
TGGTTTTTATCCTTTTCTTTTCCTCCAATGGCTTCTTTGTGGCTCTTTGACTGCGAAAAACTTGTTTTGTAGCCCCCTTCAGAATCAGAAAGGGTTTTATTGCCAAATGTCGAGCAGGTTTACAACATTAGGAAATTGCTGCGGTACTTAGTGCAAAACATACTTTAGGACAACACTTAAATAAAAATGTAAATTAAAAGTGCTAAGCAGATAGATATATACATGAATGCAGGTGATGATCAGTGCAAAAATGGAACAGATGCAGAGAACACAGTATAGGGTCATGTGTTTGTGGTGCGAACAGTCATATGGCCATTGTTCACGAGTTCAACAGCAGAAGGGAAGAAACTGTTCTTATGGCGAGAGGTTTTGGTCCGAATGGACGGGAGCCTCCTGCCTGAGGGGAGCAGGTCAAACAGACTGTGTCCAGGGTGAGAAGGGTCAGCTGTGATCCGAGCTGGACGCCCCAGTGTCCTGGAGGTGTACAGGTCCTGCAGAGATGGGAGTCTGCAGCCAATCACCTTCTCAGCAGAGCGCACAACACGCTGCAGTCTCTGTTTGTCCCTGATAGTGGCTCCAGCGCGGTGATGGAGGAGGTGAGGATGGACTCGATGATTGCAGTGTAGAATTGCATCATCGTCCGTGTTGGCAGGTTGAATTTCTTCAGCTGCCTCAGGAAGTACATCCTCTGCTGGGCTTTCTTTATGACAGAGGTGATGGTGGGTTCCCACTTCAGGTCCTGGGTGATGGTGGTACCCAGGAAGCGGAATGAGTCCACGGTGGTGATGAGGGTGTCAGTCAGGATGATGTGGGGGAGTGGGGCTGTGTGCTTCCTGAAGTCCACAATAATCTCCACTGTCTTCTGGGCATTCAGCACCAGGTTGTTGTGGCTGCACCAGGACACCAAATGTTCAACTTCCCTCCTGTAGGCAGACTCATCCCCGTCCGAGATGAGTCCAATAACGGTGGTGTCGTCTGCAAACTTGATTAGCTTGGCAGACTGGTGGGTGGAGGTGCAGCAGTTAGTGTACAGGGAGAAGAGCAGAGGAGAAAGAACACAGCCCTGAGGGGAGCCGGTGCTGATGGTCCGGGAGTCCGAGACATTCTTTCCCAGCCTCACATGCTGCTTCTTGTCCAACAGTTGATGTCAAGATGTGTCTTGAGAAGTGTTGATATGGACTGTAGAGTGCATTTAATTGGTGATTTTTGAAGCTCTAATAAATCTTCTGCATTAGAGAGGATCTCTGGGTCCTCTTTTCAGTTGGTTCTCTTAGGAGACAATTTTATGGTTGTTTTGTGGCTGCAACAACTTCTGTTGTAATAAAAGCTTTATGCAACATCTGGAAAGAAACATGTATATATAACTTGCAATAATATGGATTTCTTCAGTAATTGGAAAAACCTATTACAAAAACATCTCTGATGGTTTCAGTCCATTAACAAGGAATGCCCAGCTTGATTGATGACCCAAACAAGCTGGGCAAGGATCAAAGCCTCTGCATGGCTGATATCAAGATTGTTCTACATTGTGCAAAATGAGTTTTGAGTGTTACTGTGAATTAATCACAATTCTTTAAAATGATTTAAACAAATTTAAATAATCTAAACAAATTCAAGGACATATTTAAGACAATTATTTGCATGGGTAGATGAACCCCTTGTTCTCACTCGTGTTCATCTGTTACACAACAGATTTTATTTCACTCCTGGTCAGATGAGTCTCTTATGAAGCTCATCACTCTGCAAGCTTAAAGCATGTATTTGGAACAGAAACCTTTCAATTAGTCTTGTTTTGAATTTTTTTACACACATGAGGAACTCTGTCACAGCTTGTTCATCTATTATCACCTGAAATCTAACAAGACATGTTCAAGTTACTCTCACTTTCCCCATTTTCAACCAAAGTGTAATGAGTAGATCATAAAAGAGTTGTCCTACCCACGCTATCTTTATCACTCACATAAGTTTGGTAATCAAAGCGATACTGGTTTTATATTGTAGCTCTTTTTGGACAAGTCTTCACTTTTCCAATTATATAATCTTCCAGCTTGTGTATTAAGATACATTACCTTACCAGACAGAGATCTGAGATTCTGTAACTGTCATGAAGAAACATGAGATGTGCACAGTAGAGAACAACACGTACTGAGGGTCTATCGTACAGTGCAGCTAAGGATAGAAAGTACTAACCTGAGCCACTCATAATGATGCAGTGTAGTGACTCTTAATAGTTCTGTGATCCCTGAACCTTAGTGTGGCATCATCTGTGCATCATTACAACATGTTGGTCCAGACAGTCATTTCAACAATGGAAGAACAGCATTAAAATGTAACACATTTTTAGTTTGTTGTTGCCACATGATACTTTTTAGTGAAGGTTACTCTGACTTTTAAATACATTTTATGCTCAATCATGTCCTCCTCTGAATTTGATCTAATTTTGGTTTTGAACTCTCATCTTGCAACATCATCAGGTCAAAAAGGTCTCCATGCCTTCACTGTTACATCTCCTCTTCTTTCTCCTGCTTGACTGTTACTATGATCCCATGTAAATACTGCTAAATGGGTCGCAGTGCCACATGCTTAACCCACACACACACAATTTTATTTATCTGTGTGTTTTTCATATTTATGTGTTAAATGTGTTTTGGCTCTACTGGAAAGCATTTTGAGTCACTTCCCATTGTTGTTTTTAAAAGTGCTCTATACAGTAAATGAAGAGGTTTTTTCACATGCTGGTGCATTTGAGTAATCTTTTCATTCATACTTGATTATATATTGTGGAAATTTTTTTCTTTTCTTTTCTTTTCTTTGTTTTTTTTTTTTTTTTTTACCAGTAACACCTCCAGCTTCATGAGGTTCATGTGTGTGTTGACATACACTCACACATGTATTCGTTATGCAATGATGAAGTAGTCTGGGTCACTTGAGACCGAACTGAGAAATCCATCAGCTTCTAAAAACAGATCAGCACATATCTGGGAGGGAAGAGGGTGGAGGGGATTCATTTTTGAGCGGTATGTACTGATCTGTCGCCAAAGGAAGAAACTCATCTTGACTGAGGTCAAAGGGTATTGAGGCAATCAATCAAGAATACCTTGACTCAGTTTAGCAGGCTACATTCACAACAGTATACAGTGACTGAGAGAGAGCTCAGCACGCTGCAACATAAGAAAGCATATTAAAGCAGACAAGACACAAGTGATGTGATGACTCCAGCTGCAGCTGCTGTCAGGGTGAAAAAGTGTGCATCTTTATGTGGGACTGCACAGCATTTTTATCCCTTGTCCTCCTGTCCCGCTTATTACAACAACATTCCTTATTTTCCTGCTTTTATTAAATGGCTTTAAAGAAAACCCTCATCATAGATTTCCTGCAGGTTACCATGTTACAGTTTTTCAAGATGATGAATTGCAGGTCACCAGACAGTCACAAGCAATGCAGATTTCTTTTTCTTTCTTTCTTTCTTTTTGTTTGTTTGATGGAATATGATGGAAACTACCATAAATAGAAGTACATGCCGCTACATTGAAGAGGAAACTTTAACTAAATTGGTGAGTGGAAAAGTATTCTCCATGGGGTTTTTTTCCTCCTAGTTATCGTAGACTGTATGTAAAAGATAGAGGTGGTTTCTGATGAGCCAATGTGGAAGTGCCTTAAGCCTGCATTCTTTCTAATAGCAGCGGGTGATGCCTCTGGTTGGAGAAAGTCCTACAAGTCACATACAAGTATATGGGAAAACAGCCCAAATGCTCTCTCGATCTTGATCTGTACTAAATCAGTAAATGATTTTTGGTGTTTTGGTGTCAGCTGCTAGCTTCATTTTATTGAGTGCAGTATGTTGATCGTTTCATAAGTGGTGGTAGCCATTAGAGTTACCAGAATGCTCAGTCCAGGTTAGCAGACTGTGACTCTGCAAACCAGTGGCTCCTACCACAGTGGCTTCATCCTTCTTTTAGTTACAGTATGTTGTGTTATTTCCATTTTTATGAGGTTTATAGCACCAGAACATCGTATATGAACAAACAGAATCTCATACATCTTAGTTAATTTTCTAACACTGGTGACAATCAACTTCAGAAGTCACAAAACATCAAGACGTGTGTCCAACTGACTTCCACACTTGTTTTTGTTTATCCTGATAAGTTTTACATTGTGTTGTGAGAATTTTTAGGCCATTGGTTGTAAGACTGATGAAGATGTTTTCTCATTTTGTAGTACACCGACCTTCATAGCTTGGTCAACAAACATTTGCTGGGAACGACTTTTAAATTCACAATGTACAGTTCAAGTGACACAAAACTGTAAGATGTAACAAATAATTCACACAACTCAGTTGGATTTATTGCAGCAAATTGTTCACTAGTTATGCATAAGAAGAACTACATTTAAAAAATACACAGTATTTAAAGAAAAGGCACAGTTAATATCAAATTTGGCTTTATATTTATACAAAGACCATCAGACAGACACCTGGTTCTATGGTGGGGGAATTGCACCACTCAGTCAACTTCCACCATGCAATAACTACCCTGAACCTTGGCTTATAAATACCAATGATTGATATTTCCAGGAAGTTTATCCATGATTATGCTGTTGCAGTTTGAGACTTGAGTAACACCTTTTGCACATGCTCTAAGTGTGTGGTGGTGGCTGCCTGCCAAATGCACTGCCTGGGCATGACTTTGTAGTGGAAATTGGAGGCGGAGCTTGCAAAAGGGGCTTCAATTACAGTAAGACAGGCAGCGTGAGATAAAAAAAAAACATTCCTTTCCTTTTATGGTTCTTTTCCTTTTTATAGTTTCAGTAGGAAGCTATATCAAAAATGACAACAACAAAAAAAAGAAGCGAGTGAATGATCAAGATGTACGATCGGTTCATTACTCCCCAACGCTGCCTGAGCTAAACAATAAATAAATTAAGACATTTAAAATATCCTAAACATTCAGAGAGAAAACAACAAACACACTCAAAACATGCAGTTCGACATTTTATTAAATGTTTATCTGCAGTAGAAGAGAACATCTTTGTACATAAAAACAACTCATCCAAAACAAACTGTATAAAACAGTTCAAGTGGCACCAACACCAGACTTCATAACAGATATAAAATCATTTACAAACAAGACCAGTGTGTAAGACTGTACTGGAAAATACACAGTATGTTAGCTGCTCAGAGTCGATTCATGATACATGAACTGTACTGCTGAATAAATCTGTGGGTATTGGTTATTTTAATACTGGAGCTGAAAATATCACATTAATGCTTTTTGCTTATATCATTCAAATGATGGTGCAGACCTTATTTGAATTCATTTGTAACTATTTGGAAAAGTGCTGTCATTTCCCTCTGTTTAACAAAGTTTCCATTCATGGCACCTCGTATGTAAACAGTTACTGTTTGATCCATGAGATGACCTCTCTAATTCCATCTTGAGAGATTACAATTTCCTAACCAAATAAAGAATCATGTGATTGCTCCAAAAAAAGGGACTTCTACAAGTTTTATTTCATTTTATAAGTCAGAAGTAGCACTTTACTTCTGATAATGCATAATCCCTAAGGATTGCTTTTTTTTTCTTAGCTGCATGCAGTTTTACTTTGCTACCTGGAGTATGAGCACTCAGTCTGTTTGCTTTGGCTCTCAGATCAGCTCCAGATTTCACATCACAGATGGCATATCTCCCATCTCACGCTCAAAATGGAAGCGTATCCAGAAAGATTTTTTCCACGATCGGTGGCGGAGGAACGAGGTCTTCTAGTTTAAGGTAAAAGATGCGCTGGAGGCCTTGAGTGCACAGAGTCCTGAGCTCAGGCAGCTTCCCGAGAAGTCTGGATAAATAATTGGGCCTCAAAGAGTCAGAGCCACAGCCAGAGACGTGATCTTTGAGGCAGGTGATGAGCTGATTCTGCAGGTCTTCCACACGTTTTGGTTCCTTAAGACCATGCCGATCTGAGAAAATATAAGAGTCATTAAGCAATCATTTATCTGACTTTAACAAAATAAAACTAAATACAGATGGGAAAGCATAGCATCGTGGCCACAGAGGGAGGAAACAAGCAAATAAAGACCAATATAAGGGTATCAAAGATGACCCCACTTTGAAATTGCGCACTATATTTTGAAATATAGCACAGCGTAGATTGCGTTTAGGTCAGCTGTGATATATAATGTGCTCCATGTTATATTTTGTCATACACCTGTCATGTCAGTATTTTTGAAGCAGATTCCCTATATATAGTGCTGTCATCTGAACTCAGCATGATAGTTTCTTACCGGTGATTATGACGAGGGCTGTGAGGCAGGAGAAGGAGGAAATGTCGAGCTTCATGCGATGGAGATTTTGCGAAAACTCCAAGATGGACTCGATCCAGTCGCCAAAACCCCGTACGCACTGCGTTTTATGAAGTACGACTCCATTGCAGAAGATGAGCTTCTCCGTTTTAGGATCAGACCTGCACAAGAGAAACACAGTTTGTTAGCTGTATAAAATATCTCAAGAATGTCAAAAGTAAATGCTAAAGAGGTAGTTTAAATTTTTTTTAAAGGAAGTTACACTCACCGAAATGCAAGACGCAGGATGTAGAGTTCAACAAATGCCGATTCGAGCAGCAGTTCCTGATCCTCAAGGCAGAACTCAGAGAATCCCGGGATGCTATTTGCCCACTGCCTGATAACCTCCATGGAGGCTGTAAGCAAGTCGTAAAACTGTCTGATGTCACTGGCGTCCTCTTTCTGATTAGGGCTGGTATCCATCTCAACATACTGAAATTAAACACAGCGCAGACATTTAGGTAGCTATCTCAGTTTATTCATTTATTTTTTTAGCAAAGATTACTCCAAAAGAACTGAAACAGCTGTAGAAAATGTATTTTTCTTACCTTGGAATAATCCAGTGTCCCAACGCTGGGGTTTGAGTCAATATGTGCCCTCACGAGTGCGGCGATCATGCTCACTGGAGACACAGCAGCTGTTACATCCTGAATAATTTTAGGCTTGGAAGGTAAGCGGCCTCTTCGCCCTTTCAGGCTATCAGTTCTGACAACTGTAACAAAACAAACAAAATAAGAAATGTGGTAAATCTGTTATTTCAGGTTCAGTGTTAGCATCCTTCTACACTATGAATCATGTGTGTTTGCACTGCGCTCACCTTCCCTGACCATGCCTACAGCTAGACACTTCTGGAAACGGCAGAACTGGCATCGATTCCTCCGCCTCTTGTCCACAGGACAGTCTTTGTTGGAAAGGCATACATACTTTGAATTTTTCTGCACAGTACGCTGTAAAACAGAAAGAAGAAATGCTCTTAACTCACATAGCACAAACAAACAATTCGATAACAACTGTTTTGAAATAGATGATTCTGCAGGACAGAGATATCAGATGTTATTACCTTGAAAAACCCTTTGCATCCTTCACAAGTGCGAACTCCATAGTGATGGCAGGAGGCGTTATCCCCACACACAGCACAGCAGCCTTCGTTTCCACCTGGACTTTTCAGCTTGGGTGACAAGCTTCCAGCGTCCAGTTGGTCAGCACCATCAAAGCTGCGTGCATGCTCCATCTCCAAGGTGGGAAAGGTCAGCGTAGATGGGTGAGGATGGCTCAAGGCGAAAGCATCATGATCTCGTAAGTGTGGCTGACCCAAAGGGGACATATCCTCCATGGATCCTGCACCAAATGTGAAGAAAGATGGTGCATGGGGTACTGATGTCTCCTCGGTTGCCCAGTACCCTGGACTGGGTGAATATGGCCCAAAGGCTGAATCCCAGGTGGATGTGTGCTGACTCTGAAACCCAGGGGTTGAAGGAGCCGAGGCTGATGCAGGGCTGCCATAATAATCTGACCCAGTGGGGGACACAGATTCATCGGGGTAACTCAACATGAAAGATCCAGGGTAGCAGCCGTAAACTTGGAGTTCATCGAGCTTGAAAGGAGTTTCCTGCGCTGAGGATGGAGCAACATGGGCAGGAGCCGTAGTAAACTGGCATGAATATGCATCGAAGTCTCCCGTGGGAGTGCCCACCAGGGAGCCGATGCTTGGCAAGGATGGTGCAGAGAGGTGCTGGTCCAGTGGGCTACTCATTCCCACAGCCAGCCTGGAGATAAAGTCTGTGTTCTGAAACTCTGAGCTGCCGAGGTTGTTCTCACTAGGCTGAGATCCGTGCTGGGAATATATGCAAGTCATGACTGCAAGACTGAAAAACACAAAAAATAAGAATATAAGAGAAGCCACAAAATCCTGTCATTATCTTTACCCAACCTTCAAGCTTTGGCAGGTTAACCAGCTATAACAGAGGTGGAAGACACTGTTTCTCCACAGCCTTAGACAACTTAAGTGCAGGGCCACACGTTGGATAACCAATGGTTAAAAGTTAGAATAAAAGTATTATTATGGAAAGAAAAAGCTCACAATACTATAAACACTCAAATAAAAACGGACTAGAATCATCTGAAAAGTGGCCCAAAGTCATTGCAGTGATTCAGCTCAAAATTTCATAGCAAAATATTGCCTGTTTTTAATTTATGTTGCTGTAGATTTTTGCATGAAAAATGACTGGCTTTGCCCTGGATGTCTTAACTTCTCAAGCATTAGTTTGATACAACACTAATTAACATCAAGTATGCTTCTTTGCAGCATCTATAGATATGCAGAAAGTCTTAAAAGAAGACCATCATGCGCGACGTTCTTGAACCCCTCTGCAAATCCACAACAAGGAACCGCCACATGGTGAATTTCGAAGAAATTAAAGAGCCAGGCTGGAAGCGAGTTAGGCATCATTCATTACTGGAGAAGGTTACCCGCTTTTTTATATCACTTAGTCGTGGGGTATATATATATAGTCACGCCTGCAAAGTTCATTGAGCTTGACTTTCAGACATGGGTCCAATGCCAACCCATGAATCACATGTTACATATTACGATACCGCGGAGAAGACTGATGAGGGAACCCACTTGACATACTTATTCCAAGCGTAGCCTATATTAGTGTAGATGTAAATCTAGCAAACTTACAACATAATGTATTTCTGCAAGCACAACTTCAAACACGTTTTCGTGTATAAAGGTGTAAACAGATGGCTGCATTCGTTCCGATTTAAAGTTATTTTGCTGCCAGATTAAGTTTTAGTATCATTCAGCTGCAGCCGTACATCTGAGAACTGAAAAAACGACATCCCGCATTCAAGTCTATTGTATTAAAGATCATTAATCCTCATTCTCACCTGTTGGGTCCGTCTACAAGTGTTTTGAACGGTCCGTATTCCACAAACGACCGTGTGTCATCTTATGCGTCTCTCAGCTGAGAAGCAGTCCCTGAGCTCGGGACCCGGGAACGACTTTATACGATTGGCTTTACTCTACCCATGACGCAGGAAGGTTTCCATACATGGGCGGGGAGATTTCCAGTCTGCGGCCAATCACAGCGCTGTTCGAGAGAACAGTCACAGGATGACGCACTACGGGATTCCGTTGACGCGCATACGACCAAGAACCGCAGCATTGTCCTCCCTGAGCAGACACGCACGCACAGGCACGCTCTCACTCTCACACATGGCTAAATAAAACTCTACAAATACAAATAAAAGTAATTCTGCGCATGCAAACACTGATAGTCGACTCCCCACAAGAATGTCTTTGTTATAGGCTGCCATGCTTTGCTGATTATTGGTGGAAAAACTGTGATTTTATCATTTACAAACAGGAAGTCACAGATGTTTTTCTATTCCTGTGAGAGAGACAGAGAAAAAAAGAGCTATTTTTAAGCCTGGTGTCTTTGGGTAAGAATGGAGAAGAATACTGCTGAGACCTACATTTTACATATCTGCTGTGTACATATTCAGCAGGTGTTCTACTTTGTATGGGACTGCACAGAAATCCTTCAATCTCCCATCTATAGAGGGGTTATTGCAAGGACAAAGTAGGCACACACACAATGGTGGAAATATTATTTGATCCCCAGCTGAATTTGTAAGTTTGCACAGTTACAAAAATTGAATAGTCTATTTGTCTTATGATAGTTTCATTTTAATGTAGAGAGACAGTATATCAACCAAAATGTTGAAAAAAAAAATACACTACATGAAAGTTATAAACTGATTTGCATGTCAGTTAGTGACCTTAATCCCTAAGTAAAACATGACTTAGTAGTACAAGGGTGGAGAAGCACTTGTTGGCAGCACAGCGATAAGATGTTTCTTGTACTCGGTCACCAGGTTTGTACACATCTCAGGAGGGATTTTGGCCCACTCCTCTTCACAGAAACAGTCTAAATCTGTTTCTTGGGTGGTACTTGCCAGCACGATGCATCATGCATTGAGGTCTGGAGACTGGCTATGTTAATTACCTTAACTGCTCCTGCTATGGGCCGATCAATCACCTTTCTGATGGACCCAGGACCCAGGCAGGATCTTGCATAGCATTCTGAATGGTCGAACTAACAGGTGTTATGTTCTCTCACAAAGCTTCTTGCTTTGAAAGCTCTTTGGTCTTGTCCATGGTGGGGGAGAAGTTGAATGAAGAAAATGATTTTGTGGAGAGGTGTGCTATATACACAAAATGAGTTGAGATCAGCAGTATCTGTAATTGATGTGTTATACTCTGTGTGCTACATGGACAAATCAGGCTGGGTTTTAAGGCCCTTTAGCTAATGAGGGCCAGTCAGATTTATTACTGTGGTTTTGATTCAAGCTTGTGTTTGCATCCTTAACGCGAATATATTGTCCTGCACCTAACATATAAAAAAGAAAGCCGCCTTGCATAATTGTTAGACTAAACACTGAGTGCTTAGGAAAGGCAAACATAGCGAGCACTCTTTGCATGAGCAGGAGGGAGAGCCATCGTAATCCATTCATGCTCCTGTCTCACGAGACACTTCCCCACATTTTTTAGTTGCCTCTTCTTCAGCCACGTGTTTGTGCAGAAATCTGCACTCCCAGCCAGAGATGACTAACAGACAGAACAGCAGCTGAAATAACAGTTACTGCAACAGGAAAAGGTGAATAAAAGAGCATACAAAGACAAAGCCTTCCATTTATGCCTCAAAAAACTGGGCAGTAATGTTATTTTTAAAACAGCACACTTTTTGTTCATATTCTTAATACCAAACTTTTAACCCGTATAGCTTATGTTTATTCAACGAGTTATATGTATCAGCTTTTCAGACTACCTCTCAGTATTAGTAATGCTTCCCACATTTGCCCTACATTTACTTGCTAGCATCTGATCGCCTTAAGTGTGATTCACAGAGTAGTAATCGAGTAAAAACAGAAATTAAAACTTGAGTTAAAGTGAAAACTCAGTCCTTAGAGCTGAGGTCCTGATCTTTGCTATGTGTGAACTGGTTTTTACTGATTTAAATGAGAGCCCTTGACTGTGACACAAAGGCCTTTATGTGTGTGTGCCTTTTTGAGACCTAATTGTAAAGAGGATCACAGTCTCAGAGCCTAGTTTGAGATCATTGTTTCTGTTTCGCATATTGGCAAATTCTTTTGTGTTTTGTTGCAAAGATATTAATCAGTATAAAGTAGAGAAAAACTGTACACAATGAGATCAAGAGAGACTCTGGGTTGGACATTTGTACGTGATAATTGCTAGCGTATAGCCTTTACTCATATGAGGCTCTCCTGTCCACCTACACAAGTTCGTTAGAGGGCACCCCTACGAGGTGTTGCTGTCGTGCAGTAGTGTGTAGTGCACTTGCGTTTCTCTCTTTCTCACTCCTCCACTCAGAAACCTCTACTATTACCCCTCAGAAACCAGTACTGTCTTGCGAGGCTTTATGCGAGACCCCACTGCGTCACATCTCTTCCCACCTCGACTCGTGTTTTCTCAAAGCGTTTGTCAACCTCCAGACTCTCATTAATGATGTGTTCACTGCCCCCGAATGTCAGTCATAGTTCTGTTGCCACATGGGAGGAAGAGCTTTTCACAAGCTGACAGCAGAGGAAGCAGGCCGCGCACACATTCACACGTCAAGCAGAAATTGTGAGTACGGGTGATGGTGAATGATTGAGCTGCGTGCACCAAAGGCAACATGGTTACACAGTTGCTACTGGCTTCGAGACAAAATTCTCGGACGGTACACATTTTTGGCTTCTGAGCTACTGATGGCAGCCTCGGGTGGTGGAAACTAATCACCCTGGTGTTGCGCGTTTGTTTTCCTGTTAATCTGTGATGTCATGTGAGCACTGTCTGGGTCCTCCCTGCTGCACAGAAACAAATTTCGCTTGTTATCATATCTGTCTTATCAGACACAACGTCATTGCTTTGTGACATCCGCTCTTTGTATCTAATTTTGGGCGCTTACTCACAAAACGTGGAGGAAGTCGTCACTAAATCATAGCTGCTAGGAGGTTGCACTTTATTCTGTTTCCATTAGGCTAAAGCTGATGCAAGATCTTAGACCTTATAATGTGCAACTGTTCTCGCTCACACATACACCAACCACCTGTTGCTCCTCCAGAGGCTATTTTAAGTGTTGAGAAGATGTTTGGGATTGTGGAGAAAATCCTCCAGTTCTTCTAGACAAACTTGTTGCAAACTGAAGACACGTTTGTGCACCTTTACCATTTACCATCTGATAAAAAATATCAAAGCTCCACGGAGAGCTGCAGGGAATCCTTGAGGGACTTCAGCATTGTAATGAAACTGATAATAGATAACAGAGAGCTCTGTACGCAAATTACTCCCATCAGGGAGCTGGACTAAAGCTGCATCTGTTCGTTAGAGATGGAAAAAAGTGCTAAAGCTGTTGAAGCCAGAACCCAGGTAGTTTGCATACAGATGTAAATGAGGCAGATATGATATCCATATCACATCTTTTTCCAAACCTTAGGGAATTCCACTTCCTTGGTACAATTACAAATTGTTGATTTCAACATTTCATACACTACACCCTCTGACCGCCCCCTCCCCCCGATATGAAAATTTAACCACACCCATATAAACTAAAACACCCATATATACTAAAAAAGAAAGTTATCATATCTAATAGCATAGTATAGTATTGTCAAATGCTATCTGTTGTTTGAATATCAGTCGGTGCACCAGAGATTTCTTTTTTTAACAGTGCAATGAAAATCATTTAACCTTGAACATAATGAAATAAAATATCAGCTAGTTAACTTTACTTTCTTTTTCAAAATGTGCCTCTGATAATACATTGGGGGACTCTTTACTTCATGTGCGCAGTCTCTGTCCAAGCCCAGGTCCTCTACTAGAGGCCTGGGAGCTTGAGGGCCCTGCGCAGTATCTTAGCTGTTCCCAGGACTGAGCTCTGTCTAGACAGAGATCTCAGATGTTGCTGCTAGAGCCACTTGCCTAGCTTGGGAGTTACCGCACCTAGTACTCAGATTACCACTGGGACACTGTTACCTTCATCCTCCACATCTTAGGCAGGCAGAGAGATAGATAGATAGATAGATAGATAGATAGATAGATAGATAGATAGATAGATAGATAGATAGATAGATAGTTTATAATCTAACATCAAAATATATTTTAATATTTTTAAAAGAGAGATTGATTTCAAAGCTTTTGACACAAAGCAGTCAACTGTCAGGGAATTTCATAGCTACAGAGGATTAAACTATCATAAACTAAAGCATCTGGTAAATTATACACTAAGGTGCTCACAATAAGCTGTGTTACTGTTGGTGTTTTTTGGTGTTTTGTGAACTACAAAGCTAGTGTGCTCTGTGATGCCTTTGTTTGTCTGTTTTTATTAAATGTGCATTCAAAGGTATAAAACAATCCACTTATTTGATATTTGACATTTCCAATCACATTTTGTATAAATAAAAACAAATTTTTTATTTTTTTTTTACTTTTTCATTTTTTTTAACTGTTCTGTGAAAAGAGTTTTGAGATATGTGGGAAATCCTTCGTGCCACATTTAATGCCACAATGCTGAATAACTTGCAAGAAACACAAGTCAGACTCTGGAGTAGACGTATTTGCAGAAGCTGTTGGTCGCACCCATGACGAAAACATGACTAGGCTTGGTTGCCACTCTTCCCCTTTCTTTTTTATACCGAACACGTGAGACACTTTTTATCACCCCCACATTCCTCCATGAGGCTTAAATCGCCACTGTCCTTATCAGGTTCCACTTTCCAGTCTCAAATGAAAAGAGGATCAGGCACCACACATAAAGTACAGCTCATGTTTTAAATTCAGATCACATAAATTAGCACTTCCTTCCCTTCATTTTCACATCTCCAAAAACGGTCATTTCTGGGGGTTTTTAAAACTTTTTTTTCTTCTTGCTGCGTAAAATAACACATTGATTTTGTTTTTAAAGGGGGTGTGAACAGCCACATTGGTGTGCACAGAGCTACAGGTCAGTCTAGGAACAAGTGACATCGAATCTGTTATGACTGTGGTGACTACAGAGTTCTCAATTTTTGCTTATGTTTGCAGAAAGGAGAGGATGCAGCACATACTGTTCATGCTCCCTCTGGTGGAAGACGGGAAAAATACCAGACTAGTTACGGTTTTATTGTTGCCATTTCAAAAAATGAACTTTCCCTCTGAATAGTCAAACCAACATGTATGAGAAAGTTCTTAAAATATTGAAATATTTGTATAAGTACAGTGTAAAAAAAAAATAAAACGGTACTCCATCACAGAGAAAACCTCACATTCAAAATGCAAAGCAAAAAATGTACTTAGAGTATCAACATTGAAAGTATACATTTCTAAAAATAAATAAATAAAATAAAAAATGGTATAAAATACATATGATACAGATACATGTAATAAGATTTGAAACATACTTCAAACATTTTCTGACATTTTTTAAAATATAAAATTAGTTTATTTGTATATTATCATTATAAAATAGTGCAGCCAAAACTTTCCTTCTGTGTAATAAATTTAAAAGAAAATACATTCACTGTTTTTAGTGAGAAATAAGAACGACTTAAATAACTTACGGGGAAAGTATAAAAAAAGGCTGATCATAGCAGCTGCACGTGTACAATGTCTTTATGTCCCTTTAATTCTGTATTGTCAATCAGAGAACAGTATCTTATAAGTCTAGTTTTGTAACTTTTCTGTAATGTTTGCAGTTTTCACTCCATTTAGAGAGGCTTACTCAATTCAAATACCATGTAAATGCGTTAAGTAGCTGGCATGCAATTGGCTGATTAGAGAGTTATGTTGTTGAGCGTGTACCTAAGTGTACCTAATAAAATGACCAGTGAGTGTAGATGACAGAAAGGAAAAGCAAATTAGGCACATAAGAGAACCCTTACCTGGAATCCAGGGTGGCACAGGAAGTGACATCAAAGATTTTTCTCAGTAAACTTGGTAATTCACATCAAAAGTACTGAACATCCTGAGAAGGGCCAAGGTCACAGACCAAAACGACGAGCAAAACCCCAACTAAAAAAAAAGGGAAACACTAAGCTACAGGTTCAAACAAAAACTAGACGACACAGGTTCCCTGACAGGCCACAAAACAGGAAAAACATACTAAAAATAAAGCGTCAGAAAACCTTTTACCAAGCTTCATCGCCTTACAGGCAAATTTCAACAAAAAAGAACAGGAACTGAGAATGTATAGGTTTGCCACGAGTAACTCTCAAGAAACACATTTCAAGGTACATCAAAGGCTGAACTTAACATCCATCCAAGACAAGCTCAGTGCCCAAATGGCAGACAGCTGGGCCTCAATACGCAGCTTCACTAACAAGCAGATGCTGTTCAGTGGCATTCAGGTGTGGCGCACACACACACTCTCAGAGGCAAGAAGTCAAACAGTCAGTGGATGTGACAGCCCTGCATAAATGAAACCTTGTGAGAAGGTCAGAGTGAAAATGTCACTTTGGTAGAGCTGTTATCAGCTCAGAAACAACTGAAATGTCATGTCAAACCAAGGCAAAGCAAGGCTATTTGGATGTACGCTAAAGCTTTTAGTATACATCCATTTGGATTAAAATAAGCAAATAAATAATTTAATAAAAACAACATTTAACTGATTTTTGATCTGCTTTCAACAACGACCACAACAAAATCTTAATCTGAGAGGATAAATGTGACTATAATATTGACTGTAGCTGTCAAAAGTGTAAAGATAAAGACTCAAAGTACAAAAGAATATCTTATGTGAAATAAGTCAAATACTGTGTGAGTACTGACAGTTCCAGGCTCTATTACTACAGCAGACAAGTTCAGTGCTGTTCGTGTTTTTCTTGTCATGTTGGAGTTCTCCCTGTTCTGATCTTAATCTGTGTGGGTGAAAGTCTTTGATTCTTATCAATTTTCCGGCCTGTGTGACTCAGCGGGACCCTGATAGGTCCGAGAGTGCCTCTTTTCTCAGTGTTCAACAAAATATTTTTTCTCATCTTTCAACTTTTAAAAGAAGTGCATGAAATACCCTTTTGCAGATTCTCACTCCAGCTTTCCAACATACAAACTAACATAACTCGCCACAGCAATCAGATCAGCTGTTATTAGTCACACATAAAGCGAACAGTTTTCTGTGCATTTTACCAGGAAGTTACTACCTGACATACTTTGTGTTGGTTTTCAGGTCATTCAGATGAAGGGCCATAAGATTCTGCTGACCCTCACTTAAATGTTACAAAGTGAGTGGTATGGATGTTGCTGGCCTCCTGCGGCTGCTTCCCTCACACTCACTGGCCACTTCATTAGGTACAAATGTTCAGCTGCTTGTTATGTAAATCTCTAATCAGCAAATCACGTGGGAGCCATTCAGTCCATTTACACATATAGATACGATCAAGGAGAGCTGCTGAAGTTCAGAATGTGGAAGAAATGTGATTTAATTGACTTTGATGTGGCACAGTTGTTGGTCCCAGGCGTGCCAGTCTGAGTAATTTCAGAAACTGCTGATCTACTGGTATTTTCCCCACGCAAAACTCTCCGCGATTTACAGAGACGTACAGAGACGAAAAGATGTCTGGGCAAAAATGCTTTGTTGATGTCTGAGGAGGTCAGAGGAGAATCGCCTGACTTTTTTGAGTTGATAGGAAGGAAATAGTAACTCAGATAATCACTCATTACAACCAAGTTATACACAAAAGCATGTCTGAATACACATTAGCAGATGGGTTACAGAAGCAAAAGACTGCATTGAGTCAGCTAAGAACAGGAAACCTAAGACTATAAATTGCACAGAGTCACCAAAACTGGAAAGAAGAAAATAGTCTCCTTGCCTTCATTTCTGCCGTGACATTTAAATGTTTGACTCAGGATTTTGCAGTAACAACATAAAAGCCATCCATCCTGCCTTTTATCCTTGTTCAGGCTGCTGCTGTTATTGTAATGTTGTGGGGGATATTTCTTGTCACACTTTGGGCCCTTTAGTACCAACTGAGGGTCATTTAAATATAGAGCGTGCGGACTGTTACTCACCAAGGCCATCTCCTTGTGACCACAGTGTACCCATGCTGCTTCAGGGAGGATAATTGGCCACGTCAAAAACCTCAAATCATCTCTCTTGAGAATGAGACTAGTGTCAGGAGAGATGTGAAATAAATACAGTGTATGGTGAGTGTATTTATTTAAGTCGAAAAGCTCAACCTGATTACATATCATATCTGTAAGTCAGTAAACAGCCAAAGCCTTAACTTTATACTTTGTGGAATTATTTATGAATAATCTCCGTTCACATAAAGGGACAGATTGTTTTTTAATTGTTGAAATTAGTAACACTTTAGTCTTTGAGGTTATAATGAAACAATATCATTTCCAGCTGCTTATATTCATGTAAGTTGTGTCCCAGTGCTGTGGGACACAACTAGCTTGTGATCCACAAAGAAACAGCAAAAGAATTTTTTTATTTTTTTTTAAACTGTCATGTTTGAACTTAACCACTGGAGGGCAGCATCCTGACACAAGTGAGCAAACACTCGTGTCTTCACTGCACCTTTACAGCATGTCAGCAGCTTACTGTCCTCTTGCCTTTGGCTGAATAACGGGAGGCGGATTTAAGCAAAATTAAGTTAGTTAGTTTATTTGTGTATTGCACAATGAGGGTCCATCTTCTACATGACGCAATCTGAAGCAGAGAGGGAGGAAACAAACGAATACGTTCACTTTATTCATTGAAATAAAGTCATTTATTTCTACTCGAGAAGGCTTAAGCTGTTTAAAATGATGTATTCGGCATATTTGGTTGTAATTTATCTTCTTGTCATCAGTAAACACGAGGAAACACAAGGAAAAGCTTACATAAAAGTAATTTGCTGTGTTAAATGCAGCTATTTCCGCTCTATTTGGGGTTTTGAACTCAAAACAAGACACTTAAAGACTTCAATATGCATGCTTAGAATCTAGCAAGGACATTTTTGTTTACTATTTTCTGACATTTGAAAGGTAATGAGACACAAAAACACAAAGATTGTGCCGGTGAAATCTTATTTCTAAAAACAACACAATAATAACAAGTGAAATTAGAGTTTGTCAATAAGAGAGGAAGAAATTTACAACACACTATAAATAAACAGCAACCAATGTATTATTTGCCAACAATAGATTAAATAAAGCTCAAGTCAGCTGCTGGCTTGATCCAATAAATATTTCAATGGAAAAAGATGTGAGGATGGAGACCACATTGTACAAGATTCAAGCTGATTAAATAGGATTATGTTTCGGCATGATGGTACTTTTTCCACAGCTGAGAATCAAAAGAGAGATCTTAGTAAATGAAGATGATTTGCAGATGTAATGCTAAAGTTGTGGATTTCTAAATCTGTCTCCAAAGCCATGTGGCTGCCAGTGTTGCACAATGACTTTGGGTCCAGATTACATTAAGTGAAAGTGACGTAAGACCCGGCTGTGCTGCCATCAGAGACATTTCATCACGGCACAGTTTGAATAACGAGCTCTGTCTTCAAGCTTGTCTCTGTCACCCGGAGAGGACAAAATCTTTTCTGTCGTCCATTTGTAGGTCACAAGAATGCCCCCCACCTTCCCACTCTCACATTCCTCCAACTGCCGACATTCACTTAGCCACACACGCTGGGCCTCGTCCACTGTGTGTGGTTGACTCTCAGGGATACATGTGTGGCTGTCACTGGGGCACAACCAAGGCCATCAAAACCAAGAAAAATGGCGATGAATAAAAAACTTTATGGAAATGCTGCAGGATTTTAGCTAAGTATGATGGGCAGTGTAGTAAGAAAACTGTGGTGGTAGCCGTGGTTGCATCACAGTGGTGTAGCTGTTTGCACTTTTCCCTCAAAGCAAGAAGGTTATGGGTTCAAGTCCACCGTATTTTGCTTGGAGTATGCATGTTCTCCCCATGTCTGCACGGGTTCTCTCCTGTTTCCTCCCATAGTCCAAAGACATGCAGAAGGTGAGATTAACTGTTAGGTTTACTGGTCATTCTAAATTTGCCCAAAGGTGTGAATGTGAGTCCAAAGGATTGTGTGTGTCTCTCTGTCTCAGCCCTGCGACAGGCTAGGATCCATCCATCCATCCATGTTTTCAACGTGATGGGAAACTACTGACTAAAACCAGGAAAATGTTTATTGAGGGAACAGAGATTACAGCTGGAGTGGTTTCCCCCCGCTGGACCTTAAAATGAAACAGGTTTAAGGGACTGGAAGAAAGCAGTTATATATGGCTCGCATCTCGTTAAGAAACATCAAATCTTTCACTGCCCATGAGGGCATGAGGATATTGTCATCCTTACAGAAACCACTGTTATCAGGATAAAAATGTTTTATCCAGGGATAAAAGGTGGACTTAGAGGAACTGTGAGTTAATTTAAGAAGACAAACCAGCCAGTAAGGCCATTCCACAACATAGCCCTCAATATAGACACGACTGCGTCTTTAATTTGTTACTGATCTGTATTTATGAGTAACAAATCAAAGGAACACAACAGACTTTGAAGTGTTCATCTGTAAAGCAATTCTTAAGTAGCATCAGTGCTACTTGAGTAAAGACTTAGCACCTCTGTAGGAAAATAATACGAGGTCATGAGCTCAGAGGGGGAAGCACCTCTTCATAAAGTCACACCTTGGTTAGCTGTCTCCTTTATTCTGGATTTCTGGGTCGTCGTGGTTGCCTTCATTCTCGCTGTATCTCCGCAGAGGCGTGGACGAGGGTGGGGACTGTTTTCACAGGTCCCACAGGAAAACAGTCAGGAAGTATTACACGAGGCCCCAAACGGGGTGGTGGGGGGTAGCATAAAGGTCTTCCAGGAACTC
Source organism: Simochromis diagramma (assembly GCF_900408965.1). Lineage (NCBI taxonomy): Eukaryota > Metazoa > Chordata > Actinopteri > Cichliformes > Cichlidae > Simochromis > Simochromis diagramma. The sequence goes on along the minus strand of NW_024386945.1, from coordinate 3,360,410 downwards.
CCCTTAACTAGCATCTCCTCATGAGCTGCTGTGGTGAGCTGTTGGTGCTTTTTGTTTTGATTCCTCTCCAGGTCTGGGACAGTCGCCATAAGTGACTCACTCTATTGGCTGTTGGCTGACTTTGGCCGCTTTTCATCTTAAACTTTTCCCTTTTTTTCCCTGCGAATTTCCTCTTGTTTTTCCAGATACAGTCCGTGGATGAAATAGTGGTGTTATTGTCTCAAAGTTTCCTGGACCTGCTCAAGGTCAGGATCTAGTTGTTTAAGCGTAAGCAGGGGACTTTATAAAGCGCTTGTATCACAGGGTTGATTGCACTGATGCAGGTGAAATCCCCCAACAAAACAAAGGCTTGCTTCTCAGCATTAAACAGAGATTGAAGAAACTCGTAGAAGGCGGAAAAGAGACGTCAGCCGCAAGAACCACTGCTGCCATTCACCGAAATGGATAATAGCTGTGCCCCAGTGTGCTTTTGTTTGGTCTCTTTTCAAATCACAGTGAATTCCCCGATCTCATCAGCACACGGCGTATACAGTCATTATTTGTCTGGTGCTAAATCGAGCCCAACAAACTACTGTGGTACCAAACTGAAGAGCATAAAGGATATGAAAATTATAGATATGATTAACCAAGGGGAATCTTCTGGCTCTTAGAAATAGATTTTAATCATGGGATATGAACCAAAATGAAAAACAAAAGGAAGAAGTGGCAGCAGACGAAGCAGCCACAAAGTCAAAAGACAGACACGCAAACTTCTTCTTTTTCCAACAAAGATAATTCAGTTGTTTTAGGAATATGATATCACAGCCGCTGTAGTGTCTGCTTTCACAGTCGTCACTTTATTCGCAAAGAAGTGTTTGTGCATGTGTCATTACCACAGATGAGTCAGTTCTACCTTCTTGGATTGAGAGTGAAGGACTTTGAGGTGGAGAGTGTGTGGGCAAAAGTGAGAATGATCTAAACACCACCAGATGAAAGCGAGTCTGTGTAAAATCCGGACCCACACGCTTTATAAATACGACCTTGCTGAGCTTTAAAAATACCCAAGTAATGGTGTACCAAGTATTTTAAGTCCGATAATGAAGAATAAGATGCCCCACACTTCAATCATATATTTATTGTTTTGTTTAAAATCCACTGAGGTGGTGTACTGAGGCAGACCCACATTATGTACAGTATGCATCCATTTATGTAGAAGTAACTCTTGACTTTTCTAAACACCCAGGTTCAGACAGTTTTTTCTGCTCAGTAAGAGGGGATATCTTAATATGGTATACTTCACCGCTGTTTAAACCTTATGTTTGTGAGGGACAACCAATCAGAAGAAGGCTGGCTAAAACAGAAGGCAAGTGTTTCAAACACTGGGTCCTCTATCAGGTAGAAAGGGATCATTATGAACTGTGAATCATGCAGGTACTCCAGTAAAGTACAGAAACAAAATTTGGGGTTGTTTGTGTAATTTCCTTTTGTTATCATACAAAGCACAAGAATTTCTTCCTGTAAATTCCAGCTAACTACGCTCAAGGAACACACTACAGTATCTCTGAACGTCATCCCCTCTGTTTTCCTGAAGCTGGCTCTTAAAAAAATGGTGAGTCAACATCCTCTCTCCCAAACACTTCAGCTTCCAGCATTCCTGAAGGCCAGACACTTCTGCTCTGCAGCTTTCAGGCGGCCATGCTGGTTTCATTTGCTCTGGAATGATGGGAGATGAAGACAATATGCTGTACAATATGCTGCTGTGCTGTTCCATCAGTGTGGACGTGGAGGTTATGTTTGTTCAGCATCTCCTGGGGAAAAAATGTCGTCCAGAACAAGTTGATCCCCAACACTTCCTGTCTTTGGAGGCAGGAAGAAGTTACAGTCACTATTCTGCGTCTTTGGATTCGAGTGTAGATATGTGGAGGGAGTCTTGATGTGGAAACTACAGTTATGGGAATCAGTTGGGGGTAAAACGGCAAAAAATGTGATGGTTTGGGTAAATAATTTAGCTGAAATGTTTTTGTTGTTACAATTTGTGGGAAAAAGTTCGAAACTGAGGCCACTGTGTGTTTAAATATATAACCTCATGACACTTCCTGCTATTGTGTTTGAGGACTTTCTCTGTCTTTGTGTGCACACTCACAGCTGTCAGGGGTTTTATATAACAGAGACTGAGTTTTTAACCCTTAAACATACAGTATGAGTCAAAAATGACTTTGTCAGTCAGGTTTTTCACGTTCCTCTCATGCTTAAAAACATTATTTTATGTGTGGTTTTTTAAAAAGATCTGCATGTTGTTCATTTTTTAAATTTCATCATTGTCTCCTCTCTGGTGTATTTTGGAGCACTTAATCTGTTGTCATCAATTAGCATCACATGCAACATGCCATTGACGTCTTCTTTCAAATGAAATAATAATAAAGCTTAGAATAAAAAATAAAAATGCAAGAATTAGGTCGTTTGGGTTTTATGTCTTTAGCCAATGAGCATGCAGAAAAATAATATGACCAAGATTTACAAAATAGACTTGATTATTTAGTCTGTGTGACCCAAAATGAGTTGCTGAGGCCATAAACTCAGCAGGAAAGTGCTTACAGGGGTCCAAAGTAAAAGCTATTTTTGCACAGATTTCTATAGGCTCGCAGGTATTTTTGCAGCCACGGGTATCACCATCTGGTAGTCTTCAGAAACAATGAAGCTTTAAAGCACTTGTGTATTGACTGCATGTTTTATACTGTCAACTAAACTAAACTACTAGCTGTCTGCAAGGCCTTGCCTGCAGTAACTCAAGCCGGTTAACTGTACCTGTGAAATGTGATTGTGGTGTTGGTGCTTTGAAGATATATGACAAATATGCCTATATAATAAAATGGCTTCCTGAGTATCTGATTGTATTAATGGAAGACTAGTATTATATTTGCTGCACTGTGTGGACGCAGTTTGCTAACAAAGCTTACTATCCTGTTTGACGACAGCAATACTTTAGTGCCACTGGGTGACATCACAGTGATTAAGTACTTCTGTAACATTAGTCTAGATTTTACTAGATTTTAACTTTCTTTGCATTTTTGCTGCATAGGATTTGATATAATTTTATTTCACTATAATTTGAGATGCCTTAAACTAAAGTAAAACATTTTTCAGGCTGAATGGTCAATAGTAAAGTAAAGTACAGAAAGAAACATGTGAAAAAAGTTACATATGGAGGTTTATTTTGATCTGAGCATTTGAAAACTTCATTTAAACAGAACCTGATTGGAAATCTGACCACTGAACAAAGATACATTCAGTCATTTTCGGTAAACCTCCATGTTCGTCGGTTACAGTGGAAGTGGCAGAGGATTAACAGGTGTTTCCTTATCTGACTTTTGTTCTCAAACACAATAAAACCATTATATTAAAAAAAGAGGAACCACTTTAAAACTGAACGTTCAGCCTGAGGCCCATCCTACGCCATCTGGACACACACTATGCTTCACCATTCCAAAGATACAGAATCAAGAAAATAACCTGCATATCATTAGATCTAATCCAGACGATTTAGCCTTCCAGATGTAAAGATTTATTCCAGATCTGCTGCAGTAATGATGCTTTGAAAGCAGGACAAAAAAAAACAGAGATTCAGAGTTTAACCCAAACACAGTCACATGTGTATTGCATTAAAAGACAGCCTATGATTCATCACATCAGGATGTTTTTATATACACATTATGTACTGAGATAAGATGCATGCAGCTGTTGTTCCCCAGAGTGGGCAGTGAAGCTAAACGGTCACGAGTGTCTGATACATGAGCGGCAGAGGGAAACAAAAGCATGTTGAATGACGCAGGCTTAACGCCTGTTACTCTTTTAACAGGAAATAAAAATATAGCTTAGAGTGTGGGATGGTGAGTTAAAGCTGAATTTATTTAACGCTGCGATATGAAGTGATGATGAAAAGGAAGTGTTGCTGTAGTAACCGTCTGTGTAGACAGTCTGGCACGTATGCAAACAGTTTCAACCTCAGTTACCTGCTTCCCTGCAATAAAACAAATATTGTCACTTCCAGAGCTTTGATATCCATCCTCTACCTAAAATGTATCTGTGTGTCAACCACATAACATGGAACTGGATTTTAACAGAACACAAAGTCCCTTTCTTCCACCCAAAAGCACATAAACAAAAACATTACCCTATAATAGGGCAGTTTATCACCTCATTTGGCATTGCCACTAAGTTAGATAAAAGAACTGCCCGATTTTATGCAGGAGAGCCACAGATACAATATCGCTTGTTGATCTTTAAAAACACTGGATCCATTATGCAGTATCTTTCATCACGCCTTCTCTGCCCGGTCCCTCAAACGTCTCTCAAAGTTTGTAATTTGTTTTCTAAATGGGAAGCAGACTAAAGGTTTCTGGCACAGGTTCACCTGTTTCTAAGAAGAAGATGTCTGAGTAGGTCAAAACTCCAGGGTCAGTAGTGTAAAGATGAACTTTGTTGTGAGTGAAGTGTTTTGTGTGGCGCAGGTTTCTTTTGTGCACTAAAGGGCAGCTTTCCTCCCCATAAATTTAATGCAAATACGATACAATTGCAAGGCTTACATTACATGATATAACCACGTGTTTCCAATACACCATGCATGCAGAAAACAGAATTAATTTTCTGCCAGAAACGTCCGTACTTTGATTTGTATTGTCAGAGTTGCATGAAGCCTTTAAATCTTTCAACTGTTCTGTGTTACAGCCCTGAAAAATCAACAGTATAACACGCAGCTCACATGACATTCTTTTTGTTTTTCGCATACAGGTAGATGATAAAGTCTAGAACGTTTCCAGAGTGGGATAAAAAAAGATTTTGTGAATTTCTTCTTGAATACTTATCTCATCTGCCTCCTCTGGCCTGCGTAGGTGTGTGTTTGATCAGATTTTTCACCAGCTGCTGCAACAAATGCAAACAAACACACCACTTTCATCAGATATCTTGATTGACTGTCGTATGGAAACACATGATATTACATTTCTTGTTTTTTTTCCCAGCCGTGGTTCGCCTACTGCAAACCAGTGAGAGAACCACAGACAAGATATAAAAACATAAACATATGAAAATCTCAGTAGCTGCAAATTCCCCACTTTTGAACACTCCCATCAGTCTATCAAACAAAAAGAGGCTTTAATATGTACTTCAAGTTGCTGTTTGCATATTTTCATTAATCTTTTATTCTAAGGAAACGGTTACTTTGGGATGAAATGTTTATTATTTTTAAATCTTTCAAACCGATGCAGCTACAGACCAAGTTTTATAAATTAAACATCTGCACACTTCCTTAATAGAGTTTCTGGGCTGTTCTTCAACAAGCTGTTGGGTTAAAATTGTGAACCGTACAGGAAAAGGGCAGATAAATCCACAAAGTGATGATAGAAGAGACGACTGAAGGTATCAGTACCCCGCTGCTGGGAAACCAAATGCAGGAGTTTTATCTGATATGCAGATTATGATGCGATTACAGCGCTTTGCATTTATTTAGCTGTTCCGTTGTTGAAGCTGACAGCCACTCAGGTTTGCAATAAAGCTGAGTCATCTTAGTCACGCTGGGCATGTTTCGCCCTTTGGTCCTCAGTGTTACTCCTTTTTTATCATTTCTATGTAAAGGACAATTTCTGTCTTTATTTCAGACATCATTTCTCAATATTGCACGTTACCTCCTCTCGCTCTCCCCATTAAACACACACGCAGACTGCCAGACAGATGGATATGTAGATGCATGCATACCTATAAAGCTGGGGGTTGGTTTTTTTGTTTTGTTTTTTTCAAACCCTGCCTTGAGTTTTATTCTCTTATCTTTAGGGTGGATTTCCGGCACATTTGTTACCCACATCCTTTGCCGTGACGGCCCACACAAGCTCCTACCCTCGTAACACACACAACTTACCACCCCCAGTTTCTGAGATTAAAAACTTCCTCCTTTTTTTGATGATATTTGTGCTTCAGAGAGGCTGGTATCTTGCGTGAGAACAATATTAGTGGTTTTGTCTGGCGTCTCGTCTCTGCAAATAAGTAGCTGTGTAAGTGCTAAGCTAAACTGCTTCCTCATTATTAACCATCAGCACACTGATCCAGCATTTGAACCTGAGGGGACTAACGGCCAATCAGATGCCACAGCATGTAGCAGGATTGAGAAATAGCACTCTGGTCTGAACTGTTTCACCACAGAGGCTCAGTTCTGTCCTACAGGCCCTCCCGCTTCCCTTTCTCAAATGTTCATTTTCACAACTGACAGACGGGAAGAGGACTCGTCCCCCAGGCACATTTTGTTCTACTCTGTCTTGAACTACTTTCAGCTGGTTTAAAAAGTCTAACTCTACAGCTGAATTTGCATGTAAAGGGACACAAAAGGAACGTGCATATGCATGAGGGGTCAGTGGAACTTTTCCCCTCTGATCTCCAGTCTTAAAATTAAGATTCGCCAATTGATTAAACCCTGTCGAAACAAGGCTCTGGGACTTTGGATGAAAAGCTCAAAACTAAAATTAAGTAGATAAATAAGTACAGCAAGGCCAGAGACAGCATACTTTTTTTATTTAGGCATTTTTGTTTGTGTTGTGATGGCTGTTTGTTATTGCTGGAGTAATGAGCAGTGTATGAGGAACTATTAGAGGCATTATTCAGAGCTAGTTCAGTGCTCGACTGGGGAGAGTGTAGTGCTGGTTTGTTTTTGTAGCAGCGGTTGCAGATGTCCATTAAAACTCTCGCATGCACGCAATAAGTAACAAAAGTTACATGTGGCTGTACAGAAGAAGCATATTGTGGCTCTCAGCAAGTGACTGAACTCACAGGAAACCAAATACAAGACATAAATAAACCAGAATAAAAACATTTTATGCTATCTTTGTCAGAACCAGTTTCAGTTTGAAACTGTAAGCGTGCATAAAACGTTATCTTTTTTTTCCACACCCCTTAAAGAGCCTGTTTGAAATTTAAGACTTGGCTTCAGGGTAAAAGTCAGAATTGCATTTAGATGAGAGTTTTTGAATGTCCACGCAAAGATAGCCAAGCAGCCGTGTCTGTGTCTGTGTATGCATGCACATCCCTCCACACACAAAGTGGTGTAGGCAGAAAGTCTCTCAAGGGCAAGGGTGTCAGACCCACTTTAGTTAATGGGCCACTTACAGCCCAATTTGATTTCAAGTGGGCCAGACCATTAAACCTATTGCGTGACAGCCTACCTTTCTTTCAGTGTGAAGAAGTGCATCCATTTACAGTAATGATTTAAAAAAAACACCCTGACATGAAAAATATATAACTGTCATTTTAACAGTATTTCCTAATGCACATCCATTACAGTTTAACGTCCATCTACAAAGCCACAAAATCTTCTCAGGTAGAAGTTTTTGGAGCTCTGCAGCAGATAAGAAGGGAGTCTCTGCTCTCAACAACAGATCACGCTGCCTGCTGAAAGTACACTGCATCCTAAAGGACTCATCTCCCCTGCCTATCAGCTGTTTGAATGTCAGCCCTCAGGCAAACATTTCAGGTCCATCAAAGCATGATGGACTGCACGATTAATCTCAGATCCATCACACTGAGCTCTGCTCTGAAATCACCCACACTAAAATCAATAACACATCAAATCTACAAGCACCCAGGGCCACACTATTTATTGTTATTTCTTGTTTACTATATATATATACACAATTTTCTTACACAAGTGCAATAAAACTGCTATGGGCATTTTTACTATCTTAAGCATACAAGAATATATGGAACTGTGTGTGTGTGTGTGTGTGTGTGTGTGTGTATGCACACCTGAGCTAAATGGACTGATTCTTATATAGCGCTTTTCTACTCTCCCGGAGTACTCAAAGTGCTCTACACAACATGCCTCATTCACCCATTCACACCCACTCATACAAGCACTCAAGTGCAACTAATAAACATTCACACTCCGATGAACGCAATTTGGGGTTAGTATCTTGCCCAAGGATATTTGGCATGCAAACTGGGGGAGCCAGGAATCAAACCACCAACCTTCCGATCAGTAGCTGATCTGCTCTACGACCTGAGCCACAGCCACTCAGTGTGCAGGATTTCTTTGTGCATTTTTTACACATTGACAATAAGTGAATCTAAACAAGCGCAGTATTTTACCCTTTCTGTCAAAGACATTCTCAAGACCTAGAAATACATTTCAGGCCAAGAGCTATAAAACTGAAGCTATTATTGACTTAGCATAATTATCATGCTTTCTGAGGTTATTAAGCAATTAGTATTTAGTAATCTAGATTCGGGGTCGGTTCTCACCTTCAGGCCACATGTCTGACACCCCTGGTCTGGAGGGAACTCACACTAAGTATAACATGAATAGGACAAACAGCTCACACATACACACACAACTGACAGTTCTCAATAATGCTTTTAAAGGCATCTCACAAGAGCTGGCCCCAGAGGTCATTTCCAAATCTTGCAGTCTATAGAATCACCGGACTTCACCTCAGGTGACATCGTGCTACATACATTAGCGGGTAGACTGCTCCCAGTGGCCCATCATCTCACACATCAGATGCAGTGAAGTGGAAATTTAAGCTAGAAAAGTCTCATGTTCCGTGTTGGATTTTTTTTTTTTTTTTTTTAAATTGAGTAGAAACATCTTGAGACGAGGCGTGATATATATATAAAAACAAAAAAAAACCCTGGAAAATATTCTGTTAATTTCCCTTTATTCATGTACCTGCATCACCTACTTCCAATTCTGAAGCTGCTTTTCCACTTAAACATTGTAAGGGAAGAAAGTTTATAATCCAGCTTACTAAGAATTGTCATAAACTATTGTGACAGTAGAGATGGCAGTTAAGTTTATTAGTAATTAGTTCACGAAGCACAAGAAGCAGAAACTGAAGCAAACCTGTCAAACCCACTTGTGCAAAGACTAAAACTAATTCTCCACTTAGTCTTTATGTCAACAGCAGTCTTTAAGCTTGTGGGTGTCGTGCAAATATTTGCAACAGCAACCACACGCCTAGCCTAATCTCCTGTGGTCTTAACTGCTGAGCATCAACTGCACCCTGCTTGTTCGGGCCCCACATCTCCGTTATATAGCTCTTCCACACATTGTGCACTAAAGACAATTATCTTGACTAATTAAACCCTCGTTACACATTTGGCCCATTCACTCCAACCCCATATTTTAAGCACCAACACACACGCATAACAATCCTTTATAACGACGTCCTTTCCTCTGCTTCTCACTAGAAAAACGAGGATGAGAGGGCCTGGCTTTGACACATGTCCACATGCCATCGCTCACCAGCATCGTCACTCCTAATGCATCTGTGAACGAGCAGCAGAGGACAAAAGGGATCAACCCAACAGAGCCAATGAGAGAGTGACCACCATGACCTCATGGGTCAGCTGGGAGCCAGGAATGAAAAGACTCCAAGCGACCCCCGCCCAACAAACGCTCACACACCCCAACACCCAGCGAGCCTTTGGACAACTGAAGCCGCCATGGGAATATGGTAGTGTGGAAGAGTAGGAATCAGCATTCGCCTGCAGGAGCTGAAAGAAAGCGGTTGTGTTTGGAATTCTGGGTCATGCCTTTCTCTGCACATTCCTCACTATTCTCACAACAATAAACTGTGTCAGAGCAGATACAACAGCTTCCATTCTGGATATCTCACACCACAAAAAAGCCTAAAGCATCCCAAGCCGCACGCTAACCTCCAGAACTCGGCTGATAAGATTCTTAAACGGTGGAAGAGTTGTGAAATTATAAAAGCTTACTATATTTAAAAGCATCACATGGAGCAGAGCACATCTCCACCAGGGGAAATTACAGATTGTGTGTACACTCGGGGTCTTGGCACTAATTTAAGCTTGGCAGCTACAATTCCCACAAACAGTTGTGGCTTGGGGAGGAAAATAGCTTTTCAAGCAAGTTCTGCACAAAATAATACGCATATAATCATCAGCCACAGGTTTTATTTTTGGGAACCGTGACCTCGAGTAGAGAAGACAAAATATGATCAGCCTGAGTCATCTGAAGTCATTATCAAAGTTTTTTCTTACAAAATGTTCTGCAATGCAATTACAGTGATCATCTGGTGTTTTATTCAGCTGTCAAAATTAAACTTGTGCATGCAGTACAAACTGGGACATCCTTCATTCTGAACATAAACTGAACATGCAAAAATAAATAAATAACTTAGAACAAACAAAAAAAACAACTTCTGTACAGCCATAAAACACTGAATGCTACCGAATGTAGCTAAATGTCCATTGGTCTACCCATTTAAACAGGAAGAGGTGCAACTGCAGAACCAATACACTTTGGTCTTAAATTCTTCACTCTTTGGGGCTGCTTGCTGTTTTCTTTGGCACTTTAGTTTGGCAGTAATTATTACTTTAAGTCTTTAGTTCTGCTGTCTGTGAGCGGCAGTTTGCCGCAACTGTTCACAGTTTGCTCTCCTCCTCCTCCAGTGGTCGGTTTAAGCCGGGGATGAATTTGAGGAGGCGTCTGCGGAAGCTTTTCTGTTTGGGCTTCCTCTGCAGCGTGGCTCCCGGCTTCTCCCCCGGAACGGACGACGAAGATCCTTTGACGTAGCTGCGAGTGCTGGCGCTGCGGGTCAGCTGCGTCTTGGGCGTTGAAAAGAACTCGCTGGTCGGCCGGAGGCGCTGCAGCTTCGGTAACTGTTCTTTCTTTTTTTCTGCACTGTCAGAGTCCACGCTGCCATCCGCCTGATATATGCAGGTTTGGTAGAGAGGGTCATCCTCGGTGGCCGTGCTGAGAAAGCTGGCGCTGCTGCTGGTGCTGCCTGTGCAGTGCAGGGCTCTCTGAAGCGCAGGGCTAGGAGCGCCGAGGCTGCCGTACACACCGGCTGACTCCAGGGACTCATACAAGGCGGCGTCACTCATTACTATACCTGCGGTGAAGAAGGGCAGCGTGAGGACATGGGAAACTGACCAATTGTAAAGAAAACATGAATAATAAATGAAAAAACACTGCTTTAATTTTCTGTGAGTCTTGTTTGCCTCCTTTTGCACAAGCGACCACCCGACTATAGCAACGAGCTGTTTGTTTTCTACTATGTAATCAGGACTTCCTGCAAAGCAGCAGTCATACACATCCTGATTCTCTCCCCCTCAAGAAGGAGGTAATGTGATTGGTACAGTTTGTTATCAGGATGACATAAAATGTTCTGGATACATGTACATGAACTTGTTTTTAATTAATTTATGGTTTGTTTTTTTACATTTGGGATTTAGTGTGACCTAGAATTTGACTACATTTTGGAATCTTGTCTGGATGTGGAAAAAGTACTAATAAAGTAGAATAGAAGAATGCAGACTCTGTATGCATGTACAAGTTGAGCTGCACAAGGCCAAAAATCACCTACCATGAACAAGGCGCTGCTCCTGCACCATCAGTGAGCGATATTCATCCCATTTCTCATGAAGCGTTTGCTAAAAGACAACACAAGATATTGGAATTGATTACAAGAGGAAAACAAAACAAAACAACATACAGACAGGAAATCCACCACCCTCTTGTGCAACCTTTAAAAGCAATAAAGCTAAATCATCTGAGCCCACACGACAGGTGTACTAAACAAAAAAAAAAAAAAAAAATAATAATAATAATAATAATAATAATAATAATAATAATAATATTAAAAATACGGTGCCAGTTTAGATCAGTGCTTGAGCAAGCAACCAACATGCCACGTGGCTAGAATTAGAAGCTACAGACTAAAACTGAGTTGAAGATGGTAAATCTACATGTCATAGACTGTTAACTGAAGTTTAGACTTGTCATCGTTGCATAAGCGCCCTTCACTCATTTCACTTTTTTTTTTTTTTTATCTTTTCATAAATGAGTCAACAACCACGTCACATTTATTTACACATTAACATTTACTTCATCTTGTGCGTCAAACGTGTCGTGTTCAGCAGCAGGTTGCCGTGTTTTAAAATGTTGCTTTATTCTCTCAGGCAGCTGTGTCGCTGAGGATTAGAAAAAGGACAGCTGCTGTAATCTTGGGGGAAAGCTGGCTCACTTAAGGCCACTTCACAGGCAGCTCGAGTCAAGAATGTGTGCAGCCATCAGTGGGCCTGCTGCACAAACTGCTAATGTGACAGGTGGCGGTGCTGCTGGAGGGACAGGTGTGGAGAGAGGGAGGTGTGGTGTCTATATCCAGCGTGTAACTTAATGTTTAAGCGGGTGCGCGTGTGTGAGAGGCTGCTGGACGCTCATCCGTTCTGACTCACCACTGACAAACAGTGAACAACTCACCTTTAGATACTGCAGCCGGGCCTCTAGTTCAGCTTTTCGAATTGAGTCACTGTAAACCGTCTCCAGCCTTTAAACGAAAAACCAGAAGGCAGTAGAGTTAACAGGCGTAGCAGGAAGCGCATAAAAACTACAAGGGCAGAAAACAGTGATTTAAAAAATAAATAAAACTTGACCATATGAAAGGCTCTTTTCATAAAGTTAGTAACAGGAACGGGTTTGGTTTACAAGCAAGGGGGGAGAACAAGAAACACACACAGTTTCCACTTAAGTGCCGCAAATCTGTTCAAATAACATGAGCGAGAGAACATACAGAGCTCGTTTTCACTCTAACAGCTTTTACTGACTTGAACTGTAAGTATAATTTGATGATGTCAGTCTGTAAAGTGTGTCTACACTGGCGCTCTGATGCGGTTCGGCTCACTTCTTCTGCATCAGCTCAGAGAATCTTACACCATGCTAACTTTCTTTTAATCTTTTACAAGCAGAGAAGGGGGTTGAAGAAGACTGTGTGGTTCAAATTAAAAACACCCACTCAGCACACCGACAGATAAGGACTCTAAACGGCGATGTGCCAGATAATAAAGCTGAGGCACACAAATTATTCTAAGAGAGTTAAACGAGTACAATACGGAAGGATTTTTTAAGTTAACCTCAATTATTTTTCAAGTTTTTCCTGGACTCCAAAAACAGAAATAGCATCTTCTGATTGTTTTCCTATCCTACTGAACATTTATGCAAGTGACCATTAAAGCAAACTGCCACGTTTCATGCCAGTGCAAATGTTTACCATCTGCATTGTTAATGAAAAACTGTAACTAACATCTTTCATGTTACCTTAACAGAATTGAGGATGTACCGCCTCTCTGACGTTAATCTCAAAACCAAAACGGCACTTTTGTGAGAAATTATTCTCATCTTTCCTGATTTGGCCCTCTGTTACCTTTCAAACTTATTTGGTTTCTGTTCCCATGTGAAACACATTCACTTTTGTTAGAGTTAGAGAGGTGAACCATGAAGTGAGCATCCTGTCAGCTCTATCAACCGTTTAGCCACCGCGATGAGCTGAGCATACTTATTAACAAATTCTGAGGAAAGTGTTTTGAAGCCACTGTTGTTGGGTTTTGTGAGTCTGTGTACCTGAGCGAGTTCCCACTGGCTCTGATGAGCTGAACGATTTCCTTGTGTCGAAACCCCTCCACGGTGGCTTCGTTCACACTTGCGATGGTATCCCCTGCACAAACACAAAGATACAAACGTGTATGTTAGCCAGCCGCGCCTCACGAAGCAGCCAGATGACGCACACTTCTGAATGAAACCTCAACACATGTGCAAGACAAATGTGGGAGGACTAGTTCGCGTCTTCGTGGCATATGGCTCGTCACAGGAACGCAGAAAAGCGTTTATTTGCCATTAAACCGTTTACATCTGGGTAGCTGTAAAGTCACGTATGTCACAAAGTTCTACTTCAGTTTCATCAAAGCAGGAAAAGATGTGGCGTGGATACTCATGTGACAGCATCTTTTGTGATATTTTAGCCTACTTTGACCTTTTCAAAAAAAAAAAAAAAAAAAAAAAAAATCCCCACTGCGATGAAGTCATTGTGTTCACAGCAAGACTGAGAGTGGGGGGGACAATGGAGCGAGTATGCAAGGAATTTAGGAAGTGAAACTAAAGTGACAGACGCAGGTTGAAGAAAATGGGCGGTAAGAGCAGCAGCACATAATCTCCTTCCCTCTTTTTTTGACATAATGGAAACATAACACTAGGTGTGGACAGCTTGTGACTGACCAATCACAAGCTTCAAAGACTGAGACAATTCACTTGATAAAATATTTTCTTGTCTTTCCCCAGTCTCTCAAAAACAAAATATGAATGCACTTCCTGGTTTAATTAATTAGTTATAACACATTAGCTGTTTGTAATTTTGACTTTTTTCTCATTTTTTTAAATTCATTTTATTTTGTTTTTTTAAAAAAGGAAGCCAGACATTAAAAAAAAAAAAAAATCACTTCCTTCAAAGTTAATTTGCTTTTGTGTCATTTGCCACATTGGTGAGTAGTCGATCACCAGCTTGTTTGTTGACTGGGAAAAATGAGTAGGGATACAGTCTTCTTTGTGCTTCCCTAAACAACCAACAGAAACTCACGAGTGCTTATGTTGACGCACGTTACACAAGCGTCAGCTGGCAAACAACGACCTGAACCGAAGCCTCGTGTCACGCTCGCTTCCCCTCGAGTCTATTTCAAGTTTTTCTCCAGGTTATTTTAGGCTTAAATACAGCTCAGATAAAAAGAGGAAAACATACAGAAGGAGGAAGTTTGCTTACCAACTTTAAGTCCTGCTTGCTGAGCCGGGCTGTCATTGTGGACCTTACACACAAACGTACACATCTCTACAGAGTTTTGGTCCTGATGGTGAAGACCGTAAGTCTGAAGGAGACAGAAAAATCACACTGAATAAAAGGAACTCACACACACACAAAAAAAAACTTTCCCAGCCTAGGTGCCGTCTTATACGTGTTGTAAATGAATGTGGCAACGCTGAAAAGCCACTGAATAACCGGCAGAGGAAGTCATGACAGACAATGCAGGAAAGAAGATATCACTGAACACGCGGAGATGTGACGCAAAGAAGCAAATGAGGTTTTCTTCCTCTCGTCTGATGAAACATGCCCGGTTGATGCGCGACACTGAAGTTATTTTAATGCCCCGCTCATCACAGTTCACAAATCAACTACTATACACCACTAAATGTCAAAAGGAAGTACTGTAACAATAATTTGGAAAGCTACAGTTATAAAGATAATAAATTACAAAAAGACAAATTACAGTTGTAAAAACTCTTACTGTTCTATCATCACATGACCAATTTCATAACCAGTTGTTGGGTTTTATTAACTGCTGCAAGTGAAATAATAAATGTCCTCTATAACAAGTAGTATTTACTTTTGAAAACTTCAATCTGACTCCAGGATATTGGGTTGTATTTGCTACTTTAACCTAACCACATGACGTGAGCATTACTTAAACTCAAAGGCCAAATATTTTGTTGTTCTGGCAACCGTTTTTGTAACTTCCATACATATTTGCATGCTCTTCCTAGTTTCTGTCACCACAGCTCCTCTACAGAAGGTCAGACCACTGCAGAACATAGATAGACTTCCCCTAGCAGCAAAACTGTTAGTCAGCATGCTGCTGCTGAAGGAGCTTCTACCTTACAAAGAAAACCAACTTCCAGCTGAGAGAAAAAAGAAAACGAAGTATCCCATAAAATAAAATTCAAGTTATAAAGGCTATCTGCTCCCGAATTCAGCCTGACAGATTGTATCCTATTCAAATCAGCCTGATCCTGCTGCTCGTTTCCTTCTCACGCAACCATGCAAATATTGTTTCAAATGCAAATATCACATTGATGTGCTCGATCCTCGACTCCCAGTATTAACAGAGCAGACGGCGAGAGAAAAACAAACAAAAAAACAAAACAAAAATTTGTCTTTCTCTGTCTCTTTCTGTGTGTAGCATCAAACTTGTCCTCATGATCTCACTTCCTTCTGGTCAGGAAGGGTGGGAACGTGCAGCAAAAATCCAGAAATAGAACAATATAGTTATATCGCTTCCTCAAAGAAGTACTTCAGTCCAAGAAGTCTAAAAAGACCGCCAAAGCACGACAATGTGAAGATGTACTCGCACGCTTTAATCATTTAGCAAACTATTTAAAGAATGAGGTCTGAGCAACAGAGCCGATATTGTGAAGTAGGGAGCTTCAGGGCACACGAGCGAGATCAGAGACAAACTGAGGTCAGAAGTGAAAAGTTTCTGTCTGCTGAGCAGGGCAGAGCGGGGCAGGTATTACATGGAAGGCATGTGAATAAACCACACTGCTCAAAATACAGATGCTGGGAGAAAAAGTACAAATAAAAGCATCTCCACAGTCATGGGATTAACATCAACGGGTTTATTGATGCATTGACTGATGTGTGACCTTTCCTACACAGAACAGGATGTACAAGCTTCTGTCACTTAGGTTTTATCATTTGTGGACTGAGATAGTGGCGGATCGTGAAAGTGGCACTCGAGAAGTTCAGAAATCCACTCCAACCCCCCCAAACATCACTCCCAAACTTACCTGAATCTCAAAACCAAATGCCTCCTCTTCTTTTTTCTCCAGGACCACCACCTTCCTAAAATAAAATGATAAAAGGAACATTTTGTCACTGTTAACTGGACAAACTCTCCTCTGGGTTTGCTGTAGCCAACGCTGCTTCTTTTACGTTTTTAAAGGTAGCAGTGCAAAGACCAAGCGATCGTGTAAGAGTCATGTCGGTCTAACAGTTGATGCCTAATTCTTTTTAGTCTTAAAGGAGGTATTCACCTTCTGATTCAGTTGTAGAATCAAGAAAAATAAGAAGGTTAGCTGGTACAAACAATCTCAATAAACGATGGGTAAACAAGGGGGGGTTTTGTCAAGGGTGTACCCAATTATAGCTGGAATCAACTCCACGACCCTGAATGGGACATTTAGTTACGACAATGGGCGGATGAATGGGTTTTATACTACGATTTGGACAAAATAGGACATTTATAGATGTCGCCTTGAACACTAGGATATAGTTAAGGAGAAGTTTTCACTGTTTCCAACACAGCAGAGGCATAAATGTCCTTTCCTTTTTTAAATTTGATGGGGGTTACATGAACCACAATCACAGCTTTTTAGTTTTATCTCTAAACTCGTAGTCTTCAAAGCCAGCAGAGTCTGTGTAGTTGCTTTAGTTTCTGTAATTTATGCAATGGTGTGTGCTTATATTAGACATGGTCAGTTTGAAATGATAAGGTCAGGGTATGACACTGTAGGATGTTAAAGAGCAGGGATATCCTTTAGAGGCTTATATCACCTTTCTGTCAATAAAGGCTGTGGAATTTTTCTTTCTCCCCACTTCTTAAATTGCAGCAGGTCAGATAAAGTTAGAACCACAAGATCGAAGTGGGGGAAGGGACCGTGGAGTAGGCTGCCCAGAATGAGATAAACGATGGTGCAAATCTATTCTAGTACAGTCCAATAATAAAAGTATGGCTTATGGTTTTAGAGGTTTTATAGCTCGTTCGAACATAGCTTAATGATGTTTATTCTGACGCATCCATAAAACAGCCTTTTATGTACGTCAAACACAAAATTCAAGAGGAAGGAAGAGTGAAAGTCAGTGAGAGGTTAATGTCTGCGTTTCTCTGCATCCTTAACTAAACTGCATAACAAAACTCCTCCACTGGCTGCACAGGACTTCCTCTGTATGCAGGAGCATGTGGACGTCACATGCAGACGTACAGTAACAGTACAACGGTCTGTTGGAGTGAGGCTCAATGAATATTTATGACCTCCTTAACAATGGCTTTAATCAGTGATCCCCCTGTTTGAACGACTACCAGTCACTCCGATATGAGGCTGCTCGCCCTGAATCATTTTTCTGAGGAAGATGCCACCGTGAAAGAATTCATGTGAAGGCACAGTAAGAGGGAAAAATTAAAAAAGTCCAAAAAAAATATCAGAGAAAGATGAGGGATGTTGTACCTTTGTGGTTCTGGCGTCTGCGTAAGGGGTTTCCACTTCTGTAAGCCGCCACCCTGCAAGGAGAAAACGAAACAAGATGTGAAGCATGTCACACACCTGCGTAGCTTCAAGTTTACTCATGAGGATTTCCCCCCCTCCCCCTCCGGGCATTTCCTAGGCACACCTACTGAGCACATCAGCGATCAGTGGCCAGTCCATCCAGTCGTCTCGAATAATGAGCCAAGAGTGTTTTGGTATTGTTAAGCTACTTAACCTGCATACCAGCATGGAGATATTGTTGACGAAACCAGAAATGCGTGACTGCTGCTCTGTTTACTCATTACATCAAAACAAGTTGCATGCATACCTACAAGCATAACAGCAAATTGGCTGCCTTCAGGCACAAACTGTGAACAACCAATCTAAAAACTGCAGCGCTGTTTACACCAAGTTCAGTCTATTAAAAGAAGCAAATAAGACACAGAGGTGAGCACTGAGCACAATAACAGCATTGAGAGAAAAGCCAACTCACCAGCAGGAGCAGTTCAGGTCCCTGCCCCACCTAACTGTGTAAATAAGGCAGGTATCTGTCCAGAAGGCTCCACTAAAATCACTTGAATCAATCCACCTCTGTTCCAGCTCAATCATTTTCAAATCCTGCTCCAATGAAAGGCTGCTTTGTGCTACAGTCTCTCTGGGTAGTAAAATGTTGCTTTCTTTATGTCCCAACACTTACAGAATTGACCCAGAGGAGTCTCAATGAGTGCATTTATTCCCAAATACCCAGAGAGACCAACAGGGGTGGCTCGAGCAGGATCTCCATCCCCGAGTGTACACAATGCTGTGTTGTAACCCGGCGCACTAGCGTATGTGTGTGGGTTTAACTATGCCTCAGTCACAACAGGGCACTGTGAAAGGAGTTTTTCCAACTCTGATGTGCTATTTGGGCAGAAACTCCAAAGCAAGTTGAGTAACAGAATTCACTGAAATCAGCTTCATGAGAGGAAAATAAAAGCGACTGATGCAGTAGCCAAACTAATTTACAGTATAAGCATTACGCAACATGGACTAAAGGATGAGGGCTGTCTGAAACCGTTCCTAAAATCCAGACTAATATGTAGGCCACGGGTTAAAATCATTTCCCCTGAAATAAGAAGACTCAGGGCCAATTTATAACCAATCAGATCACAATCAGCCACAACATTCAAACCACGGCAGGTGATGTGAATAACAATGATCACACTGATCCTCATACTGACCCACCCCCACCTACCTGCCCCAAAGTCAACGGCTGTCCCTAACTGCAAAACAGCTCAGGGAAGGAAGAAGACAAACAGCCCGAAGCGAAAGATCCGGGCAGGTGATCTGCATGCTGTGACTAACTGCTGTAAGTTTTAAACAAATAAGCACGTCCCTCCGGACTCTGTAGCGCATCCTGTAGCTCTGATGCAACTTACTGTTAAAATGACAACAGTGACAAACTTTCTATGAATCAATAAATGCAAATTTGCTTTTGTAACAATCTACCTGTTTTCAACTAAAACTCTTATCAGTCATGTGTTTAATCTTAGAGATCACTTTCATCTAAATAAAGATGTTAAGGCATAAAGAACATGGGCGAAGTCTGTTTCATGCAACATAAGATTCAGAGTCTGGGTGGGCACCCTTGCCCCTAGATGGGCTGCTATAAGATGTCCTGTGTGGCGCCGACCAGCCACTCACTGGATACAATAACTTGATAACCCTTTTAATAAGCTTACAGTCTCTGCTTAAATAATAAAAGGACTAATAGGAAACATACAGAAATTACTGTGTAAATGATTTTCGCCTTGTAAAAAAAAAAAAAGCACTAAATAAATTTAATAAAACTTTAATTTATTAGTTTACCTGCCAAAAAAAATAAACTTTTGCAGGTACATTCAGCTAATAAACTTTTAAAAGGAACAGTAGCAATACCTTTTTGTAGTTTCTGGGCAGCGTCCCCCCCGAGTAAGCCAGGGTCTTGTAGTTGTAAACCTCCGAGGAGTTGCTCGGTGTGTCCATAGTCCTGCAGCTGTCCGACTTTGACGAAGGGAAATAAATGTCGTCTTGAGATGCGGGACCGCTGTCCGGTCCATTGGAGTTCACCTTCTTCAGCCTCCTGAACGTCATTATTGTTGAAAATGAAAACTGAAAAAAGTAAAAATAACTTTCTTGGTGTCCTCCCACAGAGTCTGAAACCTGCCGAGGGAGATGCTGATCGAATTTGGAGCTTCAGCGTGGAGCCAACTACAATTTCTCTTGTTTCCTTTGAATAGTTTGGAGGCGGGGACTGTTTTGAGGAACACAAATGAGTGCCAATAGCAACAGAGACTTGCCTCCTCCGCGGTGCCTTCAAGTGCACCTCGGATCTTTTCTGTTTCGTATTGAAACAACAGCAAACAGTGTTTATCAAGACAAAATAAATAAATGCCGTTAGTTTCTTAGCTGAAAGAAAGAAAGTCGAAAGAAAATCAACCAGTAGGTAAAAATGTAATCCAAAAATTCCAGAGAAGAAGACGGAGTTTCCGCTAATTTGCTTTTTATATGGTTGCAGACTAAATATTTTCACTACAGGGACAACTGATAGGACAAAACGATACTTCTGATTTTTTAACAGACCGAAAATAGAATATCAGACAAAATTATCAGCTGAAATACCTCAGCTTCTCATACTAATTGGTAGCAGTTTGAATGTTGGATCACCCACTTCAGCTTCCTTCTGTCTTTAGAAATCTTAATGAGTCTTTGCCAAAAGAGATTAAGCCTGCTGCAAATGAGTGCTGGATCTGAACCCAGGCAGCAGGACCATTAGGATAGATTTAAATCCTCTGATAAGGTGACGCAGGAAGGTTTTCATTTATGTTTATTACCAGTCCATGCATTATGAATCAATCCAATATAATAAGTTGACTGATGATTTTCTATCCTTTTGTTAAAAGTTAAAAAAACGATTCTGCTTATTTTTCTTTAATAACATTGAAAAACTGCTTTGATTATTTGCTCATTCATCAATTGGGGTTATTTCAAATGAGGGAGAAGCTGCAAAAAAGCAAATGTGTCTTGCAGAAATAATCGTGTGTAAATTTCATTAGAAACCTGGGGTCTTACATAATGTTCTGTGTGGCCGACTGTTTGCATTACAGTTGTGTAAACCTTTGTGACCACCAGCCATTGACAGAGTTTCCACAAGTGTGTCATCGTGTTGTTAGTGCTCACACTGCTGTGACAGCAACATTTGTTGCTTTCAAACCAACCTTTAGTTGCAAATTTAGTGTTTTTATTACTTGTTAAAATTCAGCAGGGGGAAATCTGAACAGATTATTGATCCGTGACACTAAACAGATTAATCTCTAAGATAAAGAAAAAAGTCAAAAGTCTTTCCCAGAGAGAGACTTTGATGAGAGCATGACCCAGGACTAAAAAAGTTAGCAATGCCCCCTTGTGGTATGTAAAAATTATCGAATTGTAAGAAGTACAAAACAAAAACTGAAGTCCAGGTGATTTATTAAAATCTTTACACAGTCACTTATTACATCAACATCCTCCTGATATACTGGAATGATATGATTTATAAAGCATTTAAATAAAAATAAACATGTTTAAACATATCTTAACCAATAAGTTCGAATTGAACTCATCACAAATTACAAATTAAAATCAACATATCTCAGCTTTATGCCCTCACACTCATACTGATGCACACAAACACACACACGGGAACAGCAGGCAGTGAATCAACATGCAGCCTCTTTGCTATTCCCAAAAACACTTTCAAGTATCTTCAACATCACTGAAATATAGCTTTGTCTTTTCTTCTGTCTTGGTTCCAAATTCACACAAACATATTTCTGACTTTCTTTAAAACAACAACGAAACAGCAATACTACATGGTCTATGCTCAAAGTGCATGCCTGTATGTTCGTCTACCTAAGCCATAATGAAGAGAACAGCTAATAAAGGCACATGGAGCTGAATACTCTACTCTTCGCATGATATTCAGCTTGCTTTAAGTTTCTACAGAGCAGCACTTCCACTTAGCACTCACACAGCAAGTGTTGAGTATTGATAGAAAACACTGAGAAAATTTGGTCAGAGTCATTTTTGCCACAATGCAAACTTATCGTACCATAACATTTGTATTTGTATCATGCCATGCTTAGTTTATGTGTTACAGTAATGCAGAACTTTTGAAATAGTTATCCTAACTTTGACTGTCACAATGCAGTTTTTCTACAACATACACATCCAAACTGATTTTATGTTACAAAGAAAAAGAGTCAGTTGTCTATTTACAGCAAACACTTGCATGTCGTCAGTCTGTTTCATTTGAAAAAGCCAGATGGTTTGGCTGGAGGACCCATCAACATACAGGCTTGATTCTTGTGTGTGATTTGAATCTGTAAATTTAAAAAAAATATATAAAATCAGGCATTTCAGGCATGTGACTTCATTACATTAAGCAGCCACTGTGTTTCTGTGCCTGTGCAGTGTTTACCGTGCAGGGAGGTTGCATCCACGGTTCTCCATCTATTTGCATTGGTAATGCTTTCTTTGTCCTACGTGTAGAGAGGGATAAACAGAATGCATCAGGATGGTCATGTGTCATTAAAATGTAAATGTATCTTCTTATGTAAATTAACTAACGATGATCCCTAACTATGACCCACTGTTGAAGCTGAGAGCCCAGCCTTGTCATGTCTGAACATGTCCATGTGCCTTTTTCCCCCCTCACCTGATGGTGATCTGAGACGTTTTCGCGAGCCGCACCGCGCTCTTGAGTCCAGTGTAAATCTGGCCCATCTCCATCGCTCCTTCAAGGCCGACCACCTCTAATCGCCGATCACTGAGGTCTGACAAGAAAGCAGAGGCTAATCAGTCCAGAGAAGGAAGACAAGATTGGGCCTGAGGCAGATGCCACTTCTCATATTTAATGTGCATCAGAGTGGAGATCGATAACAGCAGTGGTTTGAAGCACACCAATGCATATCAATAATCATACATAATGTATAATCATCATGCACCTGCAAACAACTGCAGTTTACGTGCACTTGTTTCTCTGTGCATACAGTGGCAGGATGGTTGGACTCAGGTCTTGGCTGACAGCATAGAGATGAATGGTTAGGAGGAAACGGATTTGAGAAGCAAACCATAAATAACCACCAGTGCAGAGAACCTCAAGAAAAAGAAAAAAAAAACAACGTTTTTGCAGAAGCTGGTTTCTGCTTCTTAAGATTTCAGCTGAGATGTCAACAGCTTTCAGCCTGTATGCGTCATCGTTTCTGAGAAGTTGGCTAATGTTAGCATGGTGTCATTCAAGCACTGAAGAGGCACGTGGAAACTTAGCATCCCTTCTGTGAGAAATTGGGCCTACTTCAAATGAATGCTGAAATCTTCTGATAAGATGATGGAGGGACATTACAGTACAATCAAAAGAAGATAACACATAAACATTTTTTTTTTGCAGATAAGAATACAGATGCATTGAAATTTTGGCTTGCTATTCTGGTGGCTCGGTATCATAAAGTTCAATAACCAGATTACACAAATAGCACCAGGTACTTGTTTGTATGTATGCACTAAAACCATGCATTTAAGTGTTAATATTTTGGCAAGTCAAAAAAAAGTTAAACACTTAAATGGACTATCGCTTTCAAAGAGAGAAGAGGGGCTGCTACAAATAAATAGGATAAATAGGGATTATCTTTAACTGTGAATTATGTAGTAAATATGTTTGTAGTAGAATCCAAGAATAAATATATGGAGATGGACAGAAGTACAGTATAGTACAGCATAGATGACCTTAAAGGGGTCAAAATCACGTACACAGGGTTATGCTGCCCTCAAGTGGCTGGAAAAATCAGTAACTCCACATTCAAAGTTAGACCAAACATCATCATATGGGTTCCAGTTTCATTGGACTGTTATTATAATTTGTGTAATTTAGAAACAGAGGAAGTTTGGTTGGAATAAATCGATTTTTTTTTTTTTATTACACCCTCTAGTACTGTTGCTAGAGCACTAACTAGACTAGAGCACTAACCCCCTGTCTTTTGGAGAAAATTTGGAAATTAAAATGCAAATGACTACCGTGTATTTTGGGATTGTCTGGTTATTTAAAACTATCAAAGAGAGAGATATGGTGCCCGCAACACATTCTTAATGGTGAAATTCCTCTAGCAAGTAAGTTTATATACTCTGGATATATACCAACAGAATGGATGAAGAGAGATAAGTACTTAATGAACACACTGCTGGTGGCTCGTAAAAAGACTCATAAAGGAGTTGGTGACAGGTTAAACTTTGTGAAAAGTCTAATGTGTCTATGGTGAGTCGATGAGTCAGTGAACCTTACTTCTGTCCAATGACGCTGATGCTGACGTGAGTTTGAGGATAAGCTGAACTTTTCTATCAGTAAATGCTGCTGATAACATTCACATAGTGAATAAACTTCCATATGTTGAAGGAAGGAATTTAACAAAGGGAAAATGTAAAGCAAACATAATGTTAGCTTATATCCGTCTGACGTTGTTTAGTTTTCGATGTTGCTGGTTGTCAGTTGTTGCATGTCTAATTTGCTGACAAGAAATCGTTACAATATCAGAAATAAATAAACATATTATTGCACGTTTCTGTGTATTAGAGCCGTGACTTCAGGTCAGTTGATGAGGCTTGTGGTGAGGATGAATTTAGGTAAACTTTATACTTGCTGCTAATTATAATTTAATTAATTTCATTGTGTTCTCTCAGGACCACTGCTGTTAGATCAGACATCTGAATAATACAGGTCAACTGCAAAATACCTTGGGAAGTCACTTTCAGGATTTCTGGATTGACGATCACCTCCGGCTCTTCCTGCGCCGTCAGTCCCTTAGTGTCCACTTTTTTGGTCTCACCCCACAGGTTGGACCCACCATGCATGCTAGGAATGTTCAGGATAGCAACACCCTCAAGAGACACAGCACTGAGATCCAGGGGAGTACCGCAACACTGGAGACGGTACAGCACACCGCAGCGTTAGAGTGAAATATCAGTGCGCTGTCTCTGATTGCTGTTTTGTATCGAGGCTACTTATTTCAAAGTAGCAAACTGCAAACTTGTGTGCTGTGCTCTCACCTCGATTGTTAAGTTTTCGCTCAGTTTTTTGCAGGAAGCAGAGATGGTTTCTGAAGTGGCAAATTCAAAATACCACAGCTTGTTCTTCATTCTGCCGTTAGAAAAAGCGTCTCCTTTAGGTTTACGTGATACTTCACTTTCACAGAACATTTTCTCCTTTTAGTGCACGCAGCGCTTTAGAAAGAGTAGGAGTCAAGCAGCAACACTTGCTGCCACAGACATCTGCTGTCACCTCGAGCATTCGTGCCTTTTACTGCTTTAAAAAAAGCAGTAATTGCAAAGGCAAACAGGAAATATAGAAGTCATGTTGCGAAGAGAAAATTTGCTGTCTTTTAGCTCTGTTGTGTTTTTAAACTGTGCATCTGTTAAGCTATGAAACACTGTTGTATTGCTATAAGCAGGAATGCATTCGCTTTGTTTACTGTTCCTGACAATGTGCCCTAGAGACACATAATATTCAAACAAATATGCAAACCTGCTGTTGAATTTCTGAGGATGTTTTTCCCTCATTGTGTGAAACCGGTGGGCAATGGAGGCATCCTGCAAACACAAAACAATATAGCAATTATACGACCTACTAAACCGAAAATAAAACACTTCCTCTTGCATTACACATTTATGAGAAACTCACAACTCCAATAGAGAAGTAGTTGTTGATTATTTCATATGGCACTGGGTCACCCTCCTCTTGATTCTCATCAGTGATAACCTGCACGCTCCAGCGATCCATCAGCACCTGGGAGCTCCCCTCAATGTCTTTAAGAATACGGTTCAGATCTTCACCATCATACCCTTAAAGATGAAGACAAGAGAACTGTAATTTTGAGAACTTGCTGAAGCCCATTTAATTAGTGCAAACACTGTCTGAAAGCACACATAGACAGTGGCGCCATAACGTGAAAATAGTGACGTGCAAGTATTATCTTATTTACATAAGGGAACACTTCATCTCTTCGTTTCTCACCTCCTCCCCAGCGAAGGCATCGAGCAAGGTCATTTCCTGTGCCAAGAGGAAGTACAGCAACAGGTGGCCGCACCAGCAGATTGCCTTTGTCTGAATACAGAAAAAAAGGGAAGGAAATACAAAGCGTGTAACAATCAATTTCACATGTGATGTTGTGAAGTTTATGCCAACAATCTCACCTATTGCATCGAGAATCCACCCAACTGTGCCGTCTCCACCGCACACCAAGATCCTGTACTCCTTAAGATTTCTGAAGAAACTCAAACTGAAAGAAATTTGAAAGATATTTTGGGGGGAAGTTATGGAGGTTTAAGTAAGTACTCAGGATAATGTGGTAAGAAATAATCTAATATTAAAATCAATTTGAACAAAAACTCTTGTATCACTTTACTTACCCTGGTCCAGGGCCACCATTTGAAAGGTTGTATACTTGTCGTGGATTCAGTAAAAACTGAAATTTGCGCAGCACTCTGAAATAAAGAAAACATAAAGAAAACCAAGTTGCACAATGTTCATGGATTTGAAATCTCTTTTTTCCAGTAAAATATTCTTTTCCGAGCTCACCTTTCTCCCTGCTTACCACCACTTTTAGGGTTGACGAACACTAGAAGAGGATGGGCGTTCAGCACAGGGCAGATCTGATGATTAATAAACAAATGTTACAGGTATTATACTAAAGGAATATAAAAAGCAAACCCCACACTAATAGCATGGTGTACATTTTCGAGCTCTTGTTATTCAGCTTTAATGAAAAGCTTTTGCTTGCATGAATAATACCTGAAGCACTTGTCCGTCAGGAGTGGTATTGAGCTCGCTGTCATCTCCTGACCCAGAGCAGCCATTTTTTACATTATTTGGTCTCTCCTTTAGGGAGAACAATAAAGACAGAGAGTAAATAAATCATTAAAAATATCATAGTGTTTCTTGGATAAAAAATATCTACACTGTGTACCTAACAAAATGCCACACAGGTGAGAATGATTTACCAATGAAAAAAACAGCCTCTGGCTGATGTTATGTTTTGCGTTGGTGTGAGAGAGGCACTGTTTGCGTACTCTCTGAGCTGTGCATTTGCTTGAGATGTGCCTGAGGATAGTTGTGTACCTTTATAACAGGATATATGGCCCATGGAGGAAGAATATGGTCTCTGAGCAGCCCACACGTACACAGTGTTGACTCTTGGTCCACACATTGATCATGACGCTGTAGAATACAAATAAAATTACTCAGAAATACAGTGCAGATTTAGAGCATACAATAAAAAAAACTGTATAGAAAGGAGGCTTCCTGGATTCAATAGATACAAATGCGCACAACAATTCCAGAATGCAACTAAATCAAATCTCCTCCTTGATTAGAAAATAATTTACTCAAATTTATTCCTCAGTGAGTCATGCACTGATATGTTTGCTCACCATCGTGTGGCACCACACACAGTGTTTGCCTGTTAGGCCTTGTAAGCTCTTGATCTTCTTCTGGCATTTGTCACACTTCCTAGAGTCACAGTTCCCACTCACCCAGTCGTGTGTTGAAACCTGAAAAGTGAGATGGATTTTAAATTGTCCATGTAAGAGCACTCAGACATAGCATGAAATCAAATTTAGACCGTGCATGCGACTGTAAAGGTTGTCATGGAGACATCAGCATACCCCTATTTCTTTCTTTGACTTCACGTATGTCCTGGCGCAAGGGGCCGGGTTCTTGTTTGCACAGCGACCGTGGACTGTGTATTTGCAGGCTGCACAAAACGACACACAAACCAGCTGTCACATAATTTCTAAATACATATAAATTACTGTGGTAAATGTCAAGGAGGCAGATGAGCATTGATTAATCCCCAAAAAAAATGTATGCAATTTTCAAATTAGACACTTCCTTGCGCCCTCTTCTGGTTAGTTCTTGTACTCACAGGTGCAACACAGTCCCTGCTTCCTCAAACCCAGCAGCATGCTGTGACACACGTTGCAGTAAACAGGCTTGTTAAAATTTTTCATCCTCCACAGGTGTTGCCCATCTTTCTGGGTCATCTATTTGTTGAAACAACAGTCAATGAAGAAGTCAGTGCAAGAAAGGGAAGAATAAAACAGTTTATGATCTTTTATTTTGTGAATATGATTTTTGAACAGAAAAATATATGTTTGCAAGAACAGAAGCTGTTCTCTCTTCCAATTCTTAGATATTAGTTCCACAACAAGGCATGATTTTCATCTTTTGCACCCATTCATTATTAAACTTAATGAGATGGCTCATTATGTAGAATGGCGGTGACTCTACGTATCATCACACAACGCACAACTTCATGGACATTCAAATCAAAACTATCTATAATCTCGTTTAACAGAAGATTATAAAATTGTTTCAATCTGTTTACTGAGTGGTCAGCGTTCTTATCCAGATTAGATACTGAAACATTTTTTTTTAATGACAGGATGTATCACCCTTTCACTTGCTGCAAGAGGATCAGTAGACAGAATTGCGAATCAGCATACAGGAACTGTGAGGGGGCTGAATTCATGCACCCTAGGCTTCAAATGTCCACTGGTGGCTAGAAATAGCTGGAGGGGAAGTCCCTGGCATTGTTGCAGAGGCCAAACCCGGTGACACAATCTAGTTTGTGGGTTTAGGTCGCTGCAGCTAACTGTCAAACAGACTGTGCATAGCTCTATATTGTTGGCAACACATTAAACACCGATAACACAAAGCGGATCTCATAAAACCCCTTTAAAGTATAGGGCCAATAATAAATGGATTCATTTTAAAGGGATGAAATGAAAAACTGAATTGTCAATGGAGAGTTCTGTCTAACTCCTGTGAATACTAGCCTCAGATTAACACAACCGGTCAATGCAAGCATGTGTAACTCCTTAAGTATTTATAATAAAATAAAAATATACCAGACTTATATACAAATTGTACAGATGGTGTTGGGAAACCGTTTTACTCTGTTTGGGATTAAAACATTTTAGGAAAAGGTCAGAGTGACACGTGAGAAAAGTCTCGCAAGAGAAATTCCATTAGACCCAAAGATGTTTCTGCTTGGTTTGTAGTCCCAAAATTAAAATTACAAAAATAACAAACAAATATGCTTAAGCTCTTTGGGTTTAAGTTTTTAAGTGCCGAAAAGCTGAGAGTCTAGCTCTGAGTGGAAGGGGAGGTGCAAGCATATGAAAATGTTTCTTTAATTACATGGATTGGCACATACCAACAAAGGGAAACCCTTTTTGTCATTTGTTTTCTTTTAATCTTAGGGTGCTTTCCTTTAATTATTTCCTTAGTTGTATATACACGGCCTTAGCGCTAAGCACTGCTATATCATTCAAGCATTCATATTGTGCAGAATAAACGGAAAACACAAAGGCATTCTGATGGTGCAGAGCATGGAAGGAATGAGATTACCACACCCTGTAACAGTGAGTTGGCAAAAAGGGCTTTAGGGAAAAGGAGGAGGAGGCGAAGGACAGAGGCGAGGCATGCGAGGCCAGGAATTTACAAGAGTAGTTACCACTTTGTGAGATATCTGCTATAAAAAAGAAATATATTTGAGCTTGGACTTTGGAGCCAACACATGCTCCTTTTAAAAGCACCTTTAGACCCAGCAAGACCAGCAAGGGAACGTTGTTCATGCCTCCTTGTACCCACTCATCCAGAGAAACTGTGCCGCTGCTGTCAGCATCAATTGCTGTCATCATGTCCTTCAGAACCTGATGAAATCACATTCAGTTGTTATTATCCAATCAGCACACACGTTTCTATTACTTAAAGGGCCATGTGGTTTCTGAAAGTAGTCGAGCTGGAATCTGTAAATTGTATATGCAGAGAAGCTTATCACTTTATGAACCTCTGGCAAATGAGTAACAAGAAGTGCCATATAGTGTGTACCCGACACTGTTATGGATGTCTTGTGCAAATAAATCTGTCTTCACATACATTTACTATACGTTACCTAAGTGCAGTGCATGCAGAACATTTGCATTACATTTATATTCTGGGACTTACCGGCTTGAGCTCTGACACATCCCAGTCGAGATATTCTGCAGCGTGCATCATCTGTGCAATAATCCGATCCACTTCCTGTTCAAAATGTAGCAGGCTTGTTTTAGTGTTGCGGCTGTTTTGAAGATGTTTTAAATATACTTTAAAAGATTTTCTCAACAACTTACAGAGCTGTCCAAAACTCCATTCCCATCTCTGTCATAAAGCCTGAAAGCAACTAAAGAAAGAATGGAAATGAAAGTGGAGCTGCTAGATGAGTCATTACTATTTTGGGCACAAAAGAAAACAAAAACTCACACTCCAGTTTGTCCCTGGGCTGGCCATCTTCAAGTAGAGAGAAGTAACATGAGACATCTTTAAGGAAGACTTCCTCTACAGGAGAGATTGAGGAGAGAGAGGAGGCTGTGAATTCTCTAGTTACCATATGTATACAAACAGTACGATGCAGGGATGTGGTGATAACTGCACGCATGCCAAATCGGCCATGAGGCGAAAAGGGTCGGCTGAAAAGGCGGTAAGCTGTTTGTATGCACGGTGCGTATGTATAATCTCACTGGTACTGTCTTCTTGGCCGGGTTCAGAGTTTTGAAAGGAGCGGAACAGTCTCTGGCAGAGATCCACAGGGAAGTCCTCCACTTCTAAATATGCCTTGAGAAACGCACGAAAGCCTTCTTCATTGATGCACTGGGGAAAAAACATGAATGGGAGAAGCATGTTCTGTTTACAGCGGTCTAGTGAAGCGCGAAATGAATGGGTTGAAGCTTATTTGTATATAATATGCTTGTTACTTCTGAAAATAAAAAAAGATAATACTATGAACAACTGTGTGAAAAACGTATATTTTACAAGTGTCGCTTTATCAGCTGTTCTAAGCTCAAATAGGGATTGGCAAGATCTCAGAAGCCTCAAAAGCTTCTCAAATAGATTTAATCAATAATTTAAAAATGTACCAAAACAAAGTGTCTACAGGGTGTCATGTGACAATGACATAAAACAAAAAAATATGCTCCTGCTTGAAGATTTCAGTCCATCTGTCTGGCATGGCATCTGTGTTTCTCACATGATATTATGCTGCAGGGCTAACAAGCTGTAGTCCCCTGATAATGGTGAACTACAAACCCATTTCTTGTTGCTTATGCATTTCCCTACTTTTTACCCTGCAGAGCTGCCCGAGTAATAAATAAGAGGAATGCAAGGCAGCCGGATCACACAAAGAAAAAAAAACAAGGGAGAGAGACTAACGGAGCTGCACCACCAAAACACAACAACATTTCCAACAAATCATTTAAATGTAGTCTTGTAGCCGTATTTGTATTTTGACAGCAATTAACTTGTAACTTTATGGACGCAACTGTGTTCTCTCCCATTATGAAAAACAACATTTCATTCTTCTAATTAAACTCAAAGTGGCAAATAAACTTTCACTGCTGTAATAAATACTTAAGAAATTATTGTATTTGCTGTCTTCACAAATTAGTAGTCAGCATCAGCCATTGATTTGAGCAGTCTTTTTTTTTGCTGTTCAATCACATCTGAGCTTACACTGCATGAGGGAAGCCAGCACACTGTTAAACAAGGCCTTGCTGCGTGGGCAAATCTAAGGAGGTAATTTACATTTGCAGTCTCGCTTGAATATGCTGACGATATTTCTCATGGACAGCTTAGTCAGCCTGATCGATACTGCAGGTTGAAATCTAATTCATCAGCGAAGGATAATTAATAACTGCCCAATACACGTAAATCTTATTCTCATTTTACAGCGAACAGCTACTCTCAGACCTATTATTCTGTTGAGCTATGAAGCTTTTAGATGGCATCTCTGTGAATTCGTTTTGGAGGGATGGATTTGACTGTGAACAGCAGGACACTCTGTCCCCTCACCTCGCCATGCCTGTGCTGGGCCAGACTGCCATCTGCATAGAATTTCCTCAGCACATCTTTCACCTTCAAGTTGTTGTCTGGAAGCAAAGACACGCAGGTCACACAGGGATACGCACGCATACTTCGTCCATTCGACTTTGTGTGCAAACGTTTTTAATCCACACTTCTAAATGTCATCTGTGTATATGATTAAACCATAAATATAGATTTATCTGGAGTACAACAATATATATATATATATATATATATGCATGCTCAATTTGCAGAAAAAGAGAATGTGGTAGACTGCTACCTCCTCTAGATATGAGAAACCATGAGCGAGTGTAAATGAGTGTGTGTGGGTGGAAGTGGAAGTGGAGGGGGGGGGTGTTAAGCGCTGAGAAAGCTGCCTGCCTGCCCGCCTGTCTGTACTCACATTCAATGTACTGTTGTAGCTGGATAAAGTCGACAGGGTTCAGTTCCTTCACCTCTGGGTTTGTGGGGGAGGACATGGTGCCTGCTTCTGCACAAACTGCCTGCCTGTGAACAAGCAGGCAGCGAGAGAAACAGTGAGATGTAGACGGAGAGAAAAGAGAAGGTGGGTGCACGCTAGCCTGCCTCTTTGTAAAACATAAAAGCGTGGCTGCAAGCAAAAGATAGCATCTCTCATCTCGCTCTGTAAAAATCCATGATTATAGACAGGGAGAATCGCTCTTAACATCCAAACTTTCTTTGAAGCAGAAGCAAGAGTACCCAGAACTGTGCACACATTAAAATGTCTTTAATCAGAAAACAACTACAACAGGGCGTTTTTAAATCAGAACGCAATATTGTCACTGTGCTCCAGGTGCATACGCCCACAGTTTTTCCTCAACATGATAACATTTTTCCTCGTATGATGCACTAAAATGCAACTTCACTGCCAAACACAGCCAACTTTAAGCACTTGTGCTTTTACGCTGTTTGTTTTAGATCTCACACCATCAGAGTATGCGACTAGCCAATGGAAACTGGGCCGAAAGGCTTTCAAAAATAATTTGAGGCTAAATTTTCCCATGATGCCTTGTGTCTAGGGATTTTTTGCACCCAAAGTCTTTTTCCATGTACTCACTGGCCCACATTAGTTTTGCAAAGTACCAGCTACAGGGAGTATTTTGGTTTCATTTAGGACAAGAAGATGCACTGGTGTGTTAAAATGCACAGATAAACAATAAAACCTTGTGGAGAGGTTGCAAAAACCAAACTGGCTCGTCAAGGGGCCTCCCCGTTAAACAAAAGGAAGAGACTTAAATGTCACAGAAGGCTGAAAGAGAGCGTGAAATTTGAATCTGACACAGAAAAAGAGCTTGTAAGTTCAATAAAAACTGGCCCGGCAAGTCGTTCAGAAGCAAGGAAGCATGAAGTGCGGATGAAGATTTGGTATGTTTCTTTTAACGACTCCACACGATGGGGGATGAATTCTATAATGACAGGAAAGCATACAGCTCATAACTAATTAAAGAAAGAGGAGAAACTGGTTAATGGAAGGGAGCAAAGTGACATCCTGACATCCTGTTTAATGTTGTTTTAGATGTGTGTGGATAAAAATGGTTCCTAAGGAAATGCACGGATAAAATCAATAGCAAATTTCTAGTATACCTAACATACTCGTGATCAATTTTCTACAATTAGGTGAGCCAGGAAATCTCTCCATCACGTCTGGCACCAAGAAATAGCACACGTGCTTTTCTGATTTACTATCCATTTCTTTAATGTTAAGGCAAAAAACGTGCCATTTTTCTCCCATCTAGAAATGAAATATTGAATTAATAATCAAACAGAACCCTTGCTGTATTAAATAAATGAGAGGATACGTAGGTACAGTGTTAAATATTGCTGTAAAACTGACAAGACTCAGGCTGTTCAAAGATTTTATGGCTCCTCTGAACTTGTCACGAATTCTTTCTTTTACACATTTTCTCATCTATTATTATCCTGTCATCCTTTTGCTAAATTTACTTGGCTTTTCTCAAAAGGATTACACCAGCACTGGTTCAACCCATGAATACTTCACATGACAGAATATTTTGTATTTGTCATTCTGTGCTATAAATCACAGCGAGCTACATTAGGTTTTGTCTGAATTATATTACCACGATGAGGCAATGCAGGGAAGACTTTTTATAAATCGATCCGTTCTTCTTCTGCATTCTTGTGCAGCGGTAATGGGTACTTAAAACCATTAAATACCGTTTATATAACACTCTCTAAGAGTACAAGTACACTATGCGAAAGTTTGAATCGTCTCCTAATTGATTTTATTACTGTTTAGAAATGGAAACTGGAATGCAAAATAAGACTTCGAAGGCAAACAACAACAAAATAGATTCAGGTTTGAAAAACTGAGAACACTAATCTGATTATGAACAAACTTTAAAGCACCCACTAGAAATGATGGTGATTTCATGCTTAAAAATGTGATCATTAATAAAATTATTACAAGAAAAATCATTTTTGTTTGTTTCTTATTAAAGACGAGTTTCATGCACACGCTGCAAATCCAGTCTCGTGAATAACAGAATAAAAGAAATTCATGGTGGTGTTCCGTCCGGGCTGACGAACTGTAAATGTGCCGTTCACACAGCTGTCTACAGGTGTTTTCACACATCTATGTGCAGTCTGTTTAGGCATTAGTGAAGGCTGCCTGCACCAAACAGGAAAATCAGAGTACTTAAAGAATATCCTGAGAAAATGAAATGAAATAATCTGAAATAACACCCACTCCCTTTGAATCCTTTTGCTCTCTCTTTGGGCTCCGAAAGGTTCAGGCTGTCCTCACTTAATTCCCTCAAAAGGTCAGAGCCGTTGCCTAGCACTTTGTTTATGCAGCCGATCAGGTGGGCCAGGTTTTTATCGACAGCAAAGTGACACATGAAGGAATCATGAGAAGCCATCTGCTACTGATCACCAGATTACAGCCTGAACCTCTTTATTCTATAAATGTTCTCCTGTCTCCATCTCTTTAAAAACTGCCCCAGAAATAAACTAAAAACAAGCTTACGAGTGAGTTTTTATTTGCAGAAAAAAAGACACCTCATTTTCGATACGTTCTAGGTGTTTTTTTGTTCATGATGTCACGAACAGCGTCGTGCCTATTTTCTCTCCTTCCCAGAGCATCATGGTCATCATCATCACCATCATCATCATTATTGTCTGGTTCCACTAGATCTTGAGCCTATCTGAGTAATCTGATTCCACACTTCCTGATTAGATAATGATTTGCATGCACGATGCAGAGTGGGAAATCGGGACCAGTCAGGACAGGAAGAAGCATTCTATGTTCTCAGAGGACGGATGAAGAGTGTAATGCACACGAGCCAGTTGTTTACACTCAAAAGCATGGGATGGATTTCTTTGAAAAATTATGGCCTTGACTAAATGAGCTTACTAAAGTGGGCATACATATTTCAGGAGGTTTCACGAATGCCTGAAGCTCGGTAAGACCGAATACAGACCATGTGACTAAGTCAGGTCAATAAGGTCCCACTAATAACATTAAATGGCAGATACCTTATGAAGGAACTGTTTGTGTTCCTTTATATAAAGTTTATGTGGTAGAGTCTTGGCTATGTAAATTCATATTTGGCCTAAAAAGAGTACAATTCTTCTACGTGATTTACTTTGATTTGCTCGACAGACAGACAGTTTGAGGTATAACTGTTTAAACGAAATGTTGCTCCATATAATCATTACAGAATAAATGATGCAACATATTCTGAGCAGCCGTGCACAGAAGCTACTGGCGCAGTAGTGGTTCTTCAAATAGCACTGAAGAACAATTTAAACGTTAAAGTGGTTAGCAACGACTCGTGACAGAAACATCGACTTCCCAAATAAACTTCTGAAAAAAACCACCTGTCTCGGGCCTGACAGCGGCTTTAACTTCTGACCACTTGCTCAAAAGAAAAAACACCAAAGCAACTGCTTTCACCACACGGAAAAAAAAACCCCAACAACAACAACAAAAAAAACTACAAAAATAAAACTGGAGGATTAAAGCGACAGTTCCATTTACATTTTCCTTAACATATGGCAAGGGTTTAATTATGAGCTCTTAAAGTCTTCATTTAAAACTGTCAACGACCCTAAAACCACCATGTTTACAACAGGCACTTGAAGGTATACTTGGGGATGACCTTTTTCCACGCAGGCTAATGTTTGTGCAAGCTGTCATAACGCCTACGCCTTGTGTCAAGGAAATCTGCTGTTTTGCAACACTTGCAGGGTGTAAGTCACTGACTCCGTCATTCTGCGGTTGGAAAACACTGCGTAGGTTCTTTGAAGAGAGAGAAGTCAACATACAATGTTGGCCATTTGTTTTTCTCTCGAATCTACAACGAGTCTGCTCATTGAACCGTGTGCCGAATGCATCGGGTTAACACAAGTGGAAGGACAGACATGTTTGGTTGCTATGGAAAGTGTTTCCCTACATCAGCTGCTCTCTGTCAAAGTGCTGCCATGGGTGACTAACAGGTAGGAGGATCCAGAGGCAGAAAGGGGGGGTATCCATTAGGGGGAAGGGGAGCCCAGTCATAACTGTGAGTCTTCCCCCTTCATCCTCCCACACCACAGGTCTTGGTTGGCCTTCAAAACTAGAGGA
Source organism: Simochromis diagramma (assembly GCF_900408965.1). Classification (NCBI taxonomy): domain Eukaryota; kingdom Metazoa; phylum Chordata; class Actinopteri; order Cichliformes; family Cichlidae; genus Simochromis; species Simochromis diagramma. Next base: position 3,324,032 of record NW_024386945.1, on the reverse strand, counting down.
CACGCTCCAAATTGCGTTCTACATGCAGATGCTACTGTGACTCATTGCATGAAGAGGGAAACACTCCCCTAACTATAAATGGACTGTTTGCTTAAGGGGTCAGTTTGCAGGTTAAGCCTGAAGTTACAAACCACTAACTGGTGGTGGTGGAAAAATGGTACTTCTGCACATTTATGTAGTGCTTCTACTTCTGTTTTGTTTTGTTTTTTGGGTTGGTTTTTTTTTTTGGGAGGGGGGGGGGGGTCATCTTCAGTAAAACTTCATTATAACTTTCATCGATGAGGATAGATAGATAGATAGATAGATAGATAGATAGATAGATAGATAGATAGATAGATAGAGCACACAAAGCTGGGCCAAAACGATTCCACAGTCAGAATTGAGCATGCTCTGTTAAACAGGGCTTTCCCTTGTCTACCACTGTTTGGTGATATTTGAAGAATGCAAACTGCAGGAGGAATACTGGATAATGTGAACATAATAAACATGGCTTGTAAATCAAGACAAAAAAAGACTGAACAAAAAAAACAACAAAAGCTATTCACTACAGCATGAATCACACATTTCTTGGAAATGTAGGCAGGGCTTTACATGCTCACAAGCTTCAAAGTAAAAGCAGCCCATCACTCTGAGTTCAGACTTGAATGTGACTTATATAAGAGCTGTGTGTGCGTGTTTGTGTGTGTGGAGGCAGCCCCGTAGAACACCATACTGCCTTCAGAAAAAAAAACCCTCAAACCTGCCCAGACTAGTGAGAGTGCATGCTGTCATATAAGGGCCACATTGCTTTTATGGTGTGACTGTTTGCACTTATCAGGGAGTCTCGTCTGGTTCACCCACAGATCTCTCCACAACTAAAAATGAAACAAATGTTACATTTCTTTTAAAATGATCTCAAGTGCTGTTCAGCAGTATTTTCCACTATCATACCAGTAATTTAGTCTTTTCCATCCGAAAGAGCTATAATATACAGATTCGGGATTTCCTGCATTGAACATTTTTAAATGGTTCAGTCAGAGCCAGAAAAACCGGTTTTGTTGATTGAGGCTTTATTAATTCTTGCATAATACATATTTTTATTTCAAAATGGTCAGCACTAATGTGGAAATAACTGGACTTCTGTCAAATAAGATACCTAATCTTTGCTTTTAACTTATGTGATCTGATCATGCTTACTTGTGTAGTTACCGCCAACTAAAGACCAATTATGAACTGGGAAAAAACCTGTACTTTGAGGAATTTTCTTCACTGGAAAGGATCAGCGTTACAAGTCGCAGCATGCTACCATAGTGTGTTACTGAAAATTACTGATGTAGGACACTTCATGCCATATTCACAGGTAGTAGCTCATTAATTTTAGGCTGGTTTGCTAATATAATAAAGGAAGGGAAGCTCATCCTTTCTCATATCCTGCAAAACTATAGCTGGAACATTAAAAATGTGCAAGTTAAACCGAAAGTCACAGAATGGGCTGAATTCTACTTAATTTACATCCTCTAGCCTGTGATGCAAACGTGAACAATGGCACAATTGACCTGACTACACTATTGATTGTCTGTTCCTAAAAACCCTCTTGCAGCCACAAACAAATGAGCACCTCGGAGCCTATTCAGCGTTAAAAATAACCTGCTCACAAGATGACAAAGGAAAAACTGCTCTGTAAATTAAATCACTTGGATGTAAAGCGCTTGCAAAACTGGAGCGTTTTGGACAAAAAGAGTGGTGATGAGGGACACAAACCTGATATCTAGACTGTCCTGTATGCTTTCTTTTTCCACTTAACATGGGGACTCGTGTTTTGCAGACATATGCCAGTGAAAGGAGAGGTTTGAGTAAACAATGCAATAGTGCTATTCACCAACGTGCCCCATCACCTACTTCACACCAGGAAGGATTTTGCCTTCCCAGTAGTGACGAAAACTCATACAAAAGCCCTTATGGGGTGTACTTATTGTTTTTTCCCACTGGTGTAGCACCATACCCTGCAACACCTGTAATCTCAGATGGGGGTTACTCAGATAAAGTCCTATCAGGCAGTGTAATCACCCAATAACCTGTTTGTCGAGTATGCTGCTGACATGCTTGGACAAACAGAAAACAGTAAGTGTTTTACATGAAGTATCTTCAGGTGTTTAGCAGCCTACATGCTTACCATTTCCTACTCTGACACATGAAATAGGCTGACAAAGGTACCAAACTTATTGGCAAAGGGAACTGAAATTATGCATGTTTGTGGGGATTTTTAAAAGGCTGATCTGCTGAGTGAATTACTCTGTTATTAGCAGCAAAAAAGCACTAAGCTGAAATTAATCGATATCCTCATGAATCTGCTCGGATCTTTTCATTCAATTCTTAATAGCAGCGCAAAACCAAGACGAAATTTTACCCTCTCTTATTTGACTGGGGCTCATCTGCAGCCGAAAGACGCATAGAGGTTTGCTAAAACTTCGATCAATGCGAACGGTGCAAGGTTTTGTTTTTTTGTCATTTACCTTTCCGCCGCCAGTGTGTTGGTTGCCTTTACACAGTCCGTCTCGACGCTGTGCAGAAGAAAAAATCAAAACGAAAATCCTGCTCTCAGACGCGAAGCAAAGTGGTCGTTAACTTTAAACGGAGGCGGCGAGGTCTGCCGAGTGGAAGCGGTGAACTACTGCGCAGAGCAGAGACTGAGGATCCCTCCGGCGAAGCACCGCCTCAGCTGATCTGCGCCCTCCTTTGCTAGCCAATACACACCCGTCATTCCGGTCCCGTGCGTCCATCTGCAAAGTTAGAAAGTAATGCTTCGTTTAAATTATGCAGCTGTAAAAGCGCAGTTATCACTCTGCATCCTTCAGGAAGTATACGCTAAAAGCTGCACCGTAATGCTTTCAACAGTTTTATCATTTGCAGCGCTGTTGTTGTTTTTGGTGTTGCTGTCCATCGTGAGCCTTTTTAAAGTGATGAAGCTGACGTCACATGTTAAGGCGCAGAACAAAAAAGCCACCGTGGTTACAATAAAACAATATCACCATCTAACCCCTTCAAATTGCTTGTAACAACAATTACAAAAAAATAAATAAATAAATACTAAACTTATGGCTACTTAGGCTACAGACCTCGAGCCACCTTGGTGTTGATAGGATTTGTTTATAGCTTAGTGACCAATAACGATAAATATTAATTGTATTTACGTGGTTATAAGCCTTATAGAGGCTACGCTGCTATCTGAGGTATGCTTTTAATCAAATAGTGAGTAAACAGTGAAATACTGTAAATACTGCGGCTATGAACTCATATCTTTAACAAACAGTGCGTATTGATATCGAACGTGAGCAAAATCCGGGACTATACTATTGCTGACGAGTTTTACGTTAACTTCACCTAATTAGAAACGAGTATTTTGTTATTAAATAATAAAAGTTTTTTTGTTTTTTGTTCCTTTTTACTTCATTACATTTGTTCACCACTAACAACGGATACGTTACAGATAAAATGAAAAATTGAACTTACCATGCAAGATGTCTGTTATGGGTGAACGCCGTACAGCTTCTGGTGTTATCGCACATGTGAATGAGTTGCTCACGCAGTAGCCCATTAATATAACAGAGAAATTCAAACAGTTGCACTGCCTGTTTATTTCCTAACAAACACATATATAGCTGCAGTATAATGCAGCCACACTTTAAATTTTCTTAAATGAGGTGAATGCTTCCTCTGCGTCTCCATTAAACCAAGTTCTGTTTATTTAAATTATGCTTCTTGTGGAAAGGCTTAAGTACTTTATTATACATTTACACATATTCTGAGGTGTATTGTAATATTCTGGCCAGTGCGGTACTGCAGCATACCAGTCCTCAACCAACCACATGACATAATTATATGTGTGGACTTTAACAAGAACCACAATATTTGGTAAAGCACATGATTTCACATTCCACTGAGCACAATGGTGAGGGATTAAGCTGCACAATGAGGACGAGGCTGGCAGGAGAGGATAACAGACATGGAAAACATGTGGGTGTCTGGGTTAGAAAAGGAGAGTGAGTCAGGTCAGTGTAGTCAGACTTTTCCCCGTCTTTAGTTTTGTGGTTAAACTTTCCTCTTTTTTCGTAAACTGGGACAGCACCACCTCACACTCCATATCGTGACTTCTTACAGGCTGCAGCATTTTTCTCTGGACTTAAATCTTTATATAAAGCAGTCAGCTGAAGTGAATTATGAAGTGTACTTCCCAGCAGATCTCTGATGACATGTTGTGGTAAAATAAGGAACTGCATTTTTTCCTAATTAGGAAGCCAAATAAAAACTCAGGCTTTTCCAATGACAAAAATGCACCCAGATTTTACATTTTATTACCTTGTCTGTACAACATGGTACATAACAGACACATAACAAAAACAATAACAAGGAAAATAGTAAAGGGAATTATCCACTTGTGTGGGTTTCTATAACAACAGCTTTTTTTTGCTCGTCTTACTACAGCAATGAGTGACTAATGGCGAAGCATTTCTCCTCTTGAAAGCCTTAAAAGTGACTTTACAAATACTGGTACAATCTCCAAGCTGTGTCTGGTTTTAGTGGCATTTCAGCGACAATGTTAGCCAACTGTGAATAATGAAAAGATGTCCATGATGTAAATGTCTATATTTAAATCAGAAATGAGCCACAACACTTTTTCAAAGCTCATTACACATAGTCATATCCCAAACTTTAAAACTTTCACTAGACCCAACATACAGACTATATGTACAACTGAGGCAACAAACAGATAGAACACAAAATCAATTTCTTTCTGCAGTGAACTTCAAATGCACCGATAAAGGCAGAGCTCCAAATGTCACATGATAACATCTTCAAGCATAATTGTGTGAAAGGCAACACAATAAATAAAACAAATGGCACGGAAGGTCTGAACAATCTAAACTGAGAAGCACAATGTCTCTGGGAATATTCACAGGAAACTAAATACTAAAGCAAGCACGTCCCTGTAGACAGTAAGAGAAGCTGACTAAAGAGAACTGAGATTAACAAAAACAGAAAATCACAATCTAATTACAGTGAGGAGTATAACATTTATAATTCAATATAGTATTTCTATTTACAAGCATTTATACAACAGAGCACATTAAACTGGGGTTTGGGCTTATTACTCTATCAGGACATGGAGCAGAACAATCAGATCATATAATGCACTAAATATAAACCTTGTAAACATCACATCTCACCTTTTATCTTAGATATCAGTCAGTTTAAGTTTATATTTGCCAGGTTCAATAAGCATTTGTCCTTACTTTAAGGCATAGGTATCAAGCTTAGGAGTAAGCCTAAGAGTTTACTTTAAATAAGCCAGATTTATTCAAAAGGTTTCACTCCAAAGAGAGAAATCATACTCATCACAGCAAACCCCCAAAGCAAAACGTCCCTATTCGTCGCTGGATCAGTTCAGCTAGCTGCACAGTTATAAGATCTCCTCGACTCCGTGCGCAAAGATCATAACCAGGCCGGGTTCCAGGATCATATCCTCCCCCATATGCTGATTCTCACAGGCCATCACCACCACTGCCTGCTTGCCAGGGATACGCTTGGCAACGTAGTTCTCATAGTAGCGCCTGTTCATCTGCCGCGTCTCGAGAGTGGCCAGTCCCTGCGGCCAATTACGTTCGTGGGCGTTTTCGATCAGGTCGTTTACAATCGAGAGAGGACAGCCGCTGTCTATGAGGGATCGCTTGATGACTGCTTGGAGGACAGCATCAGGAGTGGAGATCATGCCACCCCAGCGTGTCACTCTAGCAGGCTGCATGGAGTTTACCCACCTGAAGATTTAAAAAAAAAAGAAAAAGAAAATTAGGAACTGAATTTATTTCAGATCAAATATTGGGAGAGGAAAGGAAAGCTTCACTTACTCAAGTATCTCATTGTACTCGATGCTCTCCTCAAGGTTTTGCAAGTTTGGGTTTGCACTGCGAATTGCTCTCATGTAGGCTTTTAGCAGCTGAATGTCTCGTTTCTGGAAATGAAAAGCAATACAGTGAATGAAAAACCTCTCAAAACTGCCTCAAGTACAAAATCTGTAACTGTCCATTTAAGAACCCCAAATAGATTCACATCCACACCCAAAAAAAAAAAGTGCATTAAGAATGAGGAGACCATTGTTATTGCACGTCCATCAAACACATAATAGGCATGCATCTGTGTCTTATACCACAAAGACATGGCACTCTAATTATTTCTGCCAAATATCATACAGACAGACAACTGTTAATATTTTATCAAGACTAGACTAAATATTTTGTCAAAAATATACTATTGTGTTGGCAAAATACTCTTACTTGTTCCCCCAGCTGGTGTTTATGTTCGGCTACAGTTTTTTCCAGCTCTGAAATTTTAGTTTGCTGCTGCTGGACAACGCTCCGCAAGTGTTTAATACAGTTATGATTGGGCAGCTCATCTTTGGGCATTTCAAGCCTGCAAGAGTGAGAAAAACAGAATATTAAGAAAGAAAATGAAATTTAATACTATAAAATACAAAGGAGGCTTGTAAGGCTTTGGATTTATTCTATGGAATCCACTTACCCACATCCCTCCTCACAGTTGACAGGCCTTTTGGGGTTGTGCTCACAGTCCTTGAGATGTGACTGCAGCTGGTCCAACCGCAGTGTGGCTGTGCAGCCAAAGCTCGCATTATCACAGCTGATCTGAAGTTTGGACAACATGTTGCGCATAATGCGGGGCACAGGACGGAGGTGAGCCAGCGTCACTACTGTGCGGTCAACAGGACAAATCTGCTGCTGGGCAAACCACTGCGTTATACAGGCATTGCAGAAAGCATGTTCACAGTGTGGAGCCTGAGGTGGAAAAATGCATATGCATATAAGACAAATGTAATGTCAGAAATACAGATAGAATTAAAAGGTGGGGGGTATTTTGATCAAAGACTTGCCTGCACTGGTTCTTCTAACACTCCACTACATATTGGACACAACAGGTCTTCATCCACCTCCCCTTGAAACCTCGTAACGTCGTACCCCATGGTACATTACCCACAACCTCCTGAACAACACACAAAAAGGTTTTTAGCCATATTAACTTCTTAGAGACACAACTGTAGACAGATGATACTAATCTGTACAAAGACTAAGTATTTTTAATTCTTATGCAACAGAGAGGCACTGACTAATCCTAAATTTATTTGGGTGCATGATAATGACCCCAAAGTGATTAAAAAAAACACTTTTAGTGACAAGAAAAACACCAGATGGTACTCAACTAGCCTTGAGGGGTGTACCACAAAGCGAGACTAATAGGTCAGCAGCGTATGTCAAGCTTAAAACTCAAGAGTTTTCAGTGTCACAAAGGTGGTCACCATGGTAACTCGTGTTAAACTCTTAACCTGGTCCAGAGCAGGTGTGTTCAGAGTTTTGGTTTACAATTGTGAGCAACTGCCACAATTTAATTGGTACTCTTAAAGACAGTATGATCCAAGTGTGCTACAGATTCTCTGCTGAAGGAAACCATTTTATATATAGCACCAGCTGAACAACACTAATAAAAATAAATGAAGCCATTACAGTGCATACTGTGGACCACATGTCATATAAATGTACATGTATTCAGTTGTCATAATTCGTAGTAGACTGCTGAAAATACAGCAGATTAGAAATTAATCAGTCAATTTGCTGTATATCAGTCACAGAGTATATTTAACCAATAAAAATTAATTTCGCTTTGATCTGTTGACAACGTCTAGCAGCAACAATTGCCATTTGAGGTTATATTTTTGTATGTTCTTCATAGATCTCTATCACACAATCTGGCAATTTTATGCTGAGAAGCAGTCATGTGCATCAAATTCCCTTTTTTTAATGCAAGTGTGAGAATCAATAAAAATCTTCATTATGTTTGAATAAAGTTTTAGGTTTGGTAAAGCCAGCTAATGCAAAAAACAAAACAAAAAACAAAACCCCTGGATATGTTGAACCTGCTTCATAATACAACTGTGCTCAATACCATCAGCTCAGTCTGAGTTTACATAAAGAATCAAAAGCAGTTCAGATTCAAAGAACAAGGGCAAGTTTACCAAGACATGTTGACAAATTACTTGCCAAGCAAAGCCAAATAATCTGCCTAAATCCTTCACATAGTTCAAATATTTTAAACCTACCTCACGCACAAAAGGCCTCAAATGTTTCCATTCAGGTCCTGATGTTTTGCTGATACGTCACATCTGGTAAAATGGCCTCCTTGCTAAAAGAGTTTAAAAAAAAGAAAAAGGAAAAATTATAATATTCATAGTGATTGTTAGATTCATTACAGTTCTTGCATGGGACAAAATCCAAGATCGACGCAATTTATCTGGAGATATATTAAAAAAAGACTGAGCTCAGTCGTTTTCAAATTTTCTTGCAATAATCTATATTCTTTACCTAACAGCATCCCACACCTGTTTTATCCTTATGAACATCGTTTTCTGCTTTAACCAAAAAATAAATGTTTTAAAGGAACAATGACTCAAGACATTGAGCACACAGCCCTGTATCGATGCCCTTGACCTAACGTTGTGTAAATTAAACCCTACTATCACCTACGGCACCTAATGAGAACATCCTGTCATTCCAGCTGACTGGCTGATGACCCAATTTGACTGAAAGCGGCACATGTAGGCGATTTACAGACCCCCATTTCTCCAGTTGCTCTCAACATGCCCTGCAAACATTAGCATCGCTAACGTTAGCTATATGGAAGATATTTCGTTGACAACGCTGTACTTTGCTCCAGTTATTTGGGGTTTATAATTAAAGCAACTGGGGTCAGCACACAAAAAGCACCGCAATGCTTGGATATAAGAACCCCTCTCTAGTCACGAATTACATGTAGCTATCGCTATTCCACTAACCATCCCTTTTAGCAAATACGGTACCGTTGGTTTTCCCTGGATATTAGCATCAAGCTAACCAGACAGAGCTCAGTCTAGGCGTATTACACAGAGAAATTTCCGCTTACAACTGCACACGCTAGAAGAAAATACCATAACTAACAGATATACTTACCTACGCGTGTATTAAACTAGTTCTTTATGACGAATTCTGTGTTTTTTTCAGACGTCCCAGTGTCGCTAGAAGCTTGATAGCCACGTCCTGTGCTACATCCTACACTTCAGCGTCGTTGAGACGCAAGCGAGCGGCGACGTCATGACGTACCGCTACAACGTTCGTTTGATTGGTCCTTTAACTTTTTTTCTCTCTATCCATCTTTCTATCTTCATTCATCTACAGACCACATTATAATACACGTTTTACTCAAATCTGACTAGAACTACCAGTTAATTTTTTCTGTGATTGTTTCATTTTTAAAGACAAATATGGCACAAATACATACAGTAATCTGAAACAGACTTGAGCCACCTCTCATTTCTTTATAATTTGCTTCCAGGAAGCAAAATCTTGTATTTTGATCTTCTTGTATTTTTAAAGTTGTCTTCAACAATACGTCTTTAGGTTTCCTGGATGATTTTTCAAAGATTTTCTTGGGACATTGGTTGCTTTTTTCATTCATTTTCAGTCCATCCCTATTACCCACCATATTCAGATAAAAACATTTTTGTCTGTTAAACTACTTACAGCATTGCCTGAACTCTATTAGACAAGCTTTGTGGTACTTGAATGAATCATTGAAGCATTAAAAATCAACATGTCATCGGATGAACTAGCGTTTAGTCTTTAGATAACACATTAGCAAAGACTTTGCTAATTTGTCTGATTTTAAATTGCATCTTTAGGTACTTTGTTATTAGCAGCCTGTTGGAAGACAAAAGACGTGGAAGGCCTAAAGAAAAAATGTGTCTGAATGTTATGTCTGTAACAAACAGGAAAACAGCCAGCAAAGACTTGACACAGGACCTGAGTAATGCATCATTAGAAATGGTCTCAGTGGAAGAGTGGCAGTCAAGAAGACATTCTTAAAATATGAAAACAGAAAATGCTGAGGTATGCCAAATGACTGACAATGACTTGCAACATGTGATTCAGTTTAGTTAAATTAAATTGTATTTACAGTTCATTAACAGTTGCCTTAAGGTGTTTTATATTGTAAGGTATACACTTGGCAATAATAAAGAGAAAACCCCAACAGTCACCCCACCTCCCTGTGACCAAGCAGCTGGTGATAGCAGGAAGGAAAAACTCCCTTTACCAGAAAAAAAAAAACCTCTTGCAGGACCAGTCCCAGTGAGGGGGATCCATCTGTGATGACCAGTTTAGTGTGAGGATGATGAATCCAGATTTTACGTTTTTGTCTCAATGTTTGGAGGTGGTCAGGAGAGAATTAAACAATGAATGGCTTCATTTATAACCATCAAAATGACCACAAAAAGCAAAGTAAGTTAAAGAATACCAGGACTAACAAACAAAAAAACATACACACACAATGGATCACGATCGGTCATGGACTGACCTTCCCAGAGCCTAGACATCAACAGTGTGGGGGTGACTTTGACAGGGAACAGAACACAAATTAGCCAACATCCAAAGAAGAACTTTGAATCTCTTTCAAGATGCCTATAGAACTATTCCTGAAGACTACTTAAAGACTAAAATGTGTCTAAGAGAGTTCAGGCATCCTTTAGGAATACCAAATATTGATTTTCAATCTTGTTGGAGTTGTGCAAACTGCCTAATATACCAAATTTCAAGATATGTCTGTGCATGTAACTGAATTGCTGAAACCATTTGCCATTTTCCTAGCAAAGCATAAAGAAACGGAGGGTTGCTCATTACTTTTCCACAGCACAGCCACACAAATATGACACGATTCTTTCTCAGCCGTGAAAGAACATGATGTTATATTTAGGACAGAAGGTAAACAGGAAGGGGGGGAAAAAAATAGGTAGAAATATCCAGACAGAAAATGCACTTTATGCAGAGTGGGTGGATCTGGTTTAGCAGAACAGGGCGCACACTGAAATGAATGACTCAGTCTATAACAGTGTGAGTGCATGCTCCTCCAACACTGACACTGTGTCATTGAACTGCACTGGTACTCTTATAAATCTATGTGAGGAAACTTAGAGCTAGTTACAGCAATATTCACATTACTTTTGCATGCAAGTCAGTCATTTTATTAGTTTCTTATGAAACTAGTGGTTCAATCTCGTATAAACTCCAGCAGATCAATATTTTAATGTCGCTTTTTACTGTATTTTGCACAAAAACAAACACTTTAAGAAGTATATTAATTCCTTATGAGTAACACACGAAGGTCAAAGTCCAATACACTCCCATCATACTACTATAAAATGCGAGCTAACAGTGGTGGTAAAAACAGTCAAGTTCTTTGCTTTGTCAGTTCCTCATTTGAGTTGAGAAACCTCAAGCAGATTCTCACATACACACACATTAAAAGGTTTAAAATGTCTTCTCAGCTATATATGTTTTTTTCTTGGGTTCCTAGTTTGAAAGACACTGCAGAAAACACAACACATGAAAAACATAAATAACTCCAGACTCAAGAAATATTTAGCAATAGCACTTTATTGAACACAAACAACCCTAAGCCACAATACTGAATGACAAGACCAATTGGCTGCAGCAAACATTTTATAAAATAGATTCAGGTTTAATGTCACTAAATTGTTTTTTTTTTTCCTTTTAACGTCAGAAAGACAGATGCAGGTTTTTCCAAAACAGTGAATGATCTTTTACATATTTAACATTTCTGTAACAAATTATCATTCACATGTTCACACAAAGGAATAACAAGGCAAAGTGCTTTCAGGATTGCATTGTCGAAAAAAATTAAAATAAAACAAAAACAGAAAAATGAATGGCTTGAGGTTAAAGGTGAGACGGTGGGTGAGAGGGGAGGGGTGGGGGAGTTGGGCTGGTCCTGTTTTAGAGTAGGCATGGGTGAGCTGTTGGGTGGGTGTGAGGGTGGTGGGATGGTGGGGCCTGGTCTGAAAAACCTCAAACCTTTCACCTTTGTCCCGTACCCCTTTGTAGTCAAAACTGGATGTAAAATGTTGGGGCAGTGCAGAAACAAGACGCCTGTGTAGCAGAATTTGGTACAGAGTGGACAGATGGATTCAAAGGCATACGGCTCGAGGGGCTCAAACTCATCCACATTTACAAATACACCTTACTATCATCCCTGTGACAACCTGTGATATCATTACAACTGTAGGGGGGAGAAAAAATGAAAATAATGAAAATAAATAAATAAATGGCTGACCCAAAAGGAAGCTGTAAACGTTGAAATATTGTATAGCATAGGGCTAGATAGGGAAAGTATATGTATAAGAGGAAACCAAAGAAATAAATGCTGTTAAAATATAAAGCCAATGGTTATTCATTTTCTTAAAAAGATGATTCCTCTGACCATTCGCCACTGAATGTTAAAGGGGATAGACTATCATCATAATCTGCATCATAACGTTGTCTGGCTTCACATTCCAGTGGTATTTTGTCGTATAAATGCTTCTCATAAATATTTTTTTTTTTTCCAAACGTCAAATAGACAAGTACACATACAGCACAACCAAGCACACTTTATGTATAACTACCATTGCTTATGATAAATCTGTATTCCCGCACTGTGAATAAACTTTTTTTCTTTTTTTTTTGTAAGTCAGAACAGGTGGAGAGACTAACAATACTCAAGGCTGCAAAACAAGGAGGTAGGAGAAATGCTACTGAAAAAACAGCAAGTGACGCTAACGCAATCGTTCACTTAAACAATTGTGACACACCAGGCTTCCTGAACCATGCTAGTGCCAACAGCTGCTAGTCCAGTTGGAGTTTGACGAGCTGTGTTTTAACAAGTGTTTGATTTTAACTTTGAATATTGACTTGGCTATTTAAAAACAAAACAAAAAAAACAAACAAAAGTGTATCTGCAGCTTTCTGACAGCTCCTGCATTGACTGGGGTAGCAGCTGTGGTGATGTACTAGTTAAAGAAATCTTAAGAGGCTCATTCATCTTTACACAAAAAAAGAAGAAGAAGAAAAAAAAATGTCTGAATCGTGTCTTAACCCTATATTCCCAGACTGGTCATATTTCAAAATTGACTAATTTCAACTTCATTGGTCCTGTTGTCATCACAGGTCTCGAGACCGCGCTGCTGGTGATGGCATTGACTCCTTTACACACAGTAGAATAGTGTATTTGCAGATTTGTAAATGAGGTAATCAGCGTTAGGCTAAATAGGGAACCCTGTCGTTGACACACACGCCCACTTCATTCACCAGCAAAGAGAAGAAAAAAAAAAAAGAAAAAAAAATTCTCAATCAGAGGGACAGGACTGTGGAAAATTAAATCAACTTTGGAATGTTGGGTGGACAAGCCAACTTTTTTTTTTTTTGTTTAACTTTCTATGAAGGTGCACTGTGAAACTCTTTGATTGTAATTCATCACATGACCTGATTCAAAGTCCTTCCACTCATGATAAGAGCTCCTTTGTCATTACCCCATAATAAGCCACTCAAAAAAAATAACACAAAACAGGCAACCCATTAATCTAGCGTTTCCTTTTTAAAACTCGCAATGACTTAAGGCTGCATCAGCAGCAGATCAACGCCTGCTTTAAGTCCAGTTGTGAGAGGATTGTTAATAGCTCGTGAGTTGCAATGAGGTGGCAACATCTACAGTGAAGCAGACTAAACATAAAAACACGGAGAAACAAAAAAGAAAGAGGGACAACCACTACTAAAATGTCACAGAACATGCAGTATACATCCTTTCCTACAGTAAGCTATTCCTAATAGCACATTCAAGGGGGCTCCTAATGGGCAAATTCTTTGATATGGCTCTGCTTTAGAGTAATCAAGCTTGGTGAGAGACTACTTCTATTATGGGCTCACAGAAGGAGCATGTCGATAAGGTGCTCCGTCAGAAGATTGCTGCCTTGGTTCAACTGCACGAATGCGTTGTGTCATTCAGTTCGACGGTAAACACTGGAAAGTGTTTCGAACATTTGTTTTCCTTCGTGTAAATAAATGTTTCCCCCCAAAGACACATCTTTTGCTGGTGAAAACAAACGGCACTTTCAAGGGGAATGTTTCTCTAAAACCACAATCACAGGACCTCCAAGTAACAAATTCTGAAAACACACAGGCTATACAGTAGATATAAATCTCATGAGTTTCTTAACTGTACAAGCTTTAGGCTACACACTGAAAAGGGAGGGACACGTAAGAACCCTTAATGCTTAACATTGAAAACAAATATAAGGCATTTCATATTTCCATTTATCCGCATACATCGCCGACAGCAGGTCTAAATATGTTTTTTTTTTGTGTTTTTTTTGAGAAAACATTTCATTCAAGGAGGAAGAAAGGATGCATATACACATCTACACATGCAAATGAACATGTCTACACCGGCTATTAAACCAGAAGTCCAAACTACAATACCATCAAAGTCCATCCATAAGAAAGAAGAAAAAAAAAATGCTCCTACTCAAATTTATCAACTTGTGCAGGGTCCTTTGTCTGAGCAGGCAGCTGTTAAAGATGTATGTCGATCACAGTTTTAAGAATGGAATATCACACACTCCACAATCAAATGCCACCTCTCTGATCACAAACAAGAGGACCACTTGAAATCCTTCATTTGCTACAGATGAGTGACTTTTGGTGTTAACAAAAAAAAGGGCATATTAAATATTTTTCCCAACTGAGGAAGCAATGATAAACAAAAGGTTATTGCACTTTTATCTTCCATTTCAAACGAGGTCAGCTTGAGAGAAGATGATCCATGCCTTAATGTCGAAGTAAGACAACAAATGTTACGTCACTCCTATAATATGATCACACTGTTATTAACACTGCACACAGCTACTACTGCAACCCTACTTGTAGTCAGTCTAGCCTAAAAATAAAAGACAAAAAACAATCTCCACAATCAAATCGCAACACAGTCACAACAAACAGTTTACCTATGTCTGATGTTGAATTCAGGTACCGCATCGTTTCACAATCTGCACTGTGAAGTTACTAACCGTCAACGAATACCCAAGAGTTGAGAAGAACAATCAGAAGAAAGCTCTGAAATTCCAGGCAATGGTCTTTCTACAGTTAATGTGTTACTGACAATCAAACCTCATGTTTCCTGCACTAGAGTTAGATGTTTTTCCTCACTTCTTTGCCTCAATTTGGTCTATAGGCTCCTTCGCTTCTTATTGTTGAGAGAGCCAGCTGAGCCCCGAGGTGCCTTCTTTGGATTTGTGCTTTCGTACTATTGATCCTCATCCATCTGATGTTTGATGTGCCCTAAATCGCATCAGTACTGTGCAAGTTATTCAGCCTCCCGAAGGGAGCAAATAGTGAAATCCAGACTAAAACTGTAGGAGTTCTTTAGAGTGTTTTGTTTGTTTTCGTCGTTTTAACTTGGATCACACTAGATTGAAGTAATAATGCTCAGTGGGAGTATGAGCCCATCTACTGTAGTCATGTATGTTCAGTGTAATTTCTCTTTCCCAATATAAGGCTTCTGGGAAATACAAATGGAAGACCGTACCTTTCGGTAGTAACAAATAAAAGGCACCATGCCAACACTGTGTTCGATAGTACACAGGTCTTATTGGTGGGGGAAATTAATGACCAAGTGTTCAGGCAGGGAAGGCGGTCAAACGAGCATTAGTCATAATGTAAAACTTGTATTGTTCTGACTTACAGAGGTAAAGTTTTATAGCTACCTTCATTTCCCACCTTAACTTAGACTCTACCCTTCGCTCCACATGACTTGCGTCAGATAACAGAGTCATTGGTTGATCGTAATGAAGAGAAACATGTCGCAACAGGGTTAACTAAGCTTTTCAGTTCAGTTTTCAATTCAAAAAGGAAAAAAAGAAGAATAAAAGGGCTTGTGCATGTTTAGGTTCGACATGCATATGTTGAAAAGTCACTCACACTACACGAGAAATCTTCACAACTGGCATCAGGAAGGAAAAAGAAGAAAAAAAAAAAAAAAAAAAAAAAAAAAAGAACGCCCCGCCCCCCAAAAATCACAGAGGATCAATGTCAGCATTGTCACACAAAAGATCACTGATGAGGTAAAACTGCAGGTCCAATAAAAAGTACAAAGTGCAGTTGGCTGCCCCTTCGTAAGGTAGGAAACATGAGACATCTACTGACACTAATCAAACACTTCCGCGTAGATACATCTGATTTAGGCTGGTTTAAGCAGAATTACACAACTCACAACGAAATGGATCGAAAGATCTGAACTCTTTGTTAGCATAGCTGTACAAGCAAGAATTTCTTTTCTGTCTGAATATTTCTGAGGTACACCACTGCTCTCCCCCCACCCCCCACCCCGGTCGTTTGGCTCTAGATATTACATAAGCCAAAGTTGATTGTTTACGAGTGAACTCTGAATTCATTCACAGTGGAAAATATGGCGAGATCCCAACCACTCCGAGCAATCTCTGCACCATGGCAACCTTGAGCTATGTGCTACCTCAATTTATTTGTGTGCTTCTTGACACCCAGAGATTTTTGTAAGACCAAATAAAAGAAGGAAAAAAAAAAGAAGCCAATTTTCTTTTTCAGCAATCCAACCTAGCAGCATAACTCTGAAGGTGACAACTAAACAGGTACTGCCAGGTATCATTTTCTTTTATAGCTTTTAAGGCAAAAGGCTCAACAGTGGATCAGAAGGTTGAATTGAAATTTGCAATTTACTTCAAGTAAGAACCAAGACATCCATTGAGGCAAATCAGTTCTATTCTGTATATATACCATGCAGTTTTGGACATCAAAAATTGTTTTTTTTTTCTCCTTGTAACACACTTTACAAACCACCTTATTTACCACAAAACCTAGGGACTGCTTTGCCAATACCAAAGGGACTAAGTATATTCTTCAAAAAATGTCCAATTATAAAATAGACTTCTAGCAACACCAATTTTTTTTTTTTTTTTTTTTTTTTAAACAGAATACTTGGTTTCAAGTATGAATATCCCATGCAAATATTTATAGCTTTTCTTTTGACTAATATAACTGGTGAAAAGCATGCAGCTCCAAACACAAAATTTATAATACTCCTGCCTATGTCTGAATATGTTACGGACTGAGTAAATGTGATTAATGTCTAAAGGCAAATCAAGGTTTCTATGGCACTAAATGGGTGTAGCTTAGGTGCATTTTTTTGTCAAATATAGGCTATTTAACGTGTGATCGTATCTACTGTAGACCTTCTTGTCCCTCTTGTTTTACTGTACTGTAAGGCAATCTCAATGGAATGGATGAATATGAATGTTGAATTCATCTGAACTCCTGTCCTCCGTTTACCTTGTAGGCTACACTCCACACAATATGTATAGAGAAAGAAAAGTGATATTTCACAACAGTAAGCCTATACACCAATGATAATGCCAAAAGAAATATCCAGACTTTCGATGCAGGAAGACTACTACACACACAGTATAATTTGCAGAGAATCATTTTACTACATGCTACCTGTATAATCATATCTATGCAAGACAAATGAAGAGCAACAGTTTAAAGTCGGGAGAAAGCAATTTGTCCTGCTCTAAACTGACCCTACATTCATTTCAGTCAGAAAATTCATGGCTCAGATTTGATGGTCAGACTGTAAACTGCTTGAATGCATAAATCCATTGCTGCTTTACTAAGAGGGGTTTCCCCCCTTAACACATTTTGGCAATCAGGCCTTTTTTTTTGTGACCAAAGATTATGACATCTAACCCGCATTTAAATCTTCCATTGGCATTTATGCTTTGATTTACTAAACTGGCCTAAATGGATGGCAGTGCAATATTTGTGCTGCACACTATTACACACGCACGTGCGCTATTGCTACAAGTGGACCTTTCATTGCTTTCCGTTTCTGACTCCAGATATATTGTATATGCTCCATTTGTTTAATCGTTGCTATATCAAAATCGTGATCTAACTCCGTGCACAATCATTCAGTTATTACTGGTACACACAAATAATAATAATAATAATAATGAAAAAAAGCATGTATAAGAACACTGTAATAAAACAAAAGGATTCAGTTACGACTTGTATAGTTGCAAGGGGCAATGGCTCCATTTACTGGTCAGATATGGACATCACAAGAGGCAAGCAAAAAAAAAAAAAAATTTAAAAAAAGGACACCCCTGCCTGGACAGGCTGGCCTGACAGCACCTACTGATGGCAGAAAGAGTATGTAGTTTTTGAGGAGCCTGCCTGAGGTGTTTAAAAATCATTGGACTGACTTTAAGTGACTTAGACCAGAGTCTATCGTCAGCAGTAGGCTGGGTAATGTAACCATATCACGCTGCTGGGCCATGCACCCAGAAACCGATAACTCAAGTGAGCGGGCAGTGGACACTGTCCCCAAAAATACACCTTTTTTTTTTTTTTTCCTTTCTTTTTTCCCCCTATTTTAAATAATGCATTGTTGGAGTACAATTTCATTGCAGCCTTTGCTTGTCTTTTTACAACCCTTCTTTCCTGTTTTCAGCAGCATTACACATGCATGTAAACATAAGTACATACATTACATCTGCTCTATTTTGCACACTTAGAACCTGAATGTACTAAAGTGCGTGCTTGACTATCTAATTAAGTGCTGTGGGATTGGGGTTAAAAAGGAATTAAATTATGGAACATCCCATCAAGAAGAAAAGTGTAGACATAATAATCCTGCAGAGATCTGATTGGATTAATAAATTCTGCCTGTTGTTTCAGCACAGATCCTGAGATTACAACAAAGTATGTACCTATCCCCAGTAATATTATATTGGTTCTCGAGAAAACTATAAACTAATCAAGAGAACGAAGGCTGGGGTTCACCAATTAGTTTCGCGTCATTTCAGTCAGTTATAGAGGTTGTATTAAATGCAAACTATGAATCATTAACTCATAGAAATCACTGCCCTAATGTGTACTATTGTCAGTTTTAGAAAACCAAGTTAAATACAATTATGCGAAAGTGTTTTTGTAAGATGTATTTAACAACATAGCCTAGCCTAGGTCCTCATCTCTCATCCAGTCAACTAACGTGTGCAATTGTGCCACTTCATTACCTGTGGATATGAAGTTGTCGCGCCAATGAAAACAATCTGACTCAGTGTAATTTAACCACCAGCCGATGGTTTTTAAAAATAAAAACAACAACAAAATAGCATAGGTATAACATCTAAAAGTCACAAACAGCTCTAGTGGTCCGATACAATCATCTTTAGTATGCTTAGTACCAGAAAATGGGGTGAAGAGACAAAAAAACGAACACAAAAAAAGCACATATTTGGATTTCTGCTATTCCTGAAATCTAAATAACAGGTATTGGCCTAAGCAAAGATCCCTCTCTTTTTCCTCTTAGCCCTATTTGATTCTATTGGGGATTTCAAACTCCCTGGTCTTTGATAATGCCGGGACACAAAGATAAGCCGGGCAGTTTTATTCCCACTAGATACTGTGGTTTAATGCTGTTCCAATCAAATTGGTGGAGACATAATTGGTCTCAGGGCTCGTCATTCTCTGCCATTAAGCAATCCAACTGAAATGATGTGTTACGTACGGAAGGCATGGGTCAAAAAGGCATTTCATGAGATGCCATAAAGGCAATCCAGTGCATTTGTGTTGACACTGACAGTAAAATGCCCGGCACACAGAGCCATTCGTTTAGTCTTTAGGTTATTTTTCCATGAAATATTTAAAAAAAAAAACCAAAAAACTAACCCCCGAGAAAAAAAAAAGAAAAAGAAAAATCAAAACACATTCCAGGGAAACAAAAGCCCTTGTGACAGTGATTGTCTATTCAATAACGCCAAACAAAAGAAGGCCAAAAGAAAATATTGCTTGAAAACTGCCCAATAAAAATAGCAGACAATACTCCTTAATCTGTTCTAATTGATCAGCGTTTACCGGTTGACATATAAGCTATTAGATGCTTAAGACTAGTTCATCAGCTCCGAGAAATACTCCTTTAGAGAGAGCTTGTTAAAACCGCAATGCTGATGGCCGGTTCAACTTCAGAAACACAAAGAGCAAAAACATCATTAGCGCCAAAACCCAAAATTGATCACTCTTTTCAACAATCAGGCCATTCAGATTCTAAAATCTTTTCCTTAAAAACACTGTTAAAGAGATGGGAAATAAATTGAAATGGCTTGTTCACTTATGTGCTCAGATATATGATGCTTTGATGAGGTGTTGTTGGCAGATATTACTAGTAAAGCCTTCATCTAGAATAAACAAGGCCTCAGTCAGTCACTATCCTACAGTAGTTCTCTAGTCCTACAAAAAGAGAACATTAGGCCTACGGACCCTGGGTGAAGATGAAGCAGCTGCTAAACGAGTTGACGAGGTATATCGAGATCTATTGTCTTTCTCTATACAGTACAGTTCATCTCAAATAAATAATTTATAGCCATAGTAGTGTTGATCAACTTTGGTCATAACTTATATGCTTAGAAACATTCTAGCTTAACAAACACTTATTTAGCATCTTTAAAAAAAAGGAAGTCAGCATTAAGAACAGATCGATGTTACGATGCTGACCCGAGCATGGCTCTCCTTTGGAAGGAGAGCATGCCAATGTATTCAGCAGCATTACCAAATTATCTTAAAATGCCAAACAATTCTAGGCCGTACATTTAAAGTACACTATGGAATTAACATCTTTGTGACCCTTTTCCAAATTTGCAGATTGTACTGTAGTACACAAGCATTGCACTCTGAAGCTAAATTTAGATTTTTCCCTTGTGTGGTTCCTTCATAAAAATCTAGGCTAACGGACAATTTAAAAACAAAATTAAAAAGAAAAAAAGAAAGTAATTACCATAAAAAACAAAGAAACTCTTTGATCATTAATTTGGGAAGGCTGTATGTTCCTCTACAAGGTCACTGCAACTGATTTAACATGATATGACTTTCTTTATAGTGAGTGATATGAAGCGAAATACAGTCGAGGATAAAGACATGCTCTTAAATGTTGGTTATATAACTATGTCAACATGATTTTAAAGGGTTAAATGATTTAGAGATGGCCAGATTGCTAGTGTTTATTTTGAATGCCACACTTTATCTGAGTGACCTTGTAGAGCAATGTGCCTCTACATATTAAGCACTATTAGGAGATGGAGGAATGGGATCTAATTGCATATTAGGTTTGACTGCACCTCAAGAGAAGACCAAACACTCACGCACACACAGACACACAAACACATACATACACAGAAAACAGACATGTGGGTGGGTGCTCTCCTGGTCCTCTGGGCCATTTTAAAGGGAGTCGCCCCCTGGTGGTGATGATGGTGATAGCAGCTGACTGAGAAGGCCGTGTGGCCTCACTCAGACAGACACCCGTCGAGGCCAACTGGTGCACCATGACGGTCTTTGACGTAGCCGTTGTGGAGGCCGTTGCTGGGCAGCGGGGAGCAGGCGGCAGTGATGCCGCAGTGCTTCAACAAGTTGAGACCCGGGGAGGGGGAGACTGTAGGAGAGGAGCAGGAGCAGGAGGAAGGGTCCCGCTGGGGGAAAGGCTTCATGGTAGAGAGGATCAGAGCCAGGCAGTCAGCCACGTCCTTGTTGGGAGCACAGGCCAGAGCTGGGGTGTGTCCTGTTCCACATCAAAATGCACATTAGAGCATCATGTGTCAGAGATGTTCTAATCAATATTGGAACTACCGATAATTAACTAATGAAACATTATTTAAAAAATTAAAAAGTAACTCAGTGGTACAATTTTCAGAGAAATACTACACTTTCTTAATTCTAATTGCTTAGTTTGCCTCAGCTCCCCCTCTTAAAGCTCTTATTACTGACTCACTTCCAGTACATGGTTTGTTGTCCACAGGCATCGGTAAACCACTTTAATATTGAGTATAGCTCAACTTCTGAACACTCGCCTCACACATTGTTGCTTCCATCTCAGTGGCCAATCAAAATCAAGGGGTGGGACTTGCATCAACATTGTCTACAATGATCCTGTCTGTCACTGTCATCCAGCACTGAAGAAGGAAGCTTTTGTAACTAAGCAATAATAAGCACTTCAGAAAAAAACCCTCTACAAATTAGATCACAGGCACACCCAGTGCAAAAGCAGCTGCCTTTGGACAATGACCCTCAGAGCACTGAAAGGCCACTGCTCACTACCTGCACAGCCACATGTATGCAAAGTCTGTGTTAGTTAGTGAACACAATGAAATGTTTTACATCTGAAGAAAGAGACATTTTGCACATTAGGTTATTAAGGTAATAAATCTTTTTCTTTCACCGCTGGCTACCTGCACATAAAGGGCCAAAATCCAATAAGTAATGGCTTTAATATCATTCCACTGCCTGCATATTTAACCCATGTGCCATTAATAAAGATCACAAGTTTCAGTAATAATATAGAGCTAAAAACAAAAAGAACACTTGGATATAATGGTAGCAGTGTTTGGTGGCCAATGCATGTTTGTTTACCAGACCTATTAAAATCTGCTTTCAACATTACTTCCCTCAAACAGTAACAAGATTAACAAAATAAATGAACTGATTAAAAATGGACTGCCTTTTGTGTTCTTATCTATAGAAAAACGAAACAAACTGAAAAATCTCAATTTCGGTGTTGCTCACCTTCCTCATCCACAGCCAGCACCGTGGCTCCTCTACTCAGCAGTGCCTGCACCACCGTAGCCAGGCCATTGCGTGCTGCAAGATGGAGGGGCCTGTGGACAAACAAGGTAGTGTGTGGGAAAATAAATAAATAAATACATGCAAGTCATGATATTCAATAAAAGATCCATCCTAAATCCAATGCTCAGATGTAGATCCTAGTGATAGTAATTAAATTCCTGTACATCTGTTACTGCAACATGGCAAAATATCTTCTTAACAATACAGGGGATAAATTCTACAAATTAATTCATCTAATTTAAGTAGATTCCTGCATGAAAAATGTAATATATTAACACTTTACAGTTGAAAGGGAGAAAAAAAAAAAATTTACGCTAGAAAAAACATGCACTATGCAGCATGTTGTGGGTGTCAGTCTAATTCCACATATACAAAAAAAAATCTATTGTTGGTTTAAAATGTTGCCAAGTTCTCACATTTGCAGAGCACTGTTGGTGGCATTTATCAGAGTGGGACTGTGGATCTCGCCCAAAATCAGCAGGGCGCACATCTCATGAGCCTGAGGAATAAAACAAATGACCATAAAATAAATAAATAAATAAAATAATAAAATGTCAACAGAAAGATATTCCTTAGAGAATCCTGTGATTTGAGGATCTTGTGAAAAACTAACGTGTACCTTGCTGCAGGCCAAGTGCAGGGCAGTGTTCCTATTCTCGTCCAGCAGTGTCAGGTCAGCCTTGGCCCGGTGAAGGAGGATGGCTGGACAACACCAAGACACAAAATTTGTTTATTCTTTTTTTGTTGCACTAATTTGCCTTTTTCTTTTTTAATTGTTATAGAAATGTTTCACATTCTGCAACAAAAACTAAATCCCACATAAGTAACAGTTGTAGTACTTACCCACGGTGCCGCTGTGTCCCTTGTCAGCTGCTACCATCAGAGCAGAGCGTCCACTTTTGTCCACTGCATTGATGTCTGCTCCATGACGAAGCACAAGCTGAAGTCCTGCGACATCCTCAGCAAATGCAGCAGCATGCAGTGGGGTCCTATAGAGACAGGAAACAAAACAAACAAAACCCTGTTAAATGTCTGTGCTGACGAGCCAACTTTCCTGTCAAGCTCTTTGCGGTCAAACAGGACCAGGCTGCTGTAAGTCTTTTTAAAACGTCTTTTATGCCCCCTTTATTAAAGATCTGTTTTGGATATTCCACCAAGATCTCCCAGTCGAGAATGTGGGAAAACGTTTGCCCATTTATAAACTATGTGACATTTAACTCCACATCCCATCCCTATGTTTTTGTTTATAGCCAAAATCACTTCAAATCACAACAACAGTTGCCTCAAGGTGCTTTGTACTGTAAGGTATCCCTACAATAATGCAAAAAAGAAAGCAGGAAACCCCAACAATAACCACAATTTGGTAACCACAATTGCTCCACATTGGTCATCTTTTGCACAGTCTAAAAGTCCCAGGTTTTTGTTTTTTTTCTAAATTGAACAAATTTATTCCTAAAAACCTGATAAAGTACTTTTCATTCTGCAGCCTCACCTTCCTTTGGCATCTCTGGTGTTAATCATGTGGACCCCAGAGGTTTCCAGCAGTCTTTCTGCAGCACCGCAGTGGCCATTCATCCTATCAGCAAGAAAACCATGTTAATGAAAAGTTAATGTTATCTAAAGGTAATTCGTTTTTCCAGACCAAGATACTCACAGAGCACAGTGCAGGGGGGTGAAAGGGTTTCCCTCTTCATGGATAAATGTTTTATATTCAAGTAAAACCTCCAAACAGTCTTCATGCCCTGAGAACAAACACACAAACACACATTTAACATTAGAGACAACAGATGTGACAGTGATTATGTGTAACATTAATGTTTGGGGATTAGGCATTAAACTGAGCAAACCTTTGTAAGCAGCCCAGTGTAATGGGGTGTATTGTTTGTTGTCCAGCAATTTATCTTGTGGGTCTGTTTCCATGGCGGCCTGCACCAGACTGGCCAGGATCTTTGTGTGGCCTCTGGATGCAGCATAGTGCAGCGGTGTCCTACCCTTGGTGTCCCGACATAAAGCAGAAGCTTTGTGCTCCAGCAGGGCTGTCACACACTCATCATGACCCAACACAGCCTGTGCAACGAAAAACAATGGGGAATGAGCTAAACTTCAATGTCAAAAACTGAATTCAGAATATTACTTTTTTTTTTTTTTCTTTTTACATTTTACTTCCAAGGAGCCAGACTTTTTCTAAAGTGGTCTTGAACGATAGTTCTCCAGGCTTTCCAAAGGTCTTTCAAAGTTTTGTTTGGATACTGGCTGCTTTTTCCATTCATTTTTAGTTCAGTGCTTGTACGTGACCAAGTTTTGTTTTTTGTTTTTTCTTTAAAAAAAAATAAATAAATAAAAAATGCCAAAGACAACACAATCTAACATGCATTTGGGTATTTTTGCAGCAACATGCATTTGCATAGGACTAACAGGTGAAAACTTTGTGCATCTGAGTAGTGTCCAGTTTATAAAACATTTGATGACAATTTTACAACTGGAAGAAGAAGAAAAAAAAAAAAAGGGAGAAAATCCATCAAAGAGCTGAAACAGGACCAGAAAGATGCACCTGGCATTGCCATTGTCATCAGAATTTTCAAACAGGGGCACATGTTAAAAACCAGCTTTACAGTTACAATGTTGTTTTTGTTTGTTAATAACAACTTCCAAGTTTAATGGCAACATTTAAATTACTATATTTCAAACAGAGATGGCATTTAGGAGTATTCCAGCTTTCTGTCACAGTCCAAAGACATGCATGCTAGGTTAACTGTTGTTTCTTTGACGTACCCCTCTGTGCAAAGCTGTGCTGCCTCTCTTGTCCTTGGCATCTGGCAGGGCACCCTTCTCTAGCAGGAAGTGGACACAGTCAGTGTGTCCTCCGAGAACAGCCAGCATCAGAGGGGTCCTGGATGGGGATAAAAGCAACAAAAAATACACTTTAGCACTGGATGTTCACTCGTCAAGTTAGCTTTAAGCATTAAAGTTTTTTGAAGCTGAATGAAAAAATAAATAAAAATAAACTAAAAATAAAAATATAAAACAACTCACTGGCCAAATTTGTCTGCCATGTTAGTGAGATCTCCCTCCTCCCCATAATCAATCATCATGCGCAGGCAGTCAGAGTGTCCATTCACAGCTGGAATGTAATAAGATACAAAAGAACAATTACAAGGGTAAAAACAAAACACAAAATTGACTTGTGGGAAAGAATCACAAATATTGCTGTATCAAGAAATCTTCCAGCTCAGATACCTGAAACATGAATTGGAGTCCACATGAGGCGGTTGTCATTGAGGAGACAGGAAGCCCCCTGGGCCAATAGCACCTCCACACAGCGTGCGTAACCTTTCTGTGCAGCCAAGTAGAGTACAGAACGGCCTGCAGCGTCCTGCATGTCCACATATGCTGCTGTCTCTGTGAGCACACGCAAAGCCTGCCAGTGGCCCTTATCAGCCTGAACGAGCAGAGGAAGGTAGTCACAATTTTGCATTTAGTTAAGATTATGAAGCTGAAGACGAGCAGAAGTGACTGCAAGTGAGTGCAACACTTACAGCAAGATGCAGTGGACTGACTGGAATGCTGCTCTCTATGTCTCCTAGTGCATTAAAGGACATCTCCAAGAGCTGAAAGCAAGGCAGAAGAATTGATGTTGTGTAATTTAGGAAAGAAACTAGTAAAAGAAAATGTTACATAAATTGTCATTAGCCTCATGAACTAATCCCCAACCTGATGCAAAACGTGTGAGATGACTGATTAATCTATGGGCCAAGTTATTTGGTGAGTTCACAACAGGAAACTCACCAGCTCCAGATTCTGTTTGTTGCCATGGTAAGCTGCATAGTGAACAGCACTGTAACCCTTTGAATTCACCATTGATGGATCAGCACCATTGTCCAAAAGATGCTCCAAGCAGCTGTTATTAGAAGAAGAAGGGGAAAAAAAAGACATAAAGAAGACATGTAATTTGCCTACAACTAACCGATTATGGTCAAGTGATGAAAAGACAAAAAAAAAACAAACAAAAAAAAAAAACCAGAACTTACAAGTATGACTCCTTTGCCTCGTCCTCATCATTCTGATGGCTCCCAGAAAAATGACGATCAACTCTGAAACAAACAAGAAATGCTTCCATTTAGTCAAACTTTCCTAAATTATGCTGTGACGTGGTTAAAACTTAACTTCTCAAACTTGATGGTTCATATGGGTCATATATATATATAGAGTCATATTTGTCTGTATAGGCTGGCGAGAACAATTTATCCGATACAGAGGAAAACGTAGTGTCTGCTGTGAGTAGTGCTCAGACCTTAACATGGAGAAACAAAATAATTCTTCCACAAACACATGGCACAAAATACCAGATCCACCTCAACAAGTGTACACCTGTATTTAAAGGGTGCAGGACCGTGAAGACAGCTGGTTTGAAAGAGGAGTAAACGAGGGACCACATCCACTGTGAACAACCATCGTTTAGAGGTGGTGGATTATGACACCACTTATCAGCCACTGATGATACAGTTTTGAGATGCCTTCCCAGGCATTTCAACCCCATCTCACACCTTGCATCAAAGTGTGAGCTGCTGTTTTAGAACACCCAAATACCTAAAACAACCATCACATGTTTGAGAACTGAAGAAGCTTCTTGGACTGGGGTCTCAAACTTGTGGCCCACGTGAAAAAACATAATGCAGTTTGGCCTTTGAAGTTACTTTTTTTGTTAGGGAGGATTTGTTTGTTGTTAAGTGCAATGTTAAAATAAATTCTTTAAAAAGCAAAAAAAAATATTTAATATGAAGGCAATATGAGCAGAATGTACAAACATGTTGAGGGATTGGCTGTGTTTAGTCCAGTGAAAAAGTTATTTGTAAAGAAAACAATTTTCACTAGCAGTCAAAAACTAACGTGTACACTTCGGCCTGTGCTTTTATTTTGTTAAATACGAACAAAATTATAGCAGAAGTGCTGCCATGTGTAAGGCCAGAAAGAGAGTACCAATTTGTTTATTTGGTAGTTAGTAAAGTGGCCCTCACATGAGATGACAGTGCCAGCAGTAGCCTACAGCTCATTTAAGTTTGAGACCCCTGCTTTTGGATGAGAGGCAAAATAATGTATCTATATTACAGGTTTTTAAAATCAGCCAGCCATTTTTCTAAAATAACAGTTGACTTTTTGACTTGGGCTGAATTTGGTAGCTTGTATTGACTCGGTCTTTTCAAACAGAAAACAGAGAGAAGGAGATTAACAAGTGTCTAACCTGCTGAAGGCTTGAGAGGCAGCAGAATAGTGCAGGGGAGTACAGCCTGTCTGGTCAGGCTCGTTGACCTCAGCGCCAGCGCTCACCAGGGTCACAGTGCACTGGTACCTCCCATTAGCAGCCGCATAGTGCAACGGTGTCCTGCAGACAGAAAAAAAGTCCTCACTTTGAATTCTAACCTGTGTTGAGTAAGCAGGACATGATACTCAGATGCTGTTTAAAACCAGATGACACCTAAACAAGATGAGCAGGACTCACCTTCCCATTATGTCCCTCTTATTCAAGTCGGTACCGCTACTTAAAAGCAAGTTCAGACATTCAACATTTCTGGAAAAAAAAACAAAAAACAAAATAAAGATCATGAGAATAAATGAAATGGAAGTAAACAATTTAATGTAATGCATGTGCAACATTTCTGCTCATTTTAATATTTTAGTGTTAAACCAGATTCTGCATCTCACCCTCCAGAGGCAGCAGCGTGTAGACAGGTCCTCCCAAAGTTGTCAGGGGTGTTTATGTCAAACCCAGCTGATAGTACATGCTCTTTACTCATAGATGAAACTATACTATACAGCTGACCTGTGGGGCAATGAGCAAACAGCTGGAGGTAACAACTATCTCAAAGTAATACACAGACACAGATGGTAAGGGATTAGGGTAAAGAAGAGTGCACACATTTATTAAACAAACCTGAGGAGAGTAACTTGCGACAACAGTCTGAAAACCCGTACAGCACAGCTAAGTGCAAGGGGAACATTCCATGGATCCCACGTCTGCAAAGAAGAAACAAAACAGTCGATGGTACAAATGCATCTACTTACAACCAAGCATCTTACATCGTGAAGCATAAACTTTAATGCACCCTCATATTGGGCTATGCTTTAAACCATTTCTATAACCTCACAGTAAGATTACATTACTACATCAGCAACACCACTTAAAGTTGTCTGATACCTGGCCGTGTCTGCTCCGTTGGTCATCAGAGTGCTGATCAGCAGTTCATGGCCGTACTTAGCAGCAACGTGGAGAGGAGTATTGCCATACTTATCCACACAATCAATTTCCCCACCTGACGGAAATCAGAGTACAGGGAGTAAATCAAAGACCCATTAACAGAAGAGAAAGAGACAGTGACATGATCTTATAATAAAATAAAAATAAATATGAGACCGGACACTCTGTGTTACCATTTTGGATGAGGATCTGAGAGCGTGTAAAGCGTCCGTGAATGGCTGCCATGTGCAGGGGGCTCTTCCCTTCTTTGCTCTGCAGGGGGTAACAAACACATTTCAGGGTAGATCTTATGCATGGGGGGCATTTTTGCCCTTTTTAGATAGTGGAGCAGTGAAGATAGACAGAAAAATAGAGAGCAAGAGAGAAAGAGGGAAGACAGCCCAGACTTAAACCTGGGCCGGTGCACTCTGGCACTGGGATAAAGGCACCTATAGATTTTTGTTTGATAATTTTCTTCAACAAAAATGTGCAGTAATATTCTTATTAAGGCACTGTAAACTAGAAACTGAGAAATCATAAATGGTAAATGAAACCTTGGGACCTGGATTTCGTTTGGTTCTTTTTTTTCTTAATATTTGTATATGTTGTCAGAATGGCCAAAGGATGGAATAATCTGATCAACCCATCTACAACTATTCCAACTCTGGCTCTTGCAAAGCTGCCCTAAATAAAAATGTGGAGTTTCACTACTTTCAGAAGTAGTGAAATAAAGTAAACAAGAAGAAGAACCAAAACAGCTACCTGCTGGTTGACATCTGCCCCATTGTTGACCAGCAACTCCAGACAGAGGGCACCGTTGGTGGAGACGGCAGCCAGGTGCAGAGGGGTGTAGCCACACTTGTTGGGTTGGTTAACATTAGCTCCATGGTTCACCAGCTCTGTAGCCACAGCTTCTTGCCCCATGTAGCAAGCCACATGAAGCGCAGTGTTTCCAAAGCCATTGGGCTCATCAATCTGACAATAAAACAGAACAAAACGACATCAGAATGTGCCAAAAGCCTGAAAAATAAATAAAGTGCACCCTGAGCTGCTCTCAGACGCTCACAATTTATAAACCAGACATGAGGGAAGACTACTTTGGCTTTTCTGAAGGTAAATATTTCTTGCATAGTTACTCACATCTGCCCCCATCCTAAGCAGGTACTTTACAATTTCAATGTGACCACTTGCAGCAGCAGCATGGAGAGGTGTGTAGCCCTGTTTGTCCTTGCAGCTCTTGTCAGCACTGCGTGACACCAGTAACTTCACAACCTCTAGATGCCCTGTGGATAATACAAGAAAGACACAATTCATTACAAGTTCTACTTATTTCAACAGATTAAAAGCCCAGGCCGGCACTTGTCATCACTCCTGTAAGTGCTATTTGGCAAGAAAAGTAAAACTTGCTTACCCAGGTAAGCAGCACAGTGGATAGGCTGTCTCTCCTTCTTATCGATGGCACTCAGGTTGGACCCTTTGTTCAGCAGCAGCTTAACCATCTGCAAGACAAATTGAAGGAACTTTATTGCAAAGAGAACACTATGTCCTTCAAAAACAAAGCAAATCACTTAAGCCTCACCTCCTGGAAACCACTCTGCGCCGCATGGTGCAGGGCAGTCCTGCCACTGCGATCTGCCATGTTCACGTTGCTCAGCTGGGTCAGCAGGGCCTCTGCGCAGCGCGAGGCACGGTTGGCAGCAGCCACATGCAGAGGCGTCTGCCAGAACTTGTCACGTGCATTTGCGTCAGCTCCGCGCCTCAGCAGCAGACCCACTGCCCTCTGGGAAGAGGGAAGCAATCACCACAGCTTAAGGTGCATATCACATCTGCAGCTTCCCACATTTAATTTAGTGCAGTTCATGAGTGTGCAAGTCTAAATAAGAATTATAATCTCTGTAAATTAATACATAAAAGACTTAGATGATGAGGTCATCTGACTGGGAAATCATCAGTCTTAAACGAAAAAAAGGAAATACATTGCTTACGTCATTCCTGGAAGCAGCTGCCCTGTGCAAGGGGGTCAACCATATATGGTCTTTAGCATTTACACTGGCACCTGTGATACAGAAACAGAAACACTATTACATACTATATTACATAGTAGATTTTAATTATATTTCAGGTGATACAGAGGTCGAGTGAACCAAGAATGAGCAAGCTTATTTTTGTGGAACAATGATCAGGTGTTAGGATTACTTGCTAACAGAGGTGACCAATACTTAATGCACAGATAGATGGACGCAATTCAGTCACCTGATTCAATGAGGAGGTCCATTATATGGACGTCTCCCACACAGGCAGCAGCATGAAGTGGCGTACGACGCTCTTGGTCCTGATATGCGGGGGGAAAAAATTAAAAGGTATTTTTTTGGGGGGTAACGTCCTTCAAAATCATGATCATGGTAACTGAATCTGCTTCATACCAGTGCATTGACATCCTCCTTTTTGTGCAATAATAGTTGAACTTCTTCAGCATTGCGACTGAAGATGGCCTGGACCAGAGGAGGCTGCAATACAGGAACATCAGTCAAATTACCGCAAAAAATAACGTTGCAAAAAATTACGTGCAGCCGGAGCGCTGACTCTTATATGACCATCACACATCATCTACGTCTCATCTGAGGAGGTTAAACCATCGTTAAAGCCGTCAACTGCGCAGTGGAGAGGTTAAATGTACTCCCGTGACATTAAATGTTTCACTGAATACTTTTACTGTGTGTAACTGAATGGGTTTCTTGTTTGCTTCCAGCAGATACACCAAGCCTTTGGCTGAGGCCTATAGGCCATTTTTACTTACGTCAGCTAGCCAAATGGCTTCTGTTAGCTAATTCTGCAACAGAGCTGGCCCTGACCCAGACCAGGGCCTAAACTACACCATCAAAAAAATAAAAAAATAAAACAAAAAACCCCTCACAGATTAACATTTAAAAGACGGAGATTGCTAATCTTTTCAAATAATACCATTACCATGCGAATATCCGGCTAAATATGCATGCACCCGCCGCGAGCTAATAATGAAAGCAAGCCGTTCGGCGGAGAAGACGTAGTATGTTGCGCACAAGAGCAGAGTCTCTCCCAGCAAATAGACTGCGCCACAGCACAAATACGGAGCGCTTTCTTCCAGCGTACCTGGTCTGCAATATTGAGTACTCCCATCTCCCAAACTCAGCCAGGACGGAGCTCCTTCATGAGGATAAAACTTCGAGGTATATTGTGGTGCGCTACTGTGTTCTCTTCTTAGACTACACCCATAGCTGATTGCAAACAGAAATACGGTCTCGGTCTGTCACTGTTGTTGTCTGTATCCAGTGTCTGGTCTGCTGATACTGGCTACGACTGTGCGGGTCCGCCTACAGGCGTGGCGGTCTGTTTTCGTCTCCTCGGGTAAAATGGCGACACCGTGCGGCAAGAGAACGGTAAAACAGCCCAGCGGTGTGACGTCTGTGGCATGGAAACTTGATTCTGCCACCGAAAAAAAAATGTTTTTAAACTTGGAACCTACAAGTTAAAATTTCGGTTAACTTACTCAGTAAGTCTAAATTTCGACTTAGCTCTGCATGACAAAAGAAAAAAAAAAATCCAACCACTGAAAAACAAAAAAGTTCCACTAATTTCAGGTTATTTCAAACTTTTGACTTAAGAACTCAAAATTTAAAGTAAATTTCTCAATTGTGAGTTATTTTGAAATAGTAGCCAACTCTTTATGATAAATAAATAACCTGACATTTTGAGATATTATCCCAAAATTTTGAATTATGGTTGGTAAAAGTGTTCTATTTTGGGGGGTTTGGGGGATTTTTTATTCAACGGTTGAAGAAAACCCCCCAAAACACCATCTGTGGTGGTTACAGGTTAAATACAATAACACTTTATCGCATTGATTAGTCATGTATTCCCTTTTCTATCACTATAACTTAAAACATTCATTCCATCATATTGTTCTACCCGCTAACTGGCTTTTGGCTGTCACTGCAGAGCCATATCCATGCAAATCTCCGTTTCAGTTGAAAGGGAGTTCTACTTTTTGTAAAACTAGAGCCAATAAAAAGTAAGACATTTCCATTTCCATGTGTGAGAGTGAAACTGAAGTGAAAAATCACAGATAAAAAAAAAAGTAATGTAGGCCTTGGGTGTAATAATTAAGATCAAGTTAAATATCCAGATTTGCTGAATATTCGTCCCCTATAACATCAGTTACTGTTGTGGAACAAAGTGTTCTTTAGTAATAAATGATCCACTGCTACTTTTTTTTCATGAGTTGTCACTGTGTTTTTATTCTTTTTATATGTTATAGTGAGTTGATAAAGCAACAGCAAAAAAAAGAAAAAGAAAAAAAAAGGCTACAATGGTAAACAGTAAAATAAGCCTAGAAATTATTGACTGTTATTTTTTATTTAGCTTGAGGACCTTTGTTTTTAAACGTGATCTATCTCCCCTCTGTTATCGTTCTCGCCTTCACCGCCTCTGTTCCTTGCAGCTTTACTGTTACTGTCTCTATCGCATTCACACACTGTGTTCTGTCTTCTACTGACTTTCATTCTTCTTCTCTCCAGTGCTACTCCCCATCTGCTTCCTACTCAGACTACAGATGTCTTCCACAAACAACATATTCCACGGAAGACTGGAGATTCCTCCCTGACCTCATCTGTCAACCTGTCCATCACCAATGCAAAAAAGAAAGATCTCAGAACCCCACCCCCACCTTCATCCCATCTGCCACTCCTACCACACACATCCCTACTGTTGTCGTCCACATATATGTGGGCTATTGGATAAAAGATGTAAGAGAAATATAACTTGTAAAATATTAACTGTGTTTCTTTAGGGGTGATTTTAATCAAAGTTAAAAACAAAACAAACAAACAAACACTTGAACCCTGTTTATACAGTCTCACGGCACTTTGTTCAGGATATTTAAATATATATATATATTGTTATACTAATATAAAAGTGCTTTCGTAAGTTAAATAAAATAAAATAAAATAAAACAAAATAAAAATATTTTTTCCCCGCCGTTAACCTCCTGTAGAGTAGGGGGCGGCATTTCTTCTCAGAGCTGTTGGGCAGAATCGATGACAGAAGAAAGGAACAATTTGTCCCACCGGCGTTTTATTTAGCAGCAGAAGGTCGTTCGCAGCTGGCAGCAGTTTGGCAATATTTATAGCCAGAAAGTGACGTAAATAATTTAACTTTGTTTGAAGTTTGGAACTCGACGCGTGGAGTAATGTGAGTATTACGTTAAAAAAAACAGCGGAACGTAGCCATACGTCGTGATTGGTTGGGCTGTTGGAAATCTTGCTAGCTAACGTTAGCAGCTGACTGCCGTAACTAACGATAGTTACGTTCGCAGTTCGGAAAGCGGCTGTGCTAACGCTACGTGTTCATTAATATACCCGCACCGAAGCAGCGTGCAGGTTGGACTGGACCCTTGAATCTCTGTGCCCTCGGTCTTAAAGCAGACCCCGGGCTAGCTCGACAGACCCAGGATCTCCCTCTCTTGAAGCGGAGAGGCTGACTTGATGGCAGCCTCGACCGGTGCCCGGAGATTACCCATGGGTGTTCGGACGTTCAGTGACTTTCTCCAGATCGCCACTGTGGGATCCCCTCGCTCGTGTCGCACGGCGGTGCAAAGAGGATGCCTGCGACAAAACATCAGGTGAGCCTGTCGGGGAGTCACTGGAGGCTGTTATTATTATGGTTAACAGCACCGAGCTGGTCATTCAGTACAGAGGAACTGACGCTCTGCCGCCACTGAGGGCGGACGATATATAACGAGAAGGTCACTAGATAATGTTATCAAGCTCCATAATTCTGGTTTCTTATCTTTAAAGTGTGACCAGCCTCCATTTGAGAAGCAACTGCTGATTAGTGTAACAGAACTACCAATAACCAGAACTGTCTCACCAGGTAAAGGCAGCTGTTAACAACTGCCTTCGACATGGGTTCTGCAGTCCAATCTTCTTTAATGTTTTTGTAGAATACATACATAAACAAAAATGAAAACAAGCAAGTTAATCGTTATAATTGTGCCATGTTGCTGGTGAAAACAAATTACAAGAAGCTAACTTGATATAGAAGGATATTAACTACGTTTGCGCTGTTGTATTGACTTCACATAACTGTAAAATCACAACTATAAACCACTCAACTTTGTTCTTCCATGCATGAAATATAAACATTACAGAATACCCACAGTTATTTTATTCCATAAGTAAACTGCTGAAAATAAGACCTGAAAGAATGGTGTAAAAAATTGGGGGGGGCTTATCCATAATGGATAACATGTTTCCAAAATGTGGAGAACAGTTTCCAAAACAGCCTGTTTGTGGTAGCAGTGAATAGTATGATGCATTGACTTAATGAATGAATGTTTTCATGTTTTGGGAAGCACACACACATAATCACTTGCATTAACTAGTGATCACAACCCATTTGATCAGGTTGACCTTGATCGAGGTAAACATTGTGTTAATGGGTCTTTAGATGAAAGAATAAAACAAATCACTGCTTCACTGCTGTTTAACTTGATTCCAACAAATGGCAAACAAATTCTGTCATAACCTATGATGTCTTATGGTAAAGTTATATAAAAACTTGAAAACTGGTGCTTCATTTAAGTGGAATATTTTATTCACATAGATCTAATGTTTCGTGTCGTAATTTGATACAGCAATATTTTAATTTGCTTATTTAGTTTGATCCTTAACTCCCAGTATGAGGAAAAAATGTTGCTCACCCCTATCCTACAGGCTACCTTCCAGAAAGCACAAAGCTAATTTGTTCAACCAGAGCAGGTAGGTGTCACCTTACAGCTTTTTGCTATTCACAAAAAAAGACCAGACGTGGAAAATACCAGCATGCTCTCAACACTGACCTTTCATAACTCTCTGGTCCATCTGCGCACTCACTGACTGTTGAAACTGGAAAGCAGTGGACCTATTTTGTTGCAGACTGCACTCTTTCTAGATGGGGGCTTATGGCACATCACTTCAACACAGATTCTAATTACCTTTCCAGACACTTGTCGTCATGTGGCATTTTGATGACAAGAAGTCCCAGGGTGCTTTGCCTTCAAGATTGTGACACAATGACAGCGGTTTCCCAAAGCAGAAGCTTCATCAGCCTCACCAACAAAAGGAAGGAGTACTCTGAACGTAGAATACTTGGGTAAGTATTGATGAGCCTTTTTATAATCATACATTTGATCATTAATACAAAAAATTTAATTAAAAGGATATTCCTGTTACAGGTATTCTATGCAGGAAATGTATGATGTTGTGGCCAACGTTGATGAGTACAAGCACTTTGTGCCTTGGTGTAAGAAGTCCCAGACCATCATGAAAAGAGCAGGTCACTCCAAAGCCCAGCTTGAAGTGGGATTTCCTCCAGTAGTGGAAAGATACACATCTATGATCACTAATGTTAGACCTCATCTAGTCAAAGTAAGTAATGGTAGAGAAATATTATCCCAGTCTTTTTGAATTGTGATGTGATTTTTTTTTTTTAATGCTCCATCTGTTGCTAGAATTTGTTTATATAGAAACTATATGACTGAAACACAATTTCTGTGTTTTACAACTTTTAATTATTGTCTTTGTTTTTGTTATTTGTAGGCAGTGTGTACAGATGGAAAGCTCTTCAATCACCTGGAGACGATATGGCGCTTTAGTCCTGGCATTCCCGGTTACCCACGTACCTGCACCGTAGACTTTTCTGTAAGTAGCCTGTGCCTCACTTTAGCCTGTAGCTCACTTTAACTGCTTGTGTGTACTAAACACCACATGGGATAGATGATACATCAGAAGACTGATATCATTAAAGTCTGTATTCATGCTCATTAGTTAATGGGTTTTTTTTATGCTGTGAAAAAGCACAAATGTAAAAATTACACTTTGTGGTTTTATGAGTGGTTACGTGTGGTTTTTCCTTCATCTACAGTGAACAAGATGAAGGAAGAGAGACCACCCGTGGAAGTGTTTCCCAAACATTTGATTTACTTGTGTCAGCCCAATTATATCGCACTTTTTTTTTTATATCTATTCAAGAGATGATTTACTGTTTGGTTGGCAGTCTCCAACTTCTTATTTTAAAAGGTCAGTTGCTTCTTATCAGCAGCTCCCGCCCCCTTCCTGTCTAATTTGTTCATTTTGGCTGAAGACTAGCAGTGGCCACTATCGTTTCACTCTCTCTAAAGGGTTTGTTGTCCTGTGGTCAGACTCCAGCTCCACCCTCTTTAACTGCAAGTTAAAGGAAATGCCACCAGAACAAGATCTATTTCTGCAGGAAACCTTTCAGTCTGTTGTTGTTGTTGTTGTTGTTGTTGTTGTTGAAACCATCAGACTGGCTTCGTTCCACTTTTTTCACTCTTTATGCTAAGCTAACTGTGTTCCAATCTCATCTGATATCTTTGCAAGAACACAAATGAGCTTAGCTTTAACCTATCATGCCCACTATATATATTTGCCGTATTTCTTTAAACTAAATTATTATGTTTCTGTGTGTTTAACAGATATCCTTCGAGTTCCGCTCTTTGCTGCACTCACAGTTAGCCACCATGTTCTTCGATGAAGTGGTAAAGCAGAATGTTGCTGCATTCGAGCGGCGAGCCGGCAAGCTTTACGGCCCAGAGACTCGCATCCCACGAGAGCTGATGTTTCATGAGGTGCATCAGACGTGATCTCAGCAACTGTACGTCTTCATCTGGCCTTAAACCGTACCCTCTTTATTCCCTCAATAAACT
The DNA here is from genome assembly GCF_900408965.1 of Simochromis diagramma. Classification (NCBI taxonomy): domain Eukaryota; kingdom Metazoa; phylum Chordata; class Actinopteri; order Cichliformes; family Cichlidae; genus Simochromis; species Simochromis diagramma. The sequence goes on along the minus strand of NW_024386945.1, from coordinate 3,286,453 downwards.
TGCATGATGTGGCTTAGCAGGCCACTACATCAAATCTCCACTGCTTCATAGATGTTATAGCGGCTACCAAAGGTGTAGCGCATCTAACGCTTGCAAACATAATGTTGTAATTCCTGCCTTAGTAAATTTTTGCTCACATCCCTTCTCATTGTGTTACGTTTGTCCATTTTCTGTCTACCTCCAGATCCTTGTTTAGCAGAAAGAACAGTAAGTCATCGCAGCATTGTTACATTGTGCTGGACACTCAGTTATTACTTTAAACTTAAACTTCGGTTTTTCTATAAGACACAGTCCCTTTTGCCGAAGCAGTTGTCTCACTGTAACTTGAGGTTACTACTATCAAGTGAACTTCAGCTCTAATATATTGGGAAAGCACATTCTTTGCTTTTACACTTAGCATTGACTTCATTTCAAATGGAAATAGTAATATATAGTTTGAAATAAACTACTGGTATTGCTGCAAAATAATATTGCTTTTAGTTCTTTAATTTATTCAGCAGCACTTTTCAACCAGTTTTATAGGGGTTCATATTGACAGTGCCATGCTATAAGAGCATTATTGTAGGTTAGTATGAAGTGCAAAGGAGGAAAATTAGCTGTGGCCTCAGTATGCTAGGATTTGAGAAATGTCACTTTAACTTGGATGCTGTGAGGATTGGGCTTTAGAACGTTAAAAAAGAAAAATTAGCATAGTAGTTTTAATAATGCCTTGTTTTACAGCCCAGCACTAGTATCAGTCAGTAAAGGTGGGGAAATAAGAATTAGCACAACCAAGAACCCCTGTTGAAACTGAAAAATCTGCAGTACTGTAAAAGGTATCACAAAGAATGTAAGAAGAGTACAATGTTACACTCAAAAATTATCTTTATGATCGATTAAAAACAAAAGAAGAATTGGAAATTAAAGATGGCTTCTTGTGATTTGAATGTGGCTTATATTGTAATTGGATCAAAAATAAATAAACATTGCCATGTTATGTGGATGCTAACTGTTAGGAGTCAGTTTAGGTTATAGTTTAAAAAATGTAGGTGTGTCCTTGCTTAGTGGGCTGTTTTGTGTTTAGATTTTTTGAAGGTGATCCGGAGGATGAAACACTCGAGTCATCTTTCTATAAATTGTAGCGGTGGGCTGTAGAATAAAACATTACTTATTTATCAATGAGTTTCATGCTTATTTGTTGACATTTCGGCTTATCTTTACACACATTTTGATGCATGGATGTAAGTAACAAAGGCAAATGTATTTGTAGCATTTATGTGTTGCATTGTCAGGACTTGACTTAAATTTAAAATCAAGCAGCCCTTTCACAGTATTCTGTGATAAAGGGCTATTAAAGGTAACTGATTGTATTTTGCTACATTTTAAAGGTGACTCGTAAGTTGCTAAAGAAGTAATTTAGTGTGACCTTCTCTGTGAAAAATGTTTCATTTTGTCCAAATGGTCCAGTAAACCTAAAAAGTTTTTTCGTATTTTTGTGAAACTGAAGTATGTTGTTTTATTTTTGGTTAGTAAAGTGATTTGGGAATTGAGGAAAAATGAGTCATCAAAACCCAAGACAGGCGTATTCAGTCTGAGAATCACTGTTACTATTTAAAATAAATAAATAAATACATTTAAAAATGGTTTGCGGTAAAATCATTGAATACCACTTTTGTGTATTATGTTGCAATTTGGCCTTTGCTTCTTTTCAAATTTTGATAGTACACAATCAAGATATGATTGAAGTGTAGTTCCAGCGTCTTTTTTTTTTCTTCTTAGTTTAACAAAAGTATTGCTTTAACTGTGTAGTTTTATTTAAGATGGTCCTACCATTGCCAGACTCAAAGTGGACTAACATAATTATAAATAATGTTAATGAAAATTTTGTGTCGTGTTTTTAACGTTGCATCACATTAGAATTCATCTTTACTCTCAAGTTTTTTTTGTCTTTAAGTGTATTACAGAGAGTTTGTTTTTCATTGTAAGTGCCAATCCTTATTGGAAAAGAAGGGGCAGTGTAAACAGAAATATTTTCCCAATTAGCCTATTATGCTTTTCTTGATTTTCTGACATATACATATAGATTCTTTTAATAGTGAATGCTCGTATTAAATATGCCAAAAATTGAACATAATGAGGTCAGCGTATGCACAAGTAATGCCTGTGAGCCAAACGCTCAGGTTCCAGGCAGGTTTTTCTACTGTCTGCACTATATGATGTCAGTGACAGTGGTTATCTCAGGCACACTGCTTGGGTTATGAGCTCAGAAGCCCCGCCCACCTGCTGTTCTAACCTCCTGTTTGTAAAGGCTGCCCAATCAGAAAGGTGGAGGAACTAAAACAGGTTATTTCAGACAGTGGATGAACTGAGGGGCTGCACCAAGCTGTATTATAAGATAAACTGATAAATGAACTGTGACTCATGCAAAAGCTACTCTAGTACAGTCCAGATGAGCATAAAGGGTTCACTTGAAATTATTGTAACCCTTCGACCCCTCTGTACATTTCCACATCAATATTCATGCTGCAGGCGTATTAATGACCACTGGTCTTAATACAGGCAGCCTTGTATCTATAAAAGGAGATATAAATAAATATCAGTCACTTGTTGCTTCAATCAAAATTATTTTCACTGTTTTGGATTTCAGTTGCTTTTTTTTGCAAGCAGAAAATGTATCTATGTAAATATCGGTGTATTTTAAATTTGTATTTAAATAAAAAGGAGCTGTCACATTTTGCGTATGTGCTTTTTTTTTTTTTTTTTTAAGGTGATTGATAAAACAAAAACAAAACCGACTCCTGAAGGTATACCTGCATTAGTGCTTGAGCATTGTGTCCTTCACTTGCAGCAGCTGCGTTGTAATGCATTTAGATGACACCAGGTACCGTTTTTAGACTGAGCTTGTGTTCCAGAGGATGGCATTGAGTTGATGTCCCTTAGCACTGGTTGCCTTTGTTGCACAAGTGGAGTGGAAAGAGTGGCACAGCTCAGCTGACCAGCAAGAAACCAGAGTGGGGTGATGGTATTTGGGCCAGTTATTAATAACAGCACATAGGAGAGGTGGGCATTTGGACCATCTTCTTCTCATGATCACAGTATGGAATAAAGACTAATTGAAATTGGAGCATTACAACAGGAATCATTGATGATCATGATATTCTTAAATGAGCAGGTTTTGTATCTGGTTTTTGAATTCAAACACTTCTTTACGCTCTTGCCTAGAGCTGTATGTCTCATCGGAAAGAGAAAATTACTCAAAGTTTACAGTGTAAATACATTTTTTTTTTACATTGTGCCGTCATCCTCATGTTACAAACATGATGAGAATTTACCTAACTGACCTCACTTGAACCCTGTCACTGTCATAAATCATTTTGAAATGCCACACACCATTGCAAGAAAAAAAGTCTGTAATCCCTTTGAAGTTATCAAGTAGCACTAATCACTCATAAAATATATTTTTTTTATCTAAAGTCACAACAGCTGACAAGTTCAACGTCTTTAAACATTTATGCTTTTCATATTTTATGGTCCACACTGAATAACCACACAGTGCGAGATGGAAAAAGGTAAACCTCTGTGGAACAGCTTCTCCAAAAGGAGAAGTGAGTTTTGAGGTCAAGTGTTCCAGCTAAGGATCTCATTTTGGAAGTGTGAGTTGAAGAGGTGCCCTTCCTATAAATAAAGGCATTCAAAGTGTGTGAACTGACAAGAAGTGATGTTCTCAGTAAAGATTGCTCAGTGTGAATGGTCTTTGAATCAGGATCATTACAGCGACACACAAAGTCCACAATAAGGGAAATTAACTGCTGTTAACAAATGGACATAAGGTTTACTAATGAATTCATTGGTTTGAAGATCATTATCTGGTTATTATAAAAATGCAAATTATGTTTATACATCTTAGTAAACTGTTAATATGTACTGTCTGTGTAAAGCATTTTCAAACATTATTTGGATGCAAGTGTAAAATCTAATACTTGTTTAAATAGATAATAAGTAGGTAGGTAAGGGTGTAAATCACCAGACTGAAGCTGGAGAATGCAGTTTTGGTCCTGTTATATTCACTGTTTATTACATTTGCTCCTGAATGTTAGGTACACTTGTTCAACTGCTCTTTAACGCAAATATCTAATCAGCCGATCGCATGGCAACAACTCAATTCATTTAGGCATGCATGGCATGGTCAAGATGAACTTGTGATGCTCCAGTCAAGCATCTGAATGGGGAACAAAATGAAATGTCTTAAGGAGCTTGGAAACAAAAGCGTCTGGACTTCTTTTCTTTAAGTTTTGTCTTGAAGATGTTTCACCTCTCATCAGAGAAGCTTCTTCAGTTCTAAGCGCAATTGGTGGAGAGTCCCAGATTTTAAGCCCTATGGGAGTGTCCGCAAGAGGGTCATGGACCCTCTATTGATCCTCTACCTAATCACAAGGTCCAAGGTCTGAAAACAGGTGTGTCTCACAGTCAGCCAAGGTTTCAGGTGAATTCATTGTGAAACCCATCCCCACCCTATCATGTGATTTATTGAGGTCAAATGGCCCAGGATGTGAGTGGGCATTAAGGCATCAGTTAACACCTCATGGTAGTTGAACCTAACCAAGAAACTTAAAAGGAAGGAACACAACAAAGGATGTCAATATAAAAATATAGATGGCAGACAGTTGGTGTGGTGAACCACCGCCTCTGTTCAAAGATGGCCGTTCACAGTTGACATAGATGGGTTCTTTCACACCATCCTTCTGCTCTGTCCAAAATGGGAACACTGGCATCCTCCTTTAGATGCAGATGTCCTGTGGAGGTGGCTCTTCTATGTTGTGCCATGCTTTTATGAAGTGTCTGTTTGGTCTCTCCGATGTAGAGGTCTGAGCATTCCTCGCTGCACTGTACAGCATACACTACCTTGTTAAGTTAGTGTTTAGGAGTTTTGTCTTTGCAAGCTCCTTAGACTACGATGACCTGGATGACTGAGAACCTTCACAGACACTTGACGAATCTTGAATCGGATAGAATCCAGCAGCAGAAGAGCACACTGGGTGCCACTCCGGTCAGATAATAGAAAACTGAGGCTCACCATAACTGGAAAACAGTAGACTGAATGTTGGGTTGATGAATTTCCATTGCTGTTGGTATAAACAGCCTGAAAGCATGCTTCCACACTGGCTTGTATCAACTGTTCAGGCTGTTGCTGGAACCTTATGAGTGATATTTTCCTCAGCCCAGTTTAGATTCCAACTGTACCAACCGAGTATCGTTTAAACGTCAAAGACATTCACATCATAGATGTACAGCCAACAGATCAGAAGCAACTGTGTGATGCTATCATGTAAATATGGACAAAAAAAATTTCCACTATCTTGCTAAATGCCATGATGAAATAAGGCAGTAATGAAAACAAGAGTCTAACCTGGTACTAGCAGGGTGTAACTAACAGTGTCCAGTAAGTGTATAATACGGTATCTAACAAGTGCAAATTTAATTGTTAAAAAAAAAAAAAAGTTTTCCACAGCCATTAATAATGATTGTTAACTATTATTTCAGTCCTTTTTAAATCGTGAAAGCTTAACAACTGTTAGCAATGGCTAAAAGACAGCGTTTTGTGAGACTGTGTTTGTGTATTACAAGGAGGGTATAGAGCATTTGGGTAATCACTTCAGAAATCCTGGTAATTTCAAAGGTTACATGCAACTGGACCTGGAATTACATCACAATTTCTTTTTCAAGCACTTATGAAGAAAATGAGACCAAACAAGTGTTAATAAAAACCTTTATTTTTCATTTTTTTCTAAGGTTTTCCAATAGTTGTTTCAAGCTTTTCTTGCCCATTTGACCCATCCAGCCCTGTCCCCCCGCCCCCAAGTGTTTCTCTAATGATTCCCCCCAGTTACAACCCTTAAGCTCCTCTACGATCAAAATAACCACATCTGTTGAACAACCTGCCAAATGGAAGAACGCTACAATAAAACACAAAACACGTGCCCGAAAAAGCCAGAAGAGCAGAGCAGAGAGAATCAAGTATCGGAGCGAACACGTTAAAGAGTATTCTTAGGAGGAAATACGCAAGAACTCTAACTAGACAAAAATGGAGTGTTGAGAAACCCAGAACTTAAGAGCAAGCTTGACACATTCAAGTGAAATACAGCACCAGCTGAGGAAACAGAGCTTGGGAATAAACTCTATATACAGAAGATAGCTGCAGTTGTTTTTTTTTTGTTCATTGTCAGAAATTCACAGTGACCAGCGAAACTGGACATATAGGGGGCACGACTACACTGCTGGTAAACTGTGGTGCTCATTGTGGTTATAAGCAGCAAGTGAATGCTTACAGCTCATACATTAATGCTATACATATATATACCTATGTACACAGAGTATAAATAAAACCACAACAAAATTCAAACCCAAATATATTTTCATACATCATTTAACACCAAAAGAAAAAGAAAAAAAAGGGGGAGATTTTCTACTGTTACAATTTAGGAAATCCAATCAAATACATCATAACTTTACAATTGTCATTTGAAGTGCTCTGCTGCTGGGATAAAGACATGAACATACAGTCAAATAAAAGAAGACTTAAAAACAAAACTCTACAAAGCCCCCCCCTCCCATCCTGTTTTTATTCAAGCTTGCTCTTAAGGATTCCCTATAGGTTGCCAGTTACAACACCCTTTGCTCAAATCTGTATCAGTTACCTACATTAGTCCTGATTCTCAGCGATTCGTAATATAAGAAACCCATTTAAAAAAAAAATAGGAAATTATTTTGAGGAAAATAAGACCAAGGAAACAAATTTTAATAAAGACTGTTATTTTGATCATAGAGGTATTACAGGTCATCTAGAAAAAAGAAAAAACTACAAGTTAGAGAAAAAAAAAAGGGGAGACCAGAGATTTAAAGGGGCAGTGTCTTTAAACAAATATTTTTTCTTAAACGGCTTTCTAGGATTTTTACTAGTGAGGACCTTTTTTTTCCCGTTACACTGGAGTGTTCATAAGTGGGAGTGAAGCGCATCGATCAACTGGGTGGGATGACAACTTTGCATAGACGAAAAACTAAAATTAGAGCTGTGTGACAAAACTGTATTTTGCTTGGAAGTATCCTCTACAACACATCACTGTATTGGCCAAAAAGATTTAGTCAGATTTTTAAACGTAGAAGCTTAAATACAAAGGAAGTGCACAATTCCCTTTGAATGCCACTACCTATTCTTAGTTTAGACCCAGTGTCCAATGAGAAGCACCGCTCAGGGGAAATCTTAGCAATGCTAGCAGACCTAAAAGTGGTAGGTAGTTTGAGCCTACCGTGGCCATATATATAAAGTTTGTTCTGCTCATGTTTTAGATAGAGAGACATGATTGGAAAGCCTGTCAGTGATTAACTAAACACACTTGAAGACTAATGCTATGACAATTTAAAAAGGCCCTTTTTTTGTGAAATGGCATTAAACGCATACTGTCTCTTTGAATCCTCTAAATCCCTGGGGTTGGAAATGACAAGGGGTCAACTTATGTCTGCTTTTTGATGTTTCCACCTCCTCCCACCCTTAACACTAACCCACAGCTACTTCCAGGTTGGTGCTTCAGCCTGACTTTGCTCCAACCAAAGACATCAGTCCATCTGTGCTCATGGACTTCGGGCGCTCCAGGGGGAAGCCCAGGGCTCTACTCCACACCAGCTGGGCCAGCACGCCGAGAGCACGGGACACACCGAAGAGCACAGTGTAGTAGTTCATTTCAGTCATTTGATAGTACTGAACATACACACAAACAGGAAAGCAGTCAGTTACTTCAGCATCTGTGATTATTTCAGTTAGATAACAAATGCATGATTATAATCCCAGGTCTTACCTGCAGCAGCACTCCACTGTGAGCATCTACATTGGGCCAGGGGTTCTTGGCCTTACCCTGCTCCAGGAGCACATTGGGTACAATCTTGTAAAGCTGGGCAACCATCTTGAACATGGGGTCACTGGGCAGATGCTTCAGGGCAAACTCACGCTGGCAGGTATAACGTGGATCAGTCTTCCTTAGGACAGCATGGCCATAACCTGGAACCACCTACAGCCAAGAAACCAACATTTTTAACCTGACAGTGCACTCTTCTAGTCTCTCTGACAACTAAGTACTCACGAGACCTTCAGAAACGCATTAAGAACTTAAACACACCCATAAGGTCAATTTACAATCACTAATTACCCTAGCATGCATGTTTTGGGGAACAAAACCAGAAGAAACCAACCAGGTGTAGAACTTACATGTAAAACCACTTGCTGTTAGGTGACATCAACACCGTTCTATCTGTGCTAAAATACTATTATTTTACAAATTCTTTATGGTATACATTAACAATTTTAACCTATTATGAAAGACAAAAAGAGAATTTAGTTAATCGGTAAATCAAACTAGAATATGAAGGTTTAGATGAAGGTCAGAGTAAATCAGGTGTAAAATATAGTAAATTATAAAAATTGTAATAATAGCAATTTCTTGGTTTTGGAAACAAATAAAACTGCTGTAATTACACAACTTTCTTTGTGCCAACATTAAATCAACTACTCCTCTTAGTCCTGTAGGTGAAGGAAGACTATACAAAAAACAATGATACCATATAAAGTGACAACACTGCAACAACAATAAGCAACTTGTGTTGATGTTGCTTTCGAGTTACTGCTTTGACAATGGGGTCCTAACAGATTTCACACACTTTTAGGGAGATTAGAACCAATTAGAAATGTTCAATGCAGAAAGCCTCATGCCCAAAGTTTCTACTCTTTTAGAAAACAACAAAAGCCCACAAGGGACTTTTTAAAGTGTTAATTTTTTCTTTTAATAAAGAATCTGGTTTGAGCTCCTCCAAAGGTTCCTAAATCTAGCTGTAACTTCTGGTAGAAACAACTGGACCCCTGATATCCCCAGAAGTGTTATTTTGAAAATGAGTGAGAGTGGAAAATGAAGTCATAATAATAACTAGAGTTGTTTGTTTGCGGATGTGGTGCTTATTTACCCTTCCAGACTTGAGTGTGTTCCAGATATAATCCCTCATCCTCTCATCAGACACCTCTCCTCCCAACTCCTTCTGCAGAGCAGTCAGCCACACCAGTACCTCCTGTAGGTGCAGCAAAAACCCACAAAACAAGACAAAACGAAACACACATTCATAAGCTAAGTGAATTTTCTGCTGTATTTTTGTTGGCACTGTGTTTGAAATCAAACCAAAACTCATTTTAAGTGTCAATATGTCAAATATGTGAGCAAAGCGCAAACTGAAAGAAAAAAAATCATTATAAACATTTTAATCTAAAAATCATAGGTTACTGTACAACTGCTCATAATAGTTGGTCATATCATATGACTGTATTTAACTAGTTAAGTAGCTAATAAATAAATGAAGCAGGGATAGGCTCCAGCCCCCCTGACACTATAATTGGATAAGCACTTAAGAAAATGGATGGATAGTAATTAAACAGATGCCAAAATTTATTGGAGGAGGTAGAAGCAGCTTTGACAAATTGCTAGCTAATAAAAGGAGGGGAGACCTTCCCTCGGGCGCTGGTAAACAAGCAGTGCTTTGTGAACGTTATTGAACTCTAAAATAATATTTATAATTGAGCACCACAGAAGTTTGACTCTGAACTCTTGGTTCTTTGTCATTTTCACCTTTAGTGTTCGTCTACTGCACTGACCAAAAAACAGCCAAGTCCTCAATGATTATGTTGCCATGTTGGCACAAAGGTGACAAAGTTGTTTCAAAAAAGGCTTCTACCACAGTGGATATTTTGATGTGTGATTAAAAACACAGAAGTGTCTAATAATTTAATGATCTGTTTTAATCAAGTGTTGTGATAATGTGACAGTAAGCTAGTATTCAGAATACCAGGCCTGTGAAAGTAAAGCTGATTAGCAGAACTCGGTCATCTTTAATATTAGTAAGAAGGTATGGCGAAATAAACTCTAACCCATCTATATGCTACAGAAGAGATCTATGAGATTATAAAGGCATTAAATTATTATGAACCAACCATTAAACTATACATTAAACTTGTTTTCAGTTTTTTTCCTCCTCAGATTTCTTAGTTTTTTGGTAAAAATCAAATAATTAAAGTGTTGTATGTAGTGTTGTTTTTGGAACAATTGTAATAAACTGACTGAAATAAAAATCATTATCACATAATATCCACTGCAGTCTTCCTAATGAAAATGCTTCCTTTATAAAAAGATGAATGGGGGATTAACCTGGGATCTCCAAGTTGTTTCTATCAAATCTCTCAGTGTGAAAACAGAATGAAAATGATGATCTGTGCATTACTAACCTGATTGGCCAGGCCATGGAGAGGACCGGCCAAACCATTCATGGCAGCGCTGAAGGACAGGTAGGGGTCAGACAGGGCACTCCCCACTAGGTGGCTAGTGTGAGCACTGACATTGCCTCCTTCATGATCACTACAATTTTACAAACACACAAAAACACATAGTAATGAACACATTAAAATTTTTAATTCTAACAGTAAGGTTTCTAGAGTGTGCCATTTAAGTCTACACCGGCATCTGCTACACTTCATCACAATGGCAAACAGTAACACTGGGGAGGCTGGAGAGTTGTCAATCCTTTTTATCTGAGCAGAACCATCTGTGTGGGACATAAATTGAATTTGCTCCTAGAGTTTGTCTGTTTTTTTCAGTGCACATATCCTACATGGCATGTTTGACTGCTAAACAAACTGCAGACTGTGTAAACCAATATCTATTTTTATTGTATATTGCATCAAATTCAGGATAAGAGGACTGCTGTCACAGCAAAAAGCAGGAATTTCTCCACATAAATAACTGAAGATGCTACTTTCTTGGTTAAATTTCTTTTTCTTTTTTTTTTAAAAATCCAGCATTTCTTTTGAGGCAAGAAAAAGCCTCGCTGCTCTAACTTCTGTCTGTCTGTCTGATAATAGCGATTTTATTTATATACATGCGCCTTAACAACAGTGGATTCTGTTTATCCAGGAGCACTGAGATTCATTACCTCAGCACTCAAACCTTAAAGCCTTTGCACATCATTGCACACTCAGGTTGGATGGTCTGTTTTGTCATGTTGTAGCAGTGTTGAGTAAGTTACTTTAAAAAGTAATTAATTACTAATTACTTAATCAATATTGTATTTAAAATACTTATCTAATTACTGTGTCAGAAAAGTAACTTAATTACTCAGTAAGTAATTTAACTAAATACTTTTTAAAAACCATATAAACCTTGAGTGGACAAACAATAGAAATTAAACTCTTTAAATAATAAATACATTTTTTGAAAGACGGAGACTCTACAGTACGCAGCAGTAGCATCTCTTCCACAATGTAGCCTGCAATCATTTTTTAAGCTCACCTTCAGACAATTTCTGCGCTGCTGAAGTAAAGTCAAGTTTTGCCTGCTTAGCAGGAGTTGCCGCGGTGTTATCCATGGATGATGAACAAGGATCACTCAGAAGTGTTCGTCTATGCTCTCGTGTCAGTAGATTACTCGTGCTATTAACAACGGCTGAGTTTTTTTCTCCCCAGGACATAGCTTACATATTACTGTAATGTTCTTGTCTGCTTGTTTCAGAAAAGTGAAGAGACGGGAATATTTCCGTTTCATAAAACAGCCACACGCTTCAGCCGAGTCCGACATCTTCCGCTTTAGAATACGACTATGCAGCAAACTGGCGTGAAATGACGTGCACCTGCACTACAGCGATGTTAAAGCGGCAGAGTTTACTTCTACGTTTAGAAGATAAATTATTGAAATTAAATAATGATATTCAGCGAGTTTAATTATTCTACAATGTAACGCAAGTACATTGTAAGTAACTGTAATTAAAATACCTAAAAATGAACAGTAATCAGTTACTCTACTTTTTCAGTGGAAAAGTAATTTAATTACAGTAACGCGTTACTTAGTAACGCATCACACCCAACACTGCTGTAGACTACACTACTATATAGGGCTGCACGATTTTGCATAAAATGAGAATCATGATTTTTTTTGCTTAGAATTGAGATCACGATTCTCTCACGATTTTCTTTTCCAATATAACTATTATAAATATTTATTGCACTTATTAACTGCACATCAACTTCGTAACAGTTGAGACTGAACATAAAAACAATAAATAAACATAAAAACAACAAATGTCTCACGTTTTGTGGTTGCCGCAAAATGTTGTACTGCTTGAAATTCCGTCTCCACCATTGCTCGACACTGCGTGTATAGAGCAGGTAGTGCTACAATAGAAAAATAGTTGCGGGACGGCACTGTGTAGCGTTTGTCTAGGATGTTGATCATTTTCCTAAATCCCTCGTTTTGCACAGTGTTGATGGGAGCCATATCTTTGGTCAGGTGATAAGTGATAGCCTCCGTAATTTCTTTGTGCCTGCGGGAGTTCGACGGGCATAGGGAAGCGCTGTATAAGGTTCCCGTTATTGATGTTTGGGTGGTTGACCGGGACGGATTTTCTCCTGTCACTTTCTCGTCATCCCTGACGTGCTCTCCATTGTTTTTTCCCCTGCCAATTTTAGCATCACACGGCACAGCTTCTGTATCACCTGGTATAAGGCTCCGCCCTTGTCATTTGTTGAGCAGGAAGAGTGAGCGCTTGTTTTCATGCAGATTACGTCCCGGATGGATCAAAATGTGGTACAATCGTCATCTTTTTTTTCTTTCTTTTTTTTTTTTTAAATCGTTGTCATTTGGAAATGAGATCGCACATAAGTATGAATCGAGATCGCGATTTTCTAACGATTAATCGTGCAGCCCTACTACTATATCCATCCATCCATACACACAGAGAGAGAGAGAGAGAGAGAGAGACCAAGTCATCCTCATCATTAATCAATCAAACCAAGTAGTGACATAATGTCATGCTGTCTAACTCCAGATAGGTTTGCGAGTTTCATTCTCATCTTTTCGACATCTCACTTAACATCTCTAATTCTTAGATTAAAAAGGCAAGACTTTGATTCAAGTGTTACTAGAAAAAAAATAAGATTAAATCCAACTTGTTTTATGTAAAAAGGCATCTTAAGTTGCACCTGTGGATAGTGAGGTAGAGCCTCATAAGCTCAGTGAACTGAGGATCACTGTAGCCCAGCATGTTGGTGAAGTTGTGGGACCAGTCGAGGTTGGAGTCGATAGCTCCGATACTGCTGCCTTCACGGTACAGGTTACGGTAGATCTTGGCAGCAATGCAGGGGAGCTTGGCAATCAAGTCCATAGAATCTTCATAGATAAACTTTAAAAAAATAAATAAAAATAAAAATAAAAAATAGATAAATTACACAACAAGAAAAGTCCACATGAAACCAAACTGAAAGTGTTCTTGTGTCTAAAGTGATTCAGTCTCTTGAGCAAAAAAAAATTCTATTAGTCCATATTTTTCAAAAAAAAAGGTATGGGTGTAAACTCACCTCCCAGTACTTGGACTTGTGGACTCCCTCAGAGTAGGCCCGTGCAAAGCTGCTCTCACTGTTCAGAGCTGTAATGGCAGCGCTGAACTGGGACATGGGGTGCAGATTTGTGGGGAAATTATCCAACATGGTGACAACATGAGAGGGAAGTGCTGCTCTCTTTGCCCACTCTTTGGACACCCAGTTCACCTGGAAAGAAAGATGGACACAAAATAAATAGATGAGGCAGAAATCTCAGAAAACTCTTCGATCAATAAGGAGACAAATGTGTGTTGAGAATAAACATTTCCTCCTTGGCTGATTTGAGCAGATATGAGATGCAGGAAGAACAGATAGAGAGGTGTGCTTGAAAGTTGCAAGCATTTGAAAGGAGCATAGGTTGTCCTCATATCATTCTGTAAGGAGATAGTTGGCAGCAATAAAATCCCTATAGATTGTCTTTTACAACTGAAAAACAAGATACAACCTCTAGTTTATACATGCCAAATTTCAGAAACAGTTTTTCTTAGATATCGACTTTGGTTATTGATTCCCTGTAAAAATCAAGCTTATTCTTGTATCTACTTTCTAAAAATCTCACAGCTCCATATAGAAAACTTCACTCAGCCTTACTTGTGCTTCTCAGAGCTTTTAAATTAACATAAGTAGCTTTTATATTTCAGCGGCAGACGCTGTACAAAAAACCTAAATACTGATGATTACAATTAGGGGGATAGGTTAATTGATTAATCCAAATTGCCTATAGGTGTGAATGCGGGAGTGAATGTGAGCGCGAATGGTTGTCTGTCTCTGTGTGTTAGCCCTGCGACAGACTGGCGACTTGTCCAGAGTGTACCCCACCTCTCGCCCTATGACAGCTGGGATAGGCTCCAGCGCCCCCCGCAAACTTGAAAAGGAAAAGCGGAAGCGAATTGATGGATGGATTGATGGACACAATTAGAGCTGGCTTAGTTGATTCTGACTCTTGCTGCTACATGGGCCTATGTTGCTGAGGCCTCTAAATTCACAGAGCACCTGTCTTGTGCTGTTCTGTATTTCACTCTGCAGGCATTTATTTATTATAGTATTGTATGTCATTTGCTTCCATTTTCTTTCTTGTAGTTTGTGCATTTTGTTCTGTCCTCTCTGTCCCTGTACCTTTTCTGCAAAAATTGCAAATCTTTGAGTTTAAAACTGCATGCATTTCATCAACAGTGACTGGCCCTACCAACCTGCCCAGAGGTTATTATTGTTGTGTCATTTGGTTTGTAAAATGCTCATCTTCGCTTTCCTCAACCCAACCAATCAAGGCAGACTGCCACACACACAGAGCCTGTTTTTTTACTCCCCACTGCAAACAGGTTCTTGCTCAAGGGTGGGTTTTTTTTTTTTTTTGCCTTAAGTGATTCTTAAAATTTTGGTGACTCAGTGCAAATATATTTTAACCTATATTTTAATATATAAAGGCTGCACAAGAGAAATGCTCACGTCAAGACATTTAGTGTAATATATCACTTCAGTTGGTTGTTTGTGTGTATTTATCACTTTTTCACTGAGTTAGCTTTTAAACTACTGTTAAGCTACCATTTCTTTTATTGTGAACGTAAAGAAAAATTAAATGTAGATGATAACTAGAAACGACTGAAATTAAGACATTTCTGAGTTAAAGATTACTATATAAATTTTTTCCTTGACAAGGCCATGGAATTTATTTTATTTTTTTAACAAGGACGGCAGTTTGCACTTTGAGAAGAACCAAGGTTAAAATTTAATGTGCCTTGAGCCTTTGTACATTTGTATCTGTCATTACATAAATACACTTGAACTGAACACACACCAAGCATCTTGTTATTCACGTTTCCATGATGCAAAAGAAAATGTCATGACTCACGTATTTGGTACCTTAACTGATCCAGGTGCAAAAGTCACCTTATTTACTGCACTGCAAAAATATTCAGTTTTGATGAAGCATTCTGAAGAGATTTGACAGAGTCTGACATACCATGACAGATACCTGCTCACTGAAACTCCAGTAGGCAACAACATTTTACGACAATAACTTCTTGCATCGACTCACTTGCTCCTCGGTTGGGACCTGTCCTGTGACCAGCAGCCAGAAAAGACCCTCGGGCAGTGGCTCCTCACCTCCTGGAGCTTTAGGCAGCAGCTTCTGACACTCTGGAATACTGTAGCCCCTGAAGCGGATGCCCTGATTATCAAAGTAGAGACGAGAGGGGAGAGAAGATGTTGAAGTAAATGTTATTTGTGATAATTAGCTACATATTCCTGTTATCATCAAATGCACAATCAATTGAGTGCTGGCAAGCTGCTAATATAAGCTGCATCTCTACCAATGAATATTGATGATTCAATGCCTCAGAGTGCCACAGCTTTGGCCAGAAAGCAATCAAGTCAAGTGCCTACAGGGAATGCTAATGCGTATGCAGTTAAGAGTAAAATAACAGAAAAAAAGCTTACCATAATAATACCTTGTGCTTTTTGTGTTTAGAGTCTGACTGATAACATGTTTGTTCAAAAACTTTATCTGATTTAAATTTAAGATATCATGTCATGCCAGTGCAGCTTTCTGGCTGCTGCCTTTTCTACATTACTTCCAAGAACTCTCCGCACAGAGCAAGTGGTCACTGCTATGAGAACTTACACTATGCACTCTGCGCTTTTGTCATCGATGTTGAACGTGAGCAGAGAGCAACCATTAATCTCTAATATAGATTAACCTGAATTTCAAGCTATGCAGTTATCAGCAATTTTCAACAAGAGAGTCAATAATCTTTAAGGAGAGCAAGAGGAAGTATGCTTGTCTTTGTTTTGTTTTTCTTCTTTGTGGACATTGATAGGTGTACCGTGTGTTTGTCAATCATGGTCAGTTTGTTAACAGTATCTGAAGCATGTGAGGGAAGTCAATCACTGAACAACCTGAATTGATGTGCATGACAGTGTGCCAAGTAAATTCATTTTAGAAGGAAAATTAAAAAAAAAAAAAAAAAAAAAAAAAACACTAAAAAAACCCAACAATATACCGTTCATGGTATATTGTTGGGCAATGATAAGAAAATTAAATATCGCGACAGAATATGGGTAAAACGCGCATGCGCAGTGCCTTTGTTTTCATACACACATGGCAGAAAAAGCGTGGCGGCGACAGAATGAGAAGGGCTAAAGCAGATCGTTGAATGAAACAGATGAACCAGAATTGGTTTGTAAAAATGGTTCAACTTCAGTGATGTGGAACTGATTTGATTTTTGTCCGTCAGATAGCCACCAAAGCAAAATGTTTTGTAGAACATGTAAGCGGGCCGTCCTTATTACTGTATTTTTCAGACTATACGGTGCTCTTAAAAGCCTTTAATTTTCTCAAAAATCGATAATGCACCTTATAATCCGGTGTGCCTTTCGTATGAATTCTGGTTGTGCGTACTGACCTCAAACCAATTTTATGCGGTACACAGCGCTCAGAAATCTGTCAAAAAAAATGTTGTAGCTTACCAGTCGTACTAAAAAGCCGCACCGCTTGATGGATTGTCGGAACATTAAGAGTACCGTAGTCAGGAGCCTCGTGGAGTAATACGTACAGTGCTTCAACATAATTTTACCGTATTGTGTGTGTGGCACTTATGTGTATGAAGCGGATTTTAAACTCAAGGCTATCTGACTGTTTTGTTTCGCTTAATCTGCCTTATAATCAATCCCGTGCACCTTATGGTCTGAAAAGTACGTATCTGACTTATTTATTTGGCACACTGCAGTTTCATGTTGCAAAGCACCTCTTAACTTTTGTGGATATTATGCATGGTTATGCTGAGGATACGTTGGCCCATTTCCACTGGAAATGCCTTTTGGTTAAACTGTCAGCAAGGAATTTGCGTTTGCACTGTTAAATTTTTACATGGATTTAATGCACATAAAAAACAGCTGCTTTTTTAAGTGAAAGTAAAGTTATGGGGGGGTTTGAGTTGTGGAGTTGTAAAATATTTTGTCTTGCATCAATTATAACGTCAGTTATATAGTTATCGCAAATTTTCAAATATATAACGTGCTAAATATTTTTGGCCATATTGACCTGCCCTACTTTGCAGTACTGACTTGATCACAAGTCGTTCTGTTTCTAAACAACCCCAAACCTAGTGTGGCACCTCTGTCTTGCAAACCCCCCCCCCCCCCCCTTTTTTTTTTTTTAAATACAAATGTACCAACAAACGCAGGCACTAATAGATCTGCAATAATATATCAGTGTATTCTCTGTGGCTCTGATACTGACCTCCTCAGGATCCAACACAGAGGTTTCATACACCAGACCCTTCATTCCCCTCATACCCCCATAGACCTATGGATGAAAACAAACAAAAACATGGAATGACATTCAGAAAATTGTCTTGTCAATAATTTATATATATATATATATATATATATATATATATATATATATATATATATATATCTCCGTGTGTGTTTGTAGTAACCAAGTTACGCTATACTGGACTTTAAAACCTTTTATCTACTGATTATTTTTATCAGTAGACCATTTCAGAAGCTCACCTCTTTGATTTTGCTATCAGTGTCCACCAAATGTCTTTATAAAGGCAGGAAGAAACATCCTAAATACTATTCAGGTTTGTAATTCTGCACACAGGATAATAAGTTAATAGACACTGAATGCATTATTGCCGTGACACATGAAGCTCAACTTAAATCTACAATGCAACAAGTTAGATGCAGTGTTTGATAGATGGAAGAGGATAGATTTGTTGCAGTGGTGTGTGTGTGTGTGTGTGTGTGTGTGTGTGTGTGTGTGTGTGTGTGTGTGTGTGTGTGTGTGTGTGTGTGTGTGAGAGAAAGTGCAAGTGCCAGTTTACAGTGGAGGTTTGAGTGAGTCAGCTCAAATATCCCTGTTGGCAGGAAGCAGCACAATTTGTGACCTTTGAGGGAGATGACCGAACAGTGATACCTGGCACAGTAAACAAGACCAGGCAGGCCTACATGGATTATGTGCAGCTAACATGCCACAGCTAATCTGCATCAAGGTAAAGCCCAAATGCTCCTCCCTGAATTAATATAATCGATCTGAGGAATCCAGCTCAGTGACTCGCTTGTGTGAGGGTCTTATTTTATTCAGCTCACTAAACGTGTGCAAAAATCTCCGCCACTTACCATGTCTACAGTAATCTGCCCTATGTTGGTTTTCCCATACTGTTGTTTGAAGTTCTTGATCCTGGTCTGTTCTTTAGGAATGAGGTCTGAGAGGACATCCTTCAGATTCTGTAAAAGATGATGTTTACTCTTTAATGCCCTTGAATAAACATTCAGCCTTAAAATAGACTACATTCCCTTGTGACCCGTGGTTAAACAAACTTTATGCAAACATTTCAGGAAAAAAAAATGATTTGTTGCTCCACAAATGTCAATATCTTCACAGAGACCACAGAGTAAGAACCAGTGTCTCTTCCAAAGGTTGTTAACACAAACAGTAAAACTACAGAACAGCTATATAAAACAAGCAGAAAACAGTGGAGTAAATTAAATGTACTTACTGTTGTTGATGCGCTGGCATTTCTGGCAGCCACAAATAGGAAAGAGGCATTCTGCAGAACATATTAGGAAATACAATTTGGATTGTTAGTACAACAAAACAACATTATAGTAATAACAGAATTTCTAGACTACCTACTGCTTGTATTTAAAATGAAACAACCTTGGAGGACCTTAAAAGCTACAAAATATTTCTAAGGATAATACTGCAATCAGTCTGTGAGTGAAATGGCTCCAACTCTTTCTCTGTAGTAAGCAATATACATGTTAAACGAATCACCGTGTTCTTACCAAGTGTACAGAAACTTTTACACAGGAAAAAAAAAACATTTTCTATAATAATTTTTTTCTTTTTCCCACAGTAACAACTGTTCTTATTGTGGTCCAGAAAAAAAACATTACACTACAAGCAAACAGTATTATATTTATATAATACTGTATGCTTGTTTTGTCCACAGCACTAGCACGGCTGTCACTCAGGAGGTAGAGCTACTAATTGGAAGGTCAGTGGTTCGGTTAGAGGCTCCTCCAAATGTTAATGTATCCTTGTGCAAGACTGGTGCTACACCAATATTACACTGATTGTTACAAGCACAAGCCCATTTCCATTTCTGCTCTTCATCAAACAATTTCTGAACACTAACCATTACATGGTACCAAATACATATCGGCTGCTGATGTTGGTAAATGCCATCTTATTTTTTTAATATGACGATAACAGTGTAGAGCACCATATTTTCAGTAACAATGTTTGTTTGCTGTACTGGTGCATGCCTAATACATGTAATTACAGGTTCTTTCTAGCATTTTACCTATTAAAGTGTACCTTGTAGCATAACACATAGCTTTCACTAAACTAAGCAGTTATTCAGAGTACTTTCTCCATTTTCATCCTCATCGTTTTATAACGGCCACTCAAACTTGCCCAAAATTTAGAGTTAAAAAAACAACACTTATAACTGGGTAGCTCACAGTACATGGCCTGCAACAAAGGCCACTAGTGACAGCCATTTCAGGACATTCTGCACCTGAGACCTTCAGGTGCAGTTTCAGGTGCATTCAAAGTCTGACAACCTGGCCAAAGAAAAAAAAAATCGGATCACAAACTGGGGCTTTGTGTTATCTGCCAATACTGTGGAGATGTTCCAAGTCACACAAATATTACCCCACCTCTTTCAAACAGCACAGTGTGCACTTTTTCTAAAAACCTCACACCACAATCTCATTATAATATAAACAAATTATTCACGCTCATGTGTCATTTCTAGGTTTTTTTTTTTTTTGTTTTTTTTTAACAATGTTAATGCTGGTGTAAAACAATCAGACTGGTCCTGTAAAGCCAGGAAAAGTACATCTAGTCTTATTCTTTCAGATCTAACTGTTGGTAAAATGTAAACCAGCCATTACATGTATCCAAGGGGCAAATCCAGAGTGAAGCAACCTAATTACTCACAAACTAGGAAAAGATGCCTCCTTCCTTTCATGTCAAGGCATGAATTAAAAAAAAAAAGTTTTTATGAAAGTACTCTTAATGGAAACTCATTGATAGTATTGAGAAGTTCAGCTGGCTGTCTTGCTCACTAGTGAAATACAACTCCTGTGTGTTCATTTAAACATATCAGTAGATTATCAATGGGCAGGAGACAGTTACTCCTTATAACCACAACCGTTTTGAATAATCAGGACCATCAAGGCTCAGCGAAACAAAAAAGTAGGGTGCGTCACTACACACACAGTTTACCCAGCTGAGCATCAGGGAGATTATGTAACAGCTCAGTGTCTTAAATATAGAGCACCAGTTAAACTCACTCACTCCCAACTGTCCATCAGCCAGGGTTAAAGAGCAACTATGGCAATTACTCCACACAAAAAGGCAACCCCTCCGGAGGCTGTGTTTAGAAGAAACACATGATACTTGAGTGATTAGCAACAAAGCCACCCTCTCTATGGACAAACAAATCAAAACAGACATCTTGGTATAAGGAATACACATTTTAATGACATTTAAATCTAGAGGTACTTAAAACAATCCCCTTTTTCAAAAGATGAAATGATCTGAAACAAGAAAAAAATAAATCATGAGACTCTCCTTTATAAGACTTCATTGTGTTACTAAAAATCACATGACTTTCATAGTTCAGACACATACGTTCTTATGCAACTACAGCTTACTAATAAATCTCCAGAGCAAAGATTACAAATGATAAGAGAGAAAGGCAACTGTGACATAGGTGAGGTCCCCACATATGATAGAGATTTCAAAGAAAGAGAGACAGTACTTAGTTGCCATGACTGAAAAATTATCTCTATTATTTCAGTAGTAGGAGACTTTACTTGATATGGCAACCAAGTAGTTCATACTGAGAGGTCACTGGAGTAAAGCAGTAGACTAAGGTCACTGGAAGGGTACTTTAAGATTGACAGGCTGGCCAAAGCATATTTTAAATGATTTAATTAAAACAAAGTCATTTATCTGTTCAAATAATCACATTTTTTCAATGGACATTACAGCAATATGCTCTTCCAAATGCAACTGGATTTTACCCTAATGTTGGATATTTATAAAAACATAAGATACAAAATGTGCCCTGCCCATTTCATAAACCATAAATCTTACTTCTGTCTCCATGTCAAGATAAAGCCACATTTAACTGGTTAATATCCAACCTCACAGACAAAACCCAGACTGCTGCTGATGGGATTATATCATCAATCATGCAATTTTACCATTAGAAACAGAACACCACAGGGGATCTCTAGTTGTCAATGTAATTATTTTAATGAATACCTAATTGTCCTAGCTCAGAGTATGACTATGCTTCATCTACCTTTAACATTTTCCAAGCAGCCAAATCCTAGTTTTAAAGGCAGAAAATAAAAATGGCTATATGCCCTTACAAAACACTTTCACTTAAGGGAAAATAAAACTGTTTATAATTAAAGAACCCTGACTTCCTCCACTGTAGTCAACCTTCATGCCTGTCCTTGACCATGGACATCTTCAAGATTGTGGGGTGTACCTATAAATACTTCTGCAGTTAAACCACGTCTAATATACAACATTTTATACTCATCACTGCTCTTTTTGAAAAGGTTGAATGGACTTCCTTCCTGTCAAGAATTAAAAGCTATATTATGGTATTCATTTGTAAAGCTTTCAAACCATCCCATAACTATTATATTATTAACCACACAACATAATAAATACTTCACCTCTTAACCCCAGATGTTCCAAAGGTATGCACCCTTCTACCTTGTAAGTAGTATGATCTCTACCTTTAGATATCATAAAGTTTTATTATATGATTTTTGCAGCTTTTTTCCGCTGTAATTGTCTGCTGACTGCCTCTTCATAGCTCTTATTTTAAGAGAGGTCTTTTCAGTGGACCTAACCTGATTACATAAAAATTGATTTATGAAAAATGATTTATACCGGCTATTCAGCTGTATTTTAAACATATAAGCATTATATGGCTGGTTAAAATCTTAATATGAAGATCAACTGCGATGGTGAATAAACACAGAGTTTAAAGTGAATTTAAAAGAAAGTACAATTTAATGTTATTACGCTATACTACAAATAGTAGAAACTCGTAGCGTAAAGTTAAGAGTCTGCTCTGTGCTGGTTGGACAAACATACCACAGTTATGACACTACAAGGCCAACATGAGTGCAATGATTCATGCGCTATCGTTAGCTAACAAGACACGAGCTGTCAAACGGAACACGGCTTCTGTCTCTGAATAATATCTACGAAAAACAGGGTCCATACATTACTATGATTAAAGTTCTTGTCAGTGTTTAAGCAAATTGCAAAAAACTCGGCCAATTGCATTTCACAATGTGGTTGACAGGGCTAAGCTAGCCTGTTAGCTACCAAACCCGACGTTAGCTTAAAGGAAACGTCCACAGATTTAACCAAGAAAGCGGCATCGAGGCTCATTCTGTTTCTCTTACCTTTGAATTAAGTAGTTTGGGCGCTAGCCTGGTGACAGTGAGGAACGACATTGTGTCTGTCTAAAAGTCTTATTTCCAGTTATTCTTTACAACTAAGACAGCCGCTGCCAGTGCACCGCGGACCTGGTTGAAGGTGCCCCTCCAGAAAGCAGAAGGTTGAAGAGGGATTCAGGCCCGCATTTACAAACAGCGTTGATTGGACAATGGGCTGGATCGGCGCACTTACGTAAAGGCATCTGATTGGTTTACATACCGTTGAGGTTATTTTCATTGGATAGAGATTCTCCTTCAACCTGTGACGAGGGCTGAATATCAGGCTCTGTTCACAAACACTGACATTATAAAACCGCGCAATTATTTAGCTTAATCTGACAAATCGAACAAATTGAAGGATTTTTCTTCTAAAATGATCTTTATCCTTCCTATTGTTCAGATGCAGTTAAAGAGCTTTTTTGTGAGGCTACAGTAACATATACTTAACATTTAAGTCTTCACAATGTTAATAAGTGGTATTCAGATAAAAGGACAACAGCAACATAGTGTGATTTTTCTCATTTGACTGCCTCCTTTAAAGGCTCCCACATCTACCTATAGCTACCCCAACCCTAGCATTGTGCTATGTCCTCCTTTTACCCATGAGTCTCCTCTGTGGTATTCTTCATTTCCTCCTTCCTGGGAGCTCCATCTTCAACATCCTTTATCCACTGTACCCAGCATTCCTCCTCTACAGGTGTATAAAAAATAATCTCAACCTTGCCTCTCAAATTTGTCTCCAAACTACTTTACCTGAGCTGTCCTGTTTACTCTTGCTGCTATTCTTCTGTCACAAATCATCCCGACACTCATCTCCAACTGCTCCATCCTGCCTGCACTTCTCTTCACCCATCTCATGCACAGTCTGTTGTTCTGGGTGGTTGACCCAAGTTATTTAAACTCATCTAGCTTCACTTCCTGCTCTTTGCATCTTTAAATTTCAATCTGTTACCCTCCCATTCATGCACACCTATACTGTCATGTTTATACTGGCTTTCATTCTTCTTCTCTTCAGGGCATACCTCCACCTCTCCAGGCTCTCTTCCACCTGCTCACTACTCTCAAGGCAGATCACAGTGTCGTCTTTGAACATCATAATTCAAACACCCTTCCTGCTTCCATCCTTCCCACTTCATCCTTCCTGACCTCATCTGTCAACCTATCCAACACCACTGCAAACAAAAAGCCAATCCTTGAAGTAATCCCACCCCACCCCACCTTAAACTATCTATCACTCCTGCTACATACCTCACCACTGTCTCGCTGTCTTCATGTGTTCTTCACCACCCTCAAATGCTTCTTTCCCACTATTGACTTCCAGATGCAGTACCATAGTCCCTGTCTGTCATATACTTACTCCAGATTCACAAAAGCACTCCTTCTGACCTCCTCTATTCTTCTCTAGCAACAATCTGAGATCAACCATGTCATCTGTACTGTTCTTTCTCTGCATGAAGCCATACTGCTGCTCACTAATCGTCACCTCTCTTCTAAATCTAGCCTTCTCATGTCTTCATGGTGTAGCTCATCAGCTTTATCCCTCTGCAGTTAATACTTTACAATACACTACACTACCCATGTTCTTTAAACTCTATAACAGTAGCTATTCTCATTTCCTCCAGGATCCTCTCACTCCCTAACATTAGAAATACTCCACATGATACTAAACAATCTGGTTAAAAGGTCCACTGCTCTCTCCTAGTCTTCTTCCATACCCCCCACATGTGTGTAATCTGGAACAACCTGCTTTCCACTCTTCATCCCCTTTATCGCTGCCCTTACTTCCTCATTACTAGCAAAGAAAGAAAAATGTATTTTCACTGTAAAATGGGAAACTTTATTTTCAAGGATTTATGGGGAAAGGAATAGCTGGTTGTCTACAATCAATGGCATTCTTTTCATACCAACTGCATGCATGGTTGACAGACTGATGGTCAGGCCCAGCATCTGTGGACTGTGACATAATGGCTCAACAGTTTGTTTCAAGGAATAATTTAACTGTGCAATACACAAGAAATGGTTAAAATGTATCAAAACAGAAATGTACTGCACTTCCAAATACAGTACACAGGCCTACAGTTGTTTTCATTCTTAAACTGGAGCATTTAGTATAAATACGCTCAGCCTCAAAGTCATTCATAATCACAAAATGCAAACAAAACTAGTGGATAAAGTCCACAAAATGTATTTGGCACACTAAAAATGATCCTTATCTTAGTTTATTTAAGCCGGGAACACACTACATAAAAAAAGAACTTGAAATAACTGATTTTGCAGTGACACCTCAAATACTGTGCAGAGTATGCATAGCTCAGTGACCAGTGGTGACAGCTTGTGTTGTAACTTAACTTTTGTGATGCAGACATCTTGCATCACAGCTGTCCCAAATATTTGGTTTTGTAAGACTCGACTCGTTCAGATGGGGTGATTTTAAGCCTTTTAACGGCATTTTATGCAAATCACTAAACATGCAAGGCTGATTCATCTCTTACACTGAGTTTCCTTTAAAGTGCGTCGTGTATTCCCGGCTGTTGGCAGATTTTGCCTTTGCAGGCAAGATTTAAAATCAGCAAAACACCCAAAATGCAATGTAAACTAATCCACATCATGCAGCCATTACGACATGCATGTTTTAAAATCTTTGTAAACTCTCAGCAGAATCATTAGCTGTCTAGTAGTCCACATCTTCTAAAGTGAATTTTGTAAACAAATAGGGCCTCAAACATACATTAAAACAGCAGGAACTGTGCAACACATTATACAGTACATCAATGTTTCCAGAAGTTATAAGAGGTGATCTGATGCGGTTGGTCCCCACTCCTGTGCTCTTGCGCCTGATATCCGACTCAAGGTAATGCATTAGATGGCATACAATCCTTAGAGTGTCCCTTCAGAAGAAAGAAAGGGGAACGCTGGGCTCAGTCATCTTCTTCCTCCTCATCCTCTATGGAATCTAGGAGGGGCCTGTGCTTCAAGCAGGTCTGGAGGTAGTTCACCACTGTCCGCTGGAAGTGTTTGATGCTGCGGGGCTCTCTCAGGATGTGGCCTTCATCTGGGTACAGCTGCAGAGAGTAGTTGGCCTCCACCTTTACCAGACGGCTCAGGAGCTCAGCGCTGTGCTGGAAGTGTACTCTTGCTTTGGATGAATACACACAAACCCACAAATAATGTAAGGAAAATTTACCCCCCAAAAATATAGCTGTCACATTTTTCATAAAATGAACATGATCTCACCGTCTGCAGTTCCATGCAGAATGAGGAAGTTCTCATCTTTCAGCTTGTTAACCTCCTCCAGCATGGAGGCAGTCTGAAAAGATTACAAAAGGGGATGAGATATTGGGTACACCTAAGCGAAATAATAGCAGTCTATCACACTGGCTCCGCAGTAAATCCCTCCTTGACAAAAAAACTTTCAATGTTTAGTATTGGTTTAACTCTCTACCCCTTGAAAGTAGACTAGAAGTAACCCTTAAACGACCTAAGCTCTTTTCTGAACCGAACAATCAGTTTCTGGGTTTCTGTCATATTTCAGGGTTGCTTACATAGCAAAATTACTGTGTCTATATGAGAAGTAAGTGAGGGTGGTCTTGACGGCTATCTTTGAAAAAAAAAAAAACAAACAGTAAAAACTAATGTAATGGTCATCAAATCATGTATTTATTGATACATATCATATACTGAAATGTCAAAACTCATAATTAAGGTTACTGGTGAGGTCGTTAAATGTCGTCTTAATAGGGTAAAAAGTTAAAGGGTGGTTATTCAACTTTGAAATCTTCCATGAGGCTGTGGTTTTTTGTTCAGGACAATTCTATCATCAATGTATTTATAATATTTCGCACCATTCATAAATCAGTGAGGGAACACAGTACAATTCAACAGCTCTGCAAACTAAAGTCTCCAAAATGACCATAAATTGTTATTAACAACTTGGTAAAATGGTTTAGTTATTAGTGATTAACTTGCAATCAACTTCAAGTTATCTCTTAACCTATCAAAACACACTGAGACACCTGAATGTCTCAGTTCTAGACTAACTTTAGAGTCTCACCAAGTAAGCATGTTCCTCCTTTGCAGGAAGTCCTAGGTACCTCTCCGAGAATGCAGCACCTTCAAACAGTAGACAATTTTTTCTCTGATAAATTAACAGCCTCTGAGCTGTGACACAATTTTCGTAGCCTGGTTACATGAATAGTTAATGACAAGATCTCTGCTCACTGTAAAGCCTGAAGTCAGTTATTGGTGCCACAGCAGCTGAGCACTGGAAGAGCTTATCTGTTGCTGCCAACATCTTGAGAGTTAAATAACCACCAAATGCCTGTATTGAGAAAATGAAACGTGTTAACATCAATTATATCTGCGACGAGTTTCATCCAAAGGAAATAAATGTCTAAAATGAAAAGTGCCATAACCTTTCCATAGAGGGCCATCCGGCGATCGTCTATATAAGGCAGCTGCATTAACAAGCTGCGGAAACAACGTAAAAGACCTTTAGTTTTTCAATTACCAAGATTTATTTTTATATTTAATCTATAAATGCTTCTGTTTTAGCATAACTGGACTGACTCTATAACTGCCAGATAATCTTTGACTCTCATTGAGCCAAGTTTGCGCGGATCCACAGCAGTGGTCTTCTGTCCACGGCCAACCCCGCTCCTGCCATCCACCCGGGCCAAGGCCACATTGTGCATGCTGGAGAAGACCTGAGGCCAGTCGAGGGCAAACTCCTCCGTTACAGACTGACTGCCAGGAATGCCATCTCTGAACAACAAGAGGAATAAGATCAGCAAGTGTGGCGAAATCTGTTAGTCTCGGACGAGCGATCAAAAGATTAGGGGTCACAGGTTGCAAAACAAATGGCAGCTGACATTTATCAAGCTTGTTTAATGATACTTACACAATGATGAGGAGAGGGTGCAGGTTGGCCTCATACCCCTGAGGCAGAGATAGCTTCAGGTGCAGATCTACAGAAAGGAAATGGGGCTTGAAGAAACACATTTGTCTGCAGATATTTTTTTAGTTACTAATTACATCCCAACCGAAGGACATTTTTACTATCACTCACAACCAATTAAAACGAAATTACTGCTTTGGTCAATACTTAACTACAGTTGTCCCTTCCAGGCTGAGATTCTTGTTCTGCCAGTGCTCCATTGTTTCTAATGATATTAACTGATTGCTTAAGTATACTTCTTCAAACAGAGTTTAACAAATAAGTGCAGTGGTGTCTTTGCGGTACCATGGTTATCTGCTGAGAGTGTCCTGAACAGAGTCTCAGGGAGTCGTTTGTCCTCCAGAGCTTTAGACAGACGGCTGTTATCTTCCAAGACGACATACCCTGTGGAGATTAAAAGACAAACAAACCCCCCCCCGCCAATACTGTCTTAATGTTTTTCCCCCATCAAGACAGGCGCAGCGTGCCACCTGGTTCCATATCATCTTCACATAAATGGCTCTAACTGAGAGCCACAAGCAGAGGGCAGTGTTCACAAGCATGACAGTAATGGATTTACACTTAGGCTCTGCTTGAATGTATTGCTCTCTGTAGGCTGTCTGGGGAAACTGCAGACAACCGTTGTGTATGTGTATATGTGTGTATTACTTTACCATTACTGAGACAAGAAGATCTAACACTCACTGGAGGGTTCCTTTGTATTGTGAACCGTCACTTTAGGGATTCCCGGGCCTGTGGATTTTTCAAATTGACATTATAAAACCAACTGTCTGAGCAATGCAAGCCTGTATGTGTATAAATATGCACGTGCGTGGGTGATTTACCCAAACAGTAGAGTGTAAAGTGGGTTTGATTGGGGCTGAAAACGGCTTTATAGAAACGGCATCCATCTATGAGGTTACAGGTAATGCACTGGCGCTGAAACACTCCATCTAAGTCCACGCTTTGAAAAAAAGAGAAGAGATTATTGATCACACTTCAAAAGAACAGGAAAGTCTAAAGCAGTTTGATTTGCTCCAGGAGTGGGACAAATGACTGGGGCAATATAAAGGAAAATGTCAATGTCAAGAGACAGACTGTTCACAGAGTTGACTTTTCAGAAACAAATGGGGTTCAATAAGGTTAGACGTAAAAGTCGTTATACAGATTGCTCTGTTAGGCAGTGTTGAGTCTCTAAATGTCTCTCCACCACAGTGCTTACAAATTTCATACAGTATTAATCATAGACAAAGTTTAAGCAAGCCATCTTCCCTTCTCTATAATGGTGAAGCATTTCCCCAAGCCCGAAGGTATGTAAGCTCATAAAAAAGATATGAAAGCTAGGAGGCTGATGAGGGAACAGACAAGTGGTTTACCATAGGTGAGATCATCTGTCTTAAATGACTCTGGCCCAAACAGCTGGTGTGGCTCATATACAGCTGATGCAAAAATGTGCAGCTACTCTTTCTTAGCTTTATTTGATAATTTTATAGAAACATTAATGACCCCCACATGATATCCTGCTAACATTCCCACTAAACATCGCACCACTTTCTTTGGTTTTAAGTAAAGTATCTTGACAGCTATTGCCCGGATTGTGATAAAGTTGGCTTAGACATTTATGTTGCATTTGAGATAAATTAAAATTACTTTGGTCATCCTCTAATTTCTCATTTAGCAACATCCTGAGGCAAAAATAAAAAATTAAGTCTGTCACGGTTTACGGCCAAGTTCCCAGAGCATTAATGACATTTCCACCAGCCTCAGCTGCACTTTGTGTTATCTTCTAATTAGCAAATGTTAGCAAATAAGAACAGCCTCACAGAGCTGCTAACAGAACAGCAGACTATAGGTCTAATTATATGTTAGAACAAGTAATGTTAATAAGCTAAATATCTAATTACCCTGACAACTGCCACAATGTTGCACAAAATCTGCATCAGGTCAGTGTCTATGACAAGCAATTTTAACACTTAAGTGACCTTTTTGTAGTTTCATTTTATGTATCAATAACTGCATTTCTCCTAATGCAACGTTTAATCTTGAAGGTTCCACAATAACATGACTTGCTATAGCAATATAAAGTACTGTAAAGTAACTTTTATATTTTTGGCTGTATTTTCGACATCCTGAATTAACATTCTGGACCTAGACATAGAAAAACAGGTCTTTGGTCAAGAGTCAGGTACTTATTTTTAAGCACTTTGAAAAACAACAGAAGTTGACCAATATGCCCTCCAGCTGAAAGAGCAACAGCGATGAATAATAAGAAAAAAGTAAAAGGTCTGATGGGAGTTAAAAGATCAGAGAGGTTAGGAGGTGCTAATTCATACAGTGATTTTACAAACAGGCAATAAAATCTTTACATCAATACTAAGATCACCTGTGAGGAAATGCAGAGAGGTGAATATAGATAATACGTCTTAATTAAATATGCATTTTTTAGGTGACTGCAAAGACTAGCTGCCACGTACATAAAGAATTATACAGCCAGTGTGAAATGAATGAGGGAACCACCTTCTTAAAGTCAGAGAAGGAAATGAAGCTAAGAAAATGATTCTGACAACTGATAAGTTTATTTTCATTAAATGAAAATTTTTTTTTTTGCAAAGGATTAATGGTAGCCAAGGTCACCACAAGGCATGAGACAACAAACAATGTTAAAAGCAGGTTATTCAAAACAGCCAGAAGTGAGGCTGCGAAATTTTAGTTGGTTTTGGAGTACATCTCTAATTAGTAGTTGAGCTGAGAACTACTCTTTGTGTTTTTGGAGTGGTTTTTAATCTTTCATTCATCTTTCAATGGTTTCAAACATCACTTTAAACAGAGGCTCCGTATCAAGGTCTGCCTACCCTTTGGGTCCCTGGGCCTTTACCCCCATTCAAACCATTATATATCATAATCCATTACAAACCATAATTACAATTTCAGATCAAACATTACCTGTAAAGGTGTCTGCTCTGTCTAGATTCCTCTGTGCTCAGGAAATAGCTGAGGAGGACAAAAACAAATCATAGTTATAGCACGTTACTCACAGTATAGTCCTAGCACTGCAGATAACATCTGAGAGCCCCTACTTCATCCTAATTATTCCAGATATCAATAATTCATGACAAAAATCTATTTACAGCTATTTACATACTCCAGCATGTAATAAAAAAATCAGCCATATTTATTTTCTAAGGCAGAATTAGAAATGATGATTTTTCTCACAGTACAGTATTTCTCATGCTTACCATCCACTCCTGTATAAATGTAATCATAGGATTGTACACTTGTGTCAAACGTAAGTAGAACACTGTAAGTCAGAACTACTTGTCTTCAGGCACAAAGCAGCTACCTGGGGGCTTTGAGACTGAAAATAACTGCCTTTCTTTGCTTGTCTGCCATGCTCACACCTCAGTCAATCAGTTCATGTGGGGTTTCTGGCCCCAGCAGGATAAAGACAGATTTAAGCAATAATCTGCTCTGGTCCAGTCTAAGTAATCCTTTACGCTCTTCAGATTCAATGCAATGCCTTCCAAAGTCAGAGTTAAAGCTGTTTCCTTTGGGGTATTTAACCGAGATCAATCCTACATGTTAAAATGGCATTTTAGTTATTTTTAATTACAATCACGTGTGTTTGGCCTGATAAAAGAGCCTGCTCCCCAGAGGTTGACACATCTAGAACTTATTCTCAGCTCACAGAGCATAATTATGGCCAGTGTTCGACTCTACTATACCCGCTGTCACTTGTGTGTTCATGGTAAGAAGCAGAGCACTGATAAAGCCTTATTCGCCCCAGCACCACACACTGTGGCTCACACATACATTTTTCCAGCCTTCTCGTCTAGGGCGCAGAGCACGGTGACGTCCCAGCTCCCTGATGTCAAGAAGCGAGGAGGGACAGAGGGGATGGCAGGCTGCGTTAGACAGAGACACAGAGATAAAGAAGTAGACACCTTTGCTGACTAAAAATAGGCAGAAGGATACAGAAAGAATGCGCCAGAAGACGACAACAAACACGAAGAAAGGGTCATGAAGTTCAGTCGAAGAAACTGACACAGAGGGAGGTGCAGGCAGAGTACTTATAATTATTACGTTTTTTGGGGGAACTAAAGTTAAAGAGATATAGGAGAGAAACCTCAGAATATGAGCCCAAAAACTACAAAGGTGTTAACTTTGAAAAGATAATTTTCTCCTGCATAGTTTATGTTTCTTATAAAGCATCATTAAACATGTTTAATTACCCTGCTCAAGATGAATGAGCTGTAAAATGGAAATAAACTGCAAAGATAAAAACAGCGAAGGACCAAGAAAATATTAATCTGCAAAATCACTCCGGGGATAAAGACTCAATTGTTTGTATAATTAGGGGGGAAATAAATGCAATCAAATAGCTTTGCCTGTGAAAGAAAGGGAGGAGACGGTGAGAAAAACACACTTTAGCTTCTATGCTGAAGAGATTAGCAATCACAGTGGGGGCGTTTATGTGACCTCCCCCAAATGTTAACAACAGCTTATTTTAAAAACCTCCCAAAACTGACCTGGGCTGCAAGACCAGCAATGTGGCGAAACTCTCCACGAGCACCTTGTTTTGCTGGCAGGATGGTATAGAAAACAGAGCCGTCTGCTGAAAACAGTGGCACATCCTGCCAAGGAAAGGACACAGTCAAAAGAGAGACAGAAGAAGAGGAGTGAACACATTTCATAGGACAAAAGAACAACATACCTGTCGCTGGTTTTGCATTATGTCCATGGCCATCTTGTGTTTCTGTGAATTTTAATTTCAGATAAGGTAGAAAAACATTAGTTATATGAGTTATAAAGTGCTTTATACCAATAAAAGTGAACTAAAGCAAATGAAAATAGCGTAAAAATAGAAATTGTTGTGGGTTAGGGTTCAGCTTTTATTCTTTAGACTTTTTAATTGAATAGAGTTACCCGAGGCTCTCAGTGTATTAGAGATAGATAATAGTAGAGGAGAGGGCAGTAAACACTGAACAAATATGGATTACATTCTTTCAACTTTTCTCTAATGTTTACTGTTTTTTCTTTAGCCTTCAGGATTAGTCAATTCTGTTAATGTGTTTTTATTATTGGGCTCCAGTACAGCGTGCTTTAGCGCAACCTCTGATAACACATCGTCTGACTGTCACACACAAGTCATTCTAGCTCCCTTTCCTCTTCCTTTAAGCCAGCTTTCTTTTGATTGCTTGCCCCTCACAAACACAGGGTCTGAACTGTATGGGCGGGGCTTTTGTGCTCACACAGAAAAAAAACTTCGAGAAACCAAGCATTTAGAGCACTCTAGTACGTCAGGATTTGGCTTCCAGGGCTATGCAAAAGTCTTGAGCCACCCCTCAATTCCTCATATTTTTCTGGGAAAATGGGAAATAGATGCAGCAATGTACTGAAACATGCAAACATAAATAGAAATACAGCATATATGTCAAAAACATAATTTGTTCTGGTATTGAATGGTGGATCAAAATCTGTACTTTTCTGTGTTCATAATTCAGTTTCGATAAGATCTCCAACACCCCTGGCTGAAGTGCAGCCCAAAACCATGACAGAGCCTTCATTGTGTTTTATAGCTGCAGACAGTCACTGTTTGATCTCTCACATGACCCCTTCTATACATACTGATGACAATACAAACCAAACATTTTGAATTTGTCTTCATCAGTCCACAACATGTTTTACTCCCAAAGCTTAACATTTTACGCTAGGTGACAAATCGTCAATATATTACGCTTCTGGCCACCCAACACGTCCCTGGATTACGAGACTGGAAAAATGAGGAAACATGAGAACCGCTTGGAATGAATCTACACATTTACGTTTGTTTTACTTAAATGGCTTTGGGAAACACTATCTAACATCGTTAAAGTGCTGTTTAAGGTTAGGGATAAGGTTATGGTAAGGGCTGGAATACATGGCTGGAACGTATATTACCGCGGGAGTGTCATTCTACTGGATTACATCCATAACTCGGCGCGTAGCCTGAGAACGCGGACGGACACCTTTCACGTTCCTCAGGAACACCACGGGACGTGACAAATCATCATTATATTACACCTTGGGAGTGAGTCCCATTTCTTCTATAACTATCAGACTGTAGTGATGATGATTTGAACCAAAATTTTCAAAATCAAATCCACTGGTTGTAACTTGACAAACCTCAGACTTTTTCCTCTTTTTCTGTTTCCTTTCCTTAAAAAAAACTCTTGACAGCCACCCTTCCACTGAAACCATTTCTGATGAAGCTTCAGTGAACAGTAGATGGATGAACTGAAGGGCCAGATGGATCTCTTAAGTCCTGTGTCAGGAGTTTGCTGGATTTTTCCCCACAATTTCCTAAGTACATGACTTTCTGTTCATCTTCTGTAGATGGGAAATGAGAACAAATTGTGCTTCTCGGGACAGGCTGCTAGTAGGAAAGTCCCCAGAGATACAAGTAAATTTGTTTATTTGCTAAGTTGTCTGCTATGTGTAGACACAGCAGTGGTTCATCCCTTGAATTAGATGCCGCTTTTATGCTCGAATGATTCATCGTTCTGTGTTACTTGCCTTAACAAACAAACAGAGATTCTTCTGAAAACGGTCAGGTACAAGGATCGAACGGAAAACGAGGGAAAAAGCCGCCAATGTCCAAAGAAAAACTTTAAAAGACATTACTTTGAAAACCTGGAGAACTCTTGCTCAAAACCTCTTCAAAAAGTTACAAGCGAGTCTGGCGCCTTGGAAGCAAAATGAGGCCTCGCTTAACATTTTTTCACAGTACTGTATATATGACAAGAAGGAAATATTAAAATAGGTCCCCTTTAATATAATATTTTGGAATATTGAAGTGAGATCTGTGAGGATTTATAGAAGAGCAGCAGGACTAAAATACTGCAGTACATCACTGAAAATCCTTCTCATGCAGCAAATGACCTTAAATATTAATCCAGTCAGTGGAGATTTGGGAGCTTAAGGAAATCAATCTTAACTCCCAACACTGTGTAAATGAAGCAAAAAATTCTATTACAGCTGTATATTGCATCAGAAGGTGCTCAGATTACTAATGTGGAACAAGTGATGACCGCTCACCTCTGAGCATGCCCCTGTGGTAGCCTCGCAAACACAGAGCACAGATTGGTTCTGTGCACGATTCAGCCAACGAACTGCGAGCCGGGTGCTGCTGATCCAAGTCACCATGGATATGTAGTTGTCTCTGAAGAAAAAAAAAAAGGATACATGAAGAAAGTATTAGAAAGTGGTGCAAAGAAACTGAAAGAAAAAGAAAAACAAGCAAGAAAA
Organism: Simochromis diagramma; assembly: GCF_900408965.1. Lineage (NCBI taxonomy): Eukaryota > Metazoa > Chordata > Actinopteri > Cichliformes > Cichlidae > Simochromis > Simochromis diagramma. The sequence goes on along the minus strand of NW_024386945.1, from coordinate 3,251,309 downwards.
CTTTGGACACGTGTAATAATTTCAGGTGTGCTTTGAATCCTTTAAGGCTTATTCTGTTTCTGCATTTACGAAGGTGTGCTACCTGGCTCTGAGGGAGTCCGGAGGCATCATTTCCAGAGTGTGAGCTGGACCATACAGATTCACCACAAACAGACTGACTGATGGGATACTTGAGCCAGCCTGTGAAGAAAAAAAAACCCCAGATCATATAAACTTAAAAAATATGAAATGAATGCTCTTTATAAAAGCAAATCTTTTTAGTCATGCAAACAGCAAGAGACCAACTGCACTACTTGTCAGTCCGCTATTTTGGTTCAGGCTGAGGCACAGCTGCTTCAGAAAGACCCTTTGTTTTTCCCTTTATAGTTTATTTTATAGTTTTGCGAACTCAACTTCAAATGATGAAACAGTGGCATTTTTCTAAACTGCCTACACTTGGTGACTGCAAAGTGCTTAGCTGTTTTCACCTTAGGGTAAGGGAAGAGCACATTGGAGGGGTAGAGACCACCTAAGAAATGAGGTATTTCCATCACAGGTGTAACAGAGTTGTTGATGCTGAGGTATGCAAGGCGGGCACCATCCACAGACCACCAGTGGGCGGCATATTGTAGCAGCACCTCCTCTGTTTTGGAAGAAAGAACTATTGTAATATCAAAGTAAAAGTATGAATCTGGAGAGTCAGCAGGTGAACTACATTTTACCTTCATAAGTCCAGTCAGAGAGGCCGTTCACCACGTATTGCTCCTGGTCAGTGGATGTAAGACGCAGGGGTTCGCTGGTCACACTCGGTTTGTAGTAGATATCTCCGTCAAACACAAAGGCCTGGCATGAGCAGCACAGACAAAAAGCACCGCCAATCCATTATCAAAGACAGCAAGGTTGCAGACTTCATTGCTGGCTCCATGATTCGAGAAGCGGACACCCTCCAAGAATGAATGAATCATTGGCTAGCACACACACGGGTGGGAGCCAATACATCTTCACTTGCCAGTTAATAAGCTGCAGATGAGCACTGACATAGCAGCAAAAGCCAATTACATTGCAGGTCAGGTAGATGAATTATATATGTATTATGAGCACAAAACCCCATTACAGTGCGACAGCCACTTCAGGTGGAGTTCATTGTATAAGATATTGTACCTTTGACGTTATGATGAATAAAATTATGTCAAATGGAGGATGCATTCAGCATTATTATGGATTTGAAAGGGTGATAAACACTTTCCATCCTACTGACAGTTTTAATTGATGCAAATGACAACACATGAGTAAGGCCCTCACTTACCAGCTGGTTCCCCTGAGGTCCCCAGGAAGCGTACTGTAATGCTGCCTTCTGCCCCTCTGGAGGGCTGAGTTCAAGCAGATCCCTGAAACACACACAAAAACTCAAACATAAGCCCTCCATTAGGGAACACTCTCCTCTTTGAAGCCATCCAAGGTCCATCCAAGCCCTGCCCTTGAGGGAGCTACTGCACTGTGAGAACAAAGGGGCAAGATGCAGAGAGGGAAAATGAAACAGAGAACGGGACTGATTCATGCAAGAGTGCAACATTTCTTTTTCTATATTTCTAGCCACAATTTTTTTTTTATTTCCTTAGGACAGGCAAACATTTTTCTCCAAGGCATACTCGGGCAATATTGCAGGTCCTCCAGAAATCCTTTTCAGAATAACTCCTTAGAATTTCAAGGGATCACCCACAGCTACCAAAGAGGTTTTTTTCCCAGAGATAATGCTGAATATGATTCTCAGGCAGTGAAATCTGAAGTACAATACAAACCTTATAGAGCCTGGAAAGAACACTGACAAATGAATGGACGTCTGAAAGAAACATGAAATACTGATTCAAATGAAACACGCTTTGGGGAAAGTTTTTTTTTTTTTTCCAATCTGCAGGTCTGCTTGCATTGGTAACGCTCATGCCCAGTGCAGCCCATGCATTAGCAGTGATGATTCCACCTACCCATTAGCCACACTGTAGATAGCATAGGAGGCAGTGAAGGACTGAGAGAACACCTGAAAAAGGTAGAGGATATCATGCACAAAGGTGTGCTGCACATAGATGAAAACACATACTTTAGTGCTCACACATGCACCTGAGCATGTACAATTAAGGTTAAATGCAAATGAGACAAATATTATGACAAAAAAATTTACAGTTAAGCATAAGCAACAAGGAGCTGTGTTTGCATCATCTAAGTGCTTCTGAAATCACTGCAAAGACTGAGTCGAGTGGCTTATTACCTGGCAAAAAGGAGCAGCATAATTTTATTCTAAAATTACAAAGGTAAAGGTTTAGTGAGCCTATAAATATTTCACTGATAATAGTTATATTTAATATTATTCTTTCACCTAACCTAGAATGGAAGTGGAAAATTGCTTCGTGCTGTAAGTATTTGCATATGCAATCATTTTTAGTAGATGGTATTTTAACACTCCCCTACTTTTTATTGAGCCAATCACATCTTTACGTCTTAGTGATATGGACTTAATTTGCAGGAGTCGTTAAACTACTGGCAGCAATTTCATCCATATTACATCATAACTGAGATCTCAAGTGAATAAGAGAAAGTTGGAACTTCAAGACTGAGCAAAAGAGACAACACCAAAGACATGGCATGTGAAAGAAAAGCACAAAAAACGAAGACAGACATTCCCATTAAACAGCATCGTTAAAGTTAATATCCTTCACACTGAGCTCTATAGTGGCTGGCAGCTGTGTCGCAAACCTTAGAAAAGCATCAGAAGCTCTGAATAATTGAATTAACACGTGTGTGAACAGATTTGTGCATGTAAGTGTGTCTCTTAACTGCAACTGATCAAAGCAATAGCTAATGAATTCAAGGCAAAATATTGATTTGCACACCTCTTTTTTTAAGCAAAGAGTTGGAAGCAGCATTTGCCCACTGGTCACTAAGGGCCCCAGCCACCTGGAAAACCAATCCCTAAAGAAATTAAATGTCACATCCTCTATACAACACATTTAGTAGTGAAATTGGATTCCCCCCCCCCCTTCTTCAGTGCTGTCTGTTGTTAGAAAATGCATGAATGGAGTGACACAGCGCTAAAGCTGCAGGGATAAAGGAGTGGAAATAAATTTTAAGGCTATCTAAATGAAATCGAAATCTGATTGTAGCATAACGGCTGCGCATGAGGGGCTATGCATTAGATGGAGCAGAAAAAGAGCTGTTCACAACACAAAACAGGAGCAAGAAAAGGAAGAGGATAACATGAAGTGGTGGACACAAAAGGGAAAGTGAGGGAAGAAGATAGAGCGAAAGAAGCCGCGACAGGACGTTAAAGGGGGGTATCAGTCTTCAAGACCAAAGGGGGCAGCACTGCCGTCAGCACCATACCAAATCAGCTATTTGTGATTTGTTTAGAAACCAAAAAGATTCTGCTTGTGATTTAACATCACTGGCAGATTCTGTGTTATTGTGTGTTTGTGTGATAAATAGAAAGAGAGAGTGAGAGCATCTGTCATAAAGAGGCAGAGTGAATTCTAATGTGGTTGCCAGTAACATATCATAAATCCTCCAGATCGCGCTGCCTGTCAGCCTCCCTTTTACTACCCACCCCCTCCATGCTGCCAAATAGGGGGGTATGGGCACAACACATGATTACATTCTCAGAAGATATTGCTGGATAATGTGACAAAGACTGCGTATAGAGATTACAGCACCCTTTGCAGGAGCACAGTTATTAGAGGCTTTTGTACAACGTAAAACTCACAATGCGGAGATAATAGCATCCTTCCTTCTCAACATTGTTCCTGCCTCACATGCATTACTTAGCAGCCCCACAATGCGCTGCCTTTGATACAAGCACCCATCAGGGTTTGCTGCAGAGTGCAGACCCAACTCCCTTTGCTTTTTATTTGTCTCGAAACTACACTGTCTTGGCAGGCACCGGTTCATTTGCCTCCGCTCATCAATCCTGGTAACCTCCACCGCCGCTGAACTACTTCAACATCACTCATTTGAAAATATGTACGTCCTCTCTTTTTTGCCTTTCTGCTCTCACACACACAGAAAAGAAACTCTTAAGGCAAACCTCTTTAATTCAAATAAGCTTTAAGAAAATATATTTTCCTGTAGGAAACCTGCTTTCTCTTGTTCCTATGTGTGGAAAAATTCCCTAACTGACTTATGCACATACTCTCTTATCAAAATCCATTTATTTTCACTCACGGGGCACAACTCTCCCCTAAAGCCTCTAGAGGTAGTACAAAATCCAAAGAAGCCTTTTAACTTTACACATAGCCTGCACACACATTTCTCTCTCTACTACAGCTCTCTCCTTCTAGTATCTCGGACATTTTTGGGTATTCTTTCTGACTAATTTCAACTGGGCATTGTATCTAAGGTCAAGCGATGCATATCCCATTTGCAAACTCCTCCATCGTTACTGCCTTTCCCCACTGCTTTCTGTGTTTTTTCCTCTCATTCCCTACCACTCTCTGCTCTTCTGAACGGCAAAGCCGCTGCCTGGCGCAAACTGCTTCAGTCAGCACAAATCCCCCCAGAGATAGACAGAAAAAAGTGAGTGAGAGTGAGGAAGATGAAGCAGGAGAAAGAAGGAGGCAGCCACAGAAAAGAGGAGCATGGAGGAGGAATAGCCCCCGCGCACACTGACAATATGCCAGCCATGCTAACACAGAAATTCATTTCTAAATAAACAAACGATTCCAGGTGCCATGCCCATTGTCTCTGATTTCTTCGAGTATGCGCACACTCTGAGCATACAGATTAGACAGGACATTTCCTGCTGATATCAAAGGAAGTATGCTAATGACATAGAGTACGATCAACCAAAGCAACCCACAATCTGGGCACGGATCTGAGCCCTTTCTCTATAGAAATGTGTGAAAGCTGATTGAATCCCCACTAACCGCTCAATAATTTAGTTAGAATGGATGCACTGTGTTTGTGATGATGCTGTAACACAGCAACAGGCTCATTCGTTCCCCCCACACAGAGAAAATATGATACGCAGTGATTAGAGCAAAAGCAGGTCTCTAAAGGAAACCCAGAGAAATGGAAAAGGCTGTGAGGTTGAATAAAGAAGAGACCGAGAAAGCATAAAAATCTGTTTAAAGATTGTTAATAAAAACTCAGGGAAATGTGCTGAGAGCCTTCATTTCCTCCTAATTCTGTTTTCTTGCCTCATCGATTACTTGCACATTACACAACTTGCCTTCCCTTTGAAGAAAGATTCACCTATTTATTAACCATGAGGGCATTTAGAGAGCGAGGTGGCTGGTGGGGGGTGGAGACACAGAGCTACGCGGTGTTAAAAGTAAAGTGAGCAAAAGATCTGTGTTTTGTCCACCCCAGCGCTGATCTGAAACCACCTGCAATCGAGATTCTCGTCAGATTCTCATTAAAATCCCCCCCCGAACAGGCAGAGGTGATTTCATTACTGCAGCTCCAACTTCACCTCTTCATCTCCTTGATCTCCCCATCCCCCATTTGCACTTGTGTGCTAAACTCTTCACGGCAATCACATTCAAAGCTTTCCTCAACTCCCTGCACGTCGTGCCATCAGCCAGTTTAAATATTCAGCCCCTCATATGTTAACCCAGTCATCGAGCAAGTGGTGTTATGGAGCTGAAGATTGCTGCAGTTGCATAAATGAGCTCACTCACACGCTCTTTTCTCCTCACACTCCTTCTGTTCTTGCTCTTCTCCTCGTTTTTTCATTGAGGCTCTGATCAGGATGCATGTCACAATTGTTTTGCTTGTCACTAGTGGCCTGTCAGACATATGGTGGTCTGTGAGTCATAACAGCTTGTCTTTGATACTAGTGGATAATTCATGACCCTGGATAATTTCTGGATAAGATTGATGATTCTTTCTGGGGAAGTCTGAGCCCACTTGTCATTCAAAGGCAACTTACCGGTCGAATGTTATATGCCAAGAGGACAAACCTCTTGTCTGCAGACACTTGGAACTGAGTAGTGGTCAGGTCCTACAGAAAAAAAGACAACAACGCTTTATTAGAAAATCTTCTTTTTCATTCCAAAATGTTTTAGAATATTTAGTATGATAATTCCACTTTTAACTGCCTTCTATCATTTCAAATAAAGCCTGTGACTGTTATTCTCTGATGTCGAGTTTTTCCTCAAGAATCATGTCTGTCTTGTACTTTCTATAGCTGCTTTACTGGAAACATAAGCAGCCCATTATTATGATGCCAATGATGCATTTATAATTTTGTGATTTCTGCACATCTTGCAAATGCCACATAAAGTCACAGAGAAAAGAATATGATGTAAATAACGTGGAAATAATGTGTATTTCCAAGTGACATTGAATAAACTGAGCCACACACACACATTAAACTTAATAACCGTCATATATCCTGTAATTTTTGTTTCCTCTGTTATGTGCGGGGTCTCCAGCCTTTCATGTATCCAGAACAAAGCCAAAGACCATCAAATATAAATTACTGCCGACAGAATATCAGTCTTCTTTTCACTATTGTGGTATTCACTAAAGCAAAGATTTCTTCAGTCCTTTTATTCAGTGTGTAACAAGACATACACAGAAAACTCACAAATAACCAAAACTACTGTTTGTTCTTCAGTGCTATAAAAAAACGACATAGCTTCAAACATTAATCTACTGTTCTCCTTCACATTTCGACAGTTTTAATGTTTTATATTCTAGTTTAAACCAAGTAGCTGTGGGATGATTATAGTTTAGTTTAAAATTCTCGAGGACATTTTCTAGCTAAAACTCCATGTCACACTAATTCCTTCTTCAGATTACTGACTTCCTCCATAATTCATGACTTAATTAAAAATCCCTCTTACAAGCCAGTTTTGTGTCATGAGAACATGTGCCATGTGTTTAAGGCTTGTGGTGATCTAGCTTTTGCTTCCCATGTTTCTGCTTTCATTAAAATCTTCATTCACTCGTTCTTCATTGTCTCTTATACAGGTACGAAACTCTTGGAAATAAAGTTTTACTGATTTAATGTGAATTTTTTATCTTAAGGATAGACACTATATTTAGGTGGATCTGTCTCAGCGATTCATTTATTTAAGGAAATCCTGTATACTTCTTCATACCAAAAAAAATATCTTTTTCTGGAATTGGAAACAGCAGCAAAGATGAAAAAACGCTCTATCCCAAAACCGAGGAGTGACTTCTCAACCTGACAACACAGCCCTGCTTTAAGCTCCTCGGCAATGACCCACATAAGTCTGTCAGTGTCGTGCAGAGGCGGCGTTCAAAATGATGCCCCTGCTTGGGAAATTCTCTTTGAAGGCTTGTATTGAGGGCTCACAGAGCAGCCAGATTGGGGGGGGAAATTAGACGATGCTGTCACTCTTCCAAATCTTTTTTTGTCTGAAGTGTGGGATGTGGAGCAGTGGGAAATACAGCATACTCCTCTTAATCTGTCTATTTGGGCATCAGTGTGCCCAGGCCTCTGTGGATATGATCAATTGTGTATACTGAAATCTATTCTCTAAAAGTTTAGTGTTCCTGTTACTCACCAGGGAGCTGTTGTCCAGCAAAGTTGTGGTTAAGTTGCTGGTGAGGCTGAACGACAGGACATGTCCCTCTCTGGTGCGAAGAGCAACTTCGTTTTCTAAAAAAGGTTGAGTTCACAGAAGAAGGTCTTGTGCTATTAGAATGAAAGAACAGAACCAGTGGCTGCTGCTGCAAACCAGTGGCTCAGTCGTAGGTGACCTCATTAAAGAGGCGTCAGACTGTTATGAGGACTTTATCAGCGAAGAGTGATTTGTGAGTGAGAATATGGATCCTTACCATTCAGCCATGCCACACAGGGGTTATGAATCTTAAACTCTTCACTCTCGAGGTCCTCCATCGTGAGATGGGAGCGAAGTAACAAGTGAGACTCGTCTTTAAAAGCAAAGAGACAGCGATAACTAGCACATCAAAAACTCTCCTTTGTTTACAGAAATGCAAAGTCTGAGGCTTTTCGCAACTTGGCCTACATTCCTGCTTCATCTTGGATTCATATTTTGCATTCTCAAAGTTACTGTTATTACTTTGCAACACTCAGTGGAATATTTTTCTATAATGTAAAGATGTGGGGGGGGGGGGGGGATACCACTGCGAGCTTGCCTAAAATTATCAGTAGTAAAACAGACATCTCAGTTCTTTAAAGGGACTCAGTATGGCATCAAGCACAGTACAGCTACAGGAGCATTGGTGCATTTAATATTTGTACGTGTCATTACCATATTATGAGCACAGGGCAGATGTCTCATTACCACAAGTCTCAGTTATGGAGCCATGTTGCTATTTAAATTTAATAATAATTCTCCTCTCTTGAAGAAGAACATTAAGAGTTTCATGAGACTCCAGAGCTGTCCACGCAGAACTGTCAGTAGCCCAAAGAAGCCACCTCACTCAGTCATTGAATTCAGTATCTGAGTGTGTGAACTAATCTATTATTAACCATCACAAAGTCGGACTTTTAAATCATAGCACGGTGCTTTAAGGGATATTTTGGCATTTGAGTCAACTCATTTTATGATTTCCCATTAAACATTTTCCACGTTATTAAATACCTACCACTACTAAAATGCAATTTACAACAACGCCCTTTTCCTTTTTTTGGACTCCTTGGATCTGAATTTATATTCACTGAGCAGCCTTGGGGGAACCACTAACCTGGCCTGACAATAACAATCTACCAGCAGCTCTAATTAACAGAATATATCCTGTTTGTTTAATCTTTACTGAATCTAAAATGTGAACCCAAGAAGTCACTTTTGGAGGTTTTTACGTTCTCTCTAGTGTGGCTGTATAGCTTCCTGAATTTGTCCTTGGTTGCCTGGCAACTGCTCAGGGCCAAGAAATTGTCACCTAGATTAAAATCCCATAAACGGTTGTATTTACACTGTGTTTTTTTGTCAGGATTAAACAAACAGGAGAGACAGCGTTAATTAGTGAGCTTTAGAGGTGCTGGTAGCAGGATGCTGTTACTTCTGGAAAGAAGGGAGCTGGTTCCCTCTGTTTCCAGTCTTTATGCAACTAAGCTAAGCTGCCTGGCTGCTGGCCTCATATATTCCCTGCCCTACTATAGAGTTATGAGGAGTGTATGCAATCAGCACTGCATTAGAGGTTCTTCAGTGCTCCTTAAAACATCTCCTCTCTGCTATGATACTTTTACTTTCCCCAACATCTTTCCAACTATTTTAACCATTTACTTTGTCCACATTCTTACCAGGTGTGAGGAGGATGACGGAGAGAATGACCAGAGACATAACAGCCAGGATCACCACCATGGCGATCCCTATGCCCTTCCAGTTCCTCGGAGGACCATCTGTACTGCCCAGGTCCTTATGTTGAAGAGTACACAAACACACAAACATTGTGATGAATGCGAGAACAGCTGAGGAGGAGGACATTAGTGCTGCTTCATTTCCACAGTCACAGAAATTTCTCCCCGACAGGCTCAGGGGGCTAAGACCAGCCTTCAGCATCGTAGGGCTCTCACTGAATTACACCAATTTTCCATATGAGAACAGCACAAAATTGCTGCATATGAGAGATATGTCTTTAATTGCGGCACCAATTTTAGCCACGCCGTAATTTTTTTTATTTTTTATCTCTGCTTCATTTCACCTGTTACATGACTGATGGGCCATGTGGTACAGCTAAAACAGAGGGGGATGAGTTAAAGAGTTGTTGAGAAATGTGTTGTTCTTGTGTGCATTTACAGAAAAAAAAGCTATCTCATACTTCACCTCCAAAGAGCTGCTTTGTGTGTCGGGGTTTAAACAACAGCACTGGATGAAGTTGTTAAAAAGGCAATAAAAGGAAGAAGAAGATAATATGATGAGCAACAAACAACAAGCAATTACCAAGAGAAAAAAATGTCAAACTTTAGATTCTAGTCCTCGTGTACCCTCCGAATGCAATCAGGGGAAACTGATAGAATGAGCCTGCATCAGTATCAGTCACAATTAAACACAATTGTGTGTCATTCCCAGGCTGTGCCCTGCTCCCCTCATAATGAGTTGCTGGCACTGCTGGAACCACGCGCCTGCTGGAGTGTGAAAGTTCAGTCACAAAGCAGCCATAAAACTCAGGCTTCATTATTTCTGTTCACCCCTTTGACTTGGCCCTCAAAACCTCGCTGGTCCTGATCACTTTCCACCAGGCCGTCAAGAGGAGGGCAGCGGAAGAAGGGCATATGGGGTGCACTGGTCAACAGATTGCTGCTCTTCCGTGCTCCCTGCATGACACCAGATGCCCCAGTTCTGTGCCATACTATCCTTGACATCAGCCTTTAATATCTTAGCACTTTCTATCCCCTACACATGTGCCCTTACCTCTCTTCACTGTCTGATTTAAAGCCCCCGATACTTTTTCTATTAAAGTGCTGAAAACTGACGATGTACTTACATAGCTGGAGTTAAAATGTCTGGAAAAACTCATTTCCATGTGTGTTTCTTTATGGGTCCAACTGCATCAAAAGTTTAGTTCTGAGACACATTTTTTACCACTTTCTAAAACATTACATGTTTTCACACTCAGGGCCTGCCAGCACAAAACTCCTGCCAAGGTCTCATCTTTAATAGATCTGCTCGGCTGCAGTATCGTAACATGTTCAAAATTAAAACCAGTTACACCTGAAGGGACAACTTGTAAGCGATGTTTGAACTTTCTGTGCAGGCCAGAGCTAGAAGATTGATGTCGAAGGCTGTGTATCTCCTGGCTGGTCTAACACGGTTTTATCACATTCTCCTGCCCTCTTGGTTAACAATTGCTCCCCAGTCTGCTTCTGTTAGATAAAAAAAAACCTATAGTATGTGAAGACTTTGGTAGAGTACAGGTAATGAATCATATTGCACAGTTAGCACTTTTGGCTAAAAGTTTGAAAAACTGCTATTAAAAAAATTGAAGGTCCATAACAAAACAGTGGATATGCTGTAAAATGCAGTCATTATTAAGCATAAAATAAAACTGCATTGTTATTTCAGTCAAAACAGGCATTTTCAACTAAAGTCTTCACTTAACTGATACCACTACACTTGCACGTCCTTTCTCTCTTTATATGAGCAATATGAGACCTGGAACATCTGCCTAATGAGATGCACAGCTCTTATTATTCTCCTGAGCACAGACATTAAGCTATACTTCCAATTAAAGTCGCGCTGTTGTTAAGGCAGACAGGGAGAATCCCAGATTTCAGTATATAAGGAGTTTTGTCACGCTTGTAAATGAGGTACGGAGCAGACAGACTGAGCAGAATCCCCAGAGTGAACATTGGCGAAGCTGCTAGTGCCTACTGGCTGCTGGTCACAAAGCATGTGGGAACCTAATGCAGCACAAACTGCTGTCACAGTCGAACAGATGACAAGCTGTATGACAGACCAGGTTTATCTCAGTCAGCACCCTGACGGACAAGCAAAAATATCTCCATGTGGGTTTTCTGCTGAGCCAAACCACAACTGAATCACACATAGACAGTCTTTTTATTCAGCCTGCGTGATCCCACACGAGCTGGAGTGGAATCCGGGATGTGGTGTCAGTCAAACACCAGAGGGTGCAAGATTGCAAATCAAAGGCAATACCTCAGTGGATAACTCATCCTGAAGGCATCCCCGTGAGAGGAGTTTTGGCGAACCACGCAGAACTGAATTTGAAGAGAGAGAGAGGTCTTACATTTGCCAGCAGAGCCACAGGCTTTTCATTCAGCCAAATCATAGAATCAATAATGTGTACAAGGTCCAATGGGAAACAATTAACAGTGGGAATACAGCCACTGAGAAAACTTTTAGATAGACACTCTTCGTTAAACACTGTTTACTGTAATATATGACAGCTCCTAGTGGAAGAACCTCACAAAAACTAAGCCTGTTTTGTGCCTTCTACCATTTTGACTAAGAATTTACACTAAATAGAAGCAATTGTTTATTTACCTGCACACAAACAAACTGGCCCCCTTTCCTCAATGAAGCGCACACAAAATCAGACAATTTGAACTGTATTGATCGAGTTTGCACCTACAAAAGCAAGTCACGCCAAACACAATTACTCAGTCTGCACAGCCATGCACCACAACTGGGTTGCGCAGAATCCAGGCGGCGCTCAGAATTCATAAATTAGGCTCAGGAGACCTCCTTAACTCCATCTTCTGTGTCTTTGAGGCATCCAACAATAAATCACATGCAGGGGAATGAGGAAACCAATGCAGGCTGTTCAGGGATTCTGCTTGCAGATTTGCATACCTCCGGGCACCCACCCTACTCCACCCCATCCCTTAATACTGGCCAGTAATGTTTATTGCACACAAAACATTGGAGAAGGCATCAACGAAATATCTACCAACATATAAAAGGGAGAGATGTATTGGCAGTCACATACAGCCCTCGATATAAACAAAAGCTTCCTGATTTTAAGGATTCACAATAACAGGTTGCAAGGGACATCTGCAGATAACCCACATATGCATTATCTTGTCAATATTTCCCCTTCCCTTCATTAAAAATGAAAGTCATCATTAGAGCAGACTGCTAACTTTAGCATAGTTTGAATAAATGGCAACCAAACTGCTGTAGTAATGACATCAAGACTGATCCGTATCTAAGGCTGTCTTTCATGAACTTCAGTGCTCTAACTCACTGCACCAGAATTATGATTTCTAGTTTCTTATCCCCCCCCCCCAAAAAACCACAAAAAAAACCAGTAGGTGGTAGGACACCATATGGAACAGGGCAGTTCTTTTTGCCCTCGAGGCTATTACCAGACAATGCAGCAAAAGCCTTAGTGAAATGAAAGGCTGCTTTAGCCTCTACTGCTGCAAGGCTGCCCTGTCTTCTTTTCATGCTCCCCATCACACGCACGAAAATTACTGTACAAAAGGTGGCTGTACAAGGGAGCTTTTCCTCAGCGTGTCCAGCCACTCAAAGTGGCCAAGCTCCTGCCTTAGGAAATAAGCAGCATCAGTAGAAACACATGTGGGAGAGCTACGGGTGAGATATAGAGTTACAGTACAAATAAAAAAAACGAACATGCCATTTTTTAGCAAGCTCTAAAGGGATACCAGCAAATGATATAAACGTAATAGGTTCAGTGTAAGAGCTCCCAGTGTCATGCTGGCACTTAACCAGCGTTAAGGATAAAAAATATTGCTGTCACTGCTAGTTGCATTCCTTAATGACAGGGATTTACTGAACCACAAACAAAGCGCTGTGTTTTTCTGACACAAATATGCTTTATTTTGTTGATGATTGTCACATTAAGTGGAATCCACAATCCACTTTGTACATTCTCTATCTAATATTTTGACACACCAACACACGACACAAGTCATTTTCACTTTTTTCTTTTCTGGTCCAAAGGCCAAGAGACAGGTGGTGCCTCGTGAGGCTGTAGATTGCAGTCTTGTAATACTAGGCTTTATATAGTGTCAATAGTATTTGAACTTCGCTGACTTGAGACAGGTGAGAGTCTATAACCCAGTGAAGCAGCAACAAACCCTCTTATTGAAAATGAACAAATATTATTGTCTCATTAATTGCTTCGCATATTGATTGGAGACTGCACTGAGATGCTGTGTCACTTGCAGCTAATGGAATATTTATAAGCCTCACAGCCGTTTGTGGCCCTCTGAAAGAGACAAAAGTGCAGAAGGATTATAATAAAAGATTCTTTTAGACTATGATTTCATTAATACTTCCTCTCATCAGCCTGTAAGTAAAAGACTTAAATATTAGTGTGTCACTTAATGCCAGACATCTCCGTGATCTGTATCACAAATAGGCTACGTACTAATTAGATATAATTAGACTACTCAATCTAGTCTCTTGAACACTTTCACCTTCAGGGTAGCCCTGTTCTAATGACCACTTGATTGAAACCCTTTCCCAAGAAGAGTGACAGTTTGACCTGTTCATTATTTGACTTGCCAAGATTTGAAAATGGACTCTGCTGAAGAGAAACAAAAAGCAGCCAATATAAATTCCTGAATAATTCAAGATTTATTTTTTAATTTAAGGGTTAAATTCAGAGTTTACAAATGATGCCACCTAACGTATGTGTATTTTCAATTTTACATTAAACCATTTATAATGCAACCACACTTACACACCATCGGTGAATGAAAGGCAGAAATGAATCTTGCAGATCACATCCTGTGCAATAACATTTCATGTAAATGCATATCAGTGAGCTCACAAGTTGTTTAGAGGCAAAACTGTCTACTCATGAAAATACATGAATGTTACATTTGAATAGGGAATCTGTATGGAATCAGAATTACAGATATTATGGAGTATGTGCCATAACTAGCAAGGGTTTAAAGTGTAAAAAGAAGATATTGGCTCATAATGTTTGCTCATTGACAACACATCTATGCAGCAGAGGGCTGATCAATCATACAGCGCAGCCTGCCTCTTTATCACTGTGCAGGTCCACGCTGGAGGGGACAGTCTCTTAGAACAAATTCTCACGTCTGACTGTTGGAGGAATGGGCATTGTTTCTGGTGCAGATATTTTGCTGAAAAAGTCTGCATGGGACAGAAAGACAATGTAGGAGTGACAACGACCGGACGTTAGCCCAGCCTGCACCGCAGTGCACAGAGTCAAGCCTGTCCAGGTGATGGATATTAACGAAGAAAAGTGTGAACGGGCGAAAAGGCAAAAACACCAATTCCTCACTGCACATCACAAAACACCCCCTTCTCTCACACACATACACGTGCTCTGAATCTAAAAAGAAAGAAAAAAGAAAAAAAAGTGCGGACAAAACAAAAGAAAATGCACACATACCAGATCCGTGGTCATATTTTGTTGAGTTGTTGCAATCATTGTTATCCGCTGCAAGCTCTGCTCTGCCTCTGTAGCCTCAAAACTCGCCGAGCTGCTGCACTGTTGTCTTGCGGAGCCTTTTCTGTATCCTCTGCTTCTTGCAAGTTTGTCCTCGGTGGGCTGGTGGTCCCCCTCCCCACACTCAACCAACCCACTCCCTCTAAACGTCTCTCTCCGCCTCAGTTTCTCTCTGGTTGGGTGCCTTTCGTTCATTCACTCATCTGTTTTTAGGCTATTAATCATGATAAAACATTGTTGGGCATGTAAATACAACCGTAGGCGACTCCAGCTGTTCAGCTTTTCCAGTCCCCCTTTAAAATGCGTAATTATAAAACAATAAAACATGTTGGAGGTGATATAAGCCAGATTAACGTAAAAGCACAGGTAAAGGTTAGTGCCATAATTTAATAGCGTGACTATTGCCTCTATAAGTAAATTAAAGCGCAGTGAACGCCTATTTTAATATAAGGAGAACCACAATAGGCAAGGACCTTTCTATAGACACATTTAGCCCATCTGTCATGACTTAACTAGCTCATACACAATTATGAATATAATATGGCCAGAGAAGAATAGTATTGCTTTAAAAGTATGATTGGAAAAGTTAAAAGTTAAGGATGTGTGTTTTAGGGGGTCGAACAGAGCACATTTATTATGGAAAAAGTGAAACTATTTGCACTCCTGTCGAATAGAAACATACCCATATTATAAGGTGAAGATAGTTATTTTTATAGGTTTATTTAAAAAAAATTCAATAATAAATTATGCATAAAAATTAATAAACACAGTCTAAGCGAAAGCCCTTTGGGACGTTATGCTCTAAAAACATTAAAATATATAATTAATTTCAAGCAAAGCAATAATCAAAAATTGACACGGAAGAGTTTGATATACAGTGTAAAATTCTTAGCTGCCCTGCTGTGATCCTGGTTGTGCAGAAGGGTTCGTCCTGTTAAAAGGGAGTTGTTGTTTTTTTTTCTTTAAAGTGCTTGCACAAATTGGGCTGCCTGATTTGGGGGATTTTCTCCAGAAAGCTATAGGGTCTTTACTTTACGGTATAAAGCGCCTTGAGGCGACTCTTGTCGCGAACCGGTGCTATATTAAAAACAAAACTTTAACTGAATTATGACCTCTGTTGGACACAAACAGGTTAAGGATGGTAATTATAGTTTTTGGTGTATCCGTGGCCCTGCAGATTCTGGCCATATTACTTGCTAGCATGAGCAGTATATGTTTTACAGAGTGTCTGTGTTTTGACAGCCGCAGCATAACGGCATTAACAGTCCAAACTCGGAAGTCGTTATTTTTCCACTTACGTGCTCTTGGGAAAAAACACGAGTCTCTATTTTTGAAAGACATGACCGGAAGTATTACGTTTTATTCTCATTTCTTCTTTGTTCTAGATTTGTTTGCTTATTTGTTTGCTAAATATTAAACGTATTATCATTAGGGTTAACACTGGATCTATAAGCAGTTCTACCCATTCTGACGCAAATCTACTCGCTTACCTGTGAAGCGACTGGCCGTTACGGGGGTTTTACTTTGAAAATACAAACACGGAAGTTGCATCTATTTTTTGCGTTCACACCCGAGCCGTCTTCATCTCTCATTGGGTAGCGGTGAAATTTGAAATGCAACCCGCTCAGTGTGGCTGTAGCTGCTGAAGGATGTGGACAAAGGTTCGAAAAGCTAACAGCTAAAAAAAAAAAAGGAAACGGAAAAAGAGCAGTGTGGTGGCTAAATATCACCGAAAGGCTTTTTTGTACAACGCCTCTCCAGGTATGTAGGTAACTGTTGCTTTCTGAATTTTGCAAATGGAGGAGATACACCACCTAAACTTAGAGCCATCGTAAACGCCATGTTGTTTAGGCAGTGTGCGGTTAATAGAGCGTTTAGTCTTTCCTGGCGTCAGAAGAAAAGCAAAATAAGCCAGCGTGTTCAACATAACGGCAAACACATATTTGCGTGAGCATACCAATACAGCAAGTTATCTGTTTTGGTTAAAATACTTGCAAAACTGAAAGGCGGCTAGCAAAAAATCTAGATAATCCAAGGATATTCTGTGTGGTTGAACTTTAAAATGTATTTCTTCTCAGAGGGCCTTAAATTGTAAGACACCATGGAGACTGCGGTGCTGAACCTCCAGAGCTTATATGAAAGGATGAGGACGCAAGTTGACCTTCTCAGTGAGAACATTGAACCCAGTGAGTATATCATGGCTACAGGTTCTGTTGTCTTTACCTTCTATTAATTCACACAGGCACTTCAGGCCCCTATAGACTATACTAATGCTCCCATTTTCCCCCCTAGACTTTATTCAGATGGCACAAAACTTTGATGACTGCCGTCGCAAATGGCTAAAGACTGAGCATGAACTGGGGTCATGCAAAGAGATGCTGAGAAAAACGGAGACTGAGAGGGGAGCCTTGGAGGTCAAACTGAAGCATGCCCGCAACCAGGTAGACGTGGAGATACGGCGCAGACAAAAGGCTGAGGCAGACTGTGAGACACTGGTAGGAAGGATGACTGGACCCTCATTGCCAACCCTTCTTTCTTGTTGGTGTCAATTTAGGCTACAGTGTGATTTCAATTGACTCATTTTTGTGTCGTGCTTGGATTTCTATGATACAGGACCGTCAAATTCAGTTGATCCGGGACCTCTTGACCTGTGAGGGATCCAGTAACAGCATCCAGTTGAGTGCAGAACAGCGCTCAGCTCTGGCTTTCCTGAACACAAACTGTCAGGCAACAACCAACCTTAATACCAGCCGAAGGTAAGTAACTCAAGATGTTTTATGTTAAATTCAAGCTGTTTAATGTAAAGCTCTTATTTCTGATTACTGATTGTTTGATTTTAAGGTATTTTCTCTTACACACGGGTATATCTAAACATTTCAGCCTTTTTACTGAATTACTACTTAGCCATTAAGTTAGGTGGGACACATGTGAGTAAAAGAACAGCATTAGCTGATTTGATGCATATTTTCTGTTGCTCTTGATAGACTGATGACGATAGATGAATCAGGCTCCATCTTGTCAGATATCAGCTATGACAAAACAGATGACTCTCTTGTAAGTATTTCTCTTTTACAAGTTAGAACTTGAATGTATGAAAAAAAAAAAAACCCTTTAATTTTGAAACCTTTTTTTTTTTTACTTTATTTTTATCACTTTGTTTCAAAGGAGCAGACATAACAGAGCAAAATAAAACAGGTCACAAGGGGTAGGTAATACAATAAAGCACACAGTAACTGTGTGCTTTATTGTATTACTGCTTTACTGTGCTATTTTATTGTTTTTTTGAACGTTATTTTTATCATTGCGTTTCAAAGAAGCAAACAGATTTCACAAGACAGAGCAGATCAAAACAGGTCACCTGGGGTAATACATGAAGCACACAGTGGCTAGTTAAGTACACGATAGTGATTGTTTTTTGAATTAATCCCAGGGGTCTACCCACGCACCTGTGGAAAATCAACAAAAGAAAATGAATGGAAGTCCAGACTAGTCCTTCCAGACCCCAGATGAAGCCAGATGTTCACGCATGAAAAAATCAATTATGATCAGTGCACAATGTTCAAAACTATGGTTACCACAGGAAGAATTGTCTAATATGATATAGTTATTATATAATTATCAGTCCATCTTCTCCTCATCTCATATAAAACAGCCATTTTAATCAATACTTCTGAAATGTATCTCTACAAACTCTTTTCATTTCTTTTCCATTTCTTTTACAAGGCCAGCCACATTCTCAAATTTAGTGTCTTCAATTTATGATACTATCTCTGAGCAGTAAGATTGGACTGCTGGACATTTCCAAGATGGTGGTCAGCCAATTTATAATTACATTGTCAGGTCCATGAGAATTCTCTCCACTGGCTACGACTGGAGGTGCTGACATTTATTTCACATATATTTTAGCGATCCTCATTTGTTGGTGTTATATTTGCTTCCTTCTCCCATTTAACTTTGAAATATAAGGTGTAGTGTTTCCTGAGAAACTGCATACACTAATACATTGTAGATACCAGATTGTTGTGGATGTTGTCCCTGTCGGTATCAATGAAAATAATTGAAATCTGTTAATGACATGCTCGATCTTGACAGGATTGGGATTCCTCCACTGTGAGGACAGTGCGACTCAAGAAACGAGAAAAAAGGGTGTGTTACTTCTGCTCTTTCAAATTTGAGAAGTGATGACATTGTTTTATATGTAATGGAAACGAGAGTGTTAAAGTTCTGTTTTGATTTTAGCGCTCCTCGAGAAATCATGTTGATGGTCCTCCAGTTGCCTCCAAAAGGTCTCGATCAACAGGAAAAACTATAGATATGGTAGGTTATTTATTTAGCTCTGGGTATTGCTTTCATATATCATACATGATCTTAATCATTCATCATTTTTGTTAGCTTTGGCAACCAAATGCTGATGGCAGATTGCAGCCAAGTCTTGCAGCTCATTGCTGTGCCCTGATGTAGTTTGGCTGTATTTGGATATTCTGACTGTTCTTATGTGTTGTGACAGGGAAATGAGGCCATTGTGACAAAGACCACAGTGACTGTTCCTGCAAATGGAGGATCTGTTGAGGCGGTTTCTACCATTGAGACTGTTCCATACTGGACCCGCAGCAGGAGAAAGACTGGTAAGATGTCTGTTATGAGGTAGTATACAGCTAAAATATCTGTGGACGCTGCTTTTATATGTGACTTATCTATGCTGGAGTTATATTCCAGCCTGCTCAAATGATTGTGCTTAGTTTCATCCAGCTAACTTTGTTCTTCAGTAAGTAAAATCATCTACTCGGCTAACAAGATAACAACATGGGGCTCTGTTGGGTTTTAGCAAAAGTAATAACACATAATTTAATGGAAAAACAATGTTGGATGTGTTGAAAAAAAAAAACTTCATTATGCAGTAGGAGTGATTCAGAACTGCACGATGAAGGTTTGTGCTATTTTACAAGCAGGTATTTATTTTCTATCTCTCCCGTTCAGCTGCTATGGAATGGGACTCTGAATCTGTCAAGTCTGAGGATGTCTTCAAGCAGCCTGCCAACCCTGAGCTAGAGATGAAAGCTGCGCCTAGTACTCCACAAAGCAATGGAGGCGTCCGCCTTCATGAGTTCGTCTCCAAAACTGTAAGAATGACATTAATGCGAAAGAACAGCACTGACTGAATGTAACTAGAAACGCACATTTTCCTTTCAGATCAAAGGAGGGTTCTCTTTATCTCCAAATTAAATATGTTTTGCCATTATACAGCAATAGCTGAAAAAGTAAAAGGGATATTTACTTATATATTTTAAGAATTGAATATGTTAAATTTTTTTTTTTTTTTTATTGACTTAATTTAGTGTTGCTATAGTAAGGGTGCACAATTAATTTCCCCAAGGGGCCACATGAGAGATTGGGGCTATTGTGGTGACCTCCACTAACATGCTTGTGAAAAGATAAAATTAATATTGAACAGAATTGAGTTCAGCTTATTGGTACCCCCCCTCAACAATAGTCCCAGTTTCTCTTGCGGCCCCATGGGAAATAAATCACCCAGCCCTGCGCTTCAAAAAAAATGTTGGCATCCATATTGACAATGTTGTTTGCTCATTTGTATCGCTATTAAACAAAGTGTCTCTGCTTCTTTAGCTGCATATATATGGTAGATAACTTCAAAGTCTCCTGTGGAATGTCTTTATAGGTCATTAAGCCTGAATCCTGTGTGCCCTGCGGAAAGAGGATCAAGTTTGGCAAGATTTCACTGAAGTGCAGGGACTGCAGGGTGGTCTCGCACCCAGAGTGTCGTGAGCGCTGCCCTCTACCATGCATCCCCAACCTGGGTGGCACACCAGTCAAAATTGGGGAGGTATGTAATACAATTTTTACTCTTCATGTGCAGGTGGATCCACTTAAATTTAATCACAGTTCTGGCTGCTTAACCCATATCCTGTCTTTGTTTTTGTTTTGTTTTTTCCAGGGTGTTCTCGCAGACTACGTCCCAGACACATCACCCATGATCCCTCCCATTGTGGTCCACTGTATCAGTGAGATCGAGCAAAGGGGACTGCATGAAGTGAGTGCTATTTCACTGTCCTAATATTATGCAGAAATGTGAAGAACAGTAAAGCCTCAAGCCCCAGTAGTTATTTTTAATGTCTTCCCCTTAAGCTGAGACGGAGCTGTAACTAAGATTTTACAATCTGTTACTGGGAGCTTAAGTTTGTAATTGGGCTATGGAAAGGCTCCAGATCTGCTGATTGCTGTTTGACTTTGATGCCATCTCTTCTTTCTGGGTTGTTTATTTAGCACTTGTCTTACTTGCCTTTTTTGTGCATAACTCAATTTCATGTGAAAATTGTTGAGTTTTCTTACCCGAGTTTCTTGCCTTTTCTGTTCTTATTAGATATCCTTTATCTTAACAAGATGAGTTGTGGACTCATCAAACTCTCTTATTTGCAGAAATTTTGCTAAAATTAATGTGGAAATGGAGCTAAAGTGTGACTGACTGACAGATCTGCTGATACAAGCTGATTAAGCTGTTTTGTTATTGTTCTAATTTAAATGCATTATTATTATTATTGCTTGTAGCTACTCTGTGTGATTTCATGTGCTATTCTTTGCTATTTATCAGTAAATATTTAGTTGAACCATTTCTATGAAAGGGTGAAAGAGGAAGGCAGAAAATTAAAGAAATCAGAGCTAGCAAATGTCCTGGGGATGTTGTCTTTTGGATATTGGATTTTTTTATTTTTATTTTTTTTTATTCACATAGTACTAAATCACAGCAATAACAGAGTTAAGACACTTTATATTGAAAGATAAAGACCCTACAATAATAGAGAGAAATCCCCAACAATTGGACATTGCCTTATAAATAAGCACTTGGCAACAGTGGGATGAAAAACTCCCTTTTAACAGGAAGAAACCTCAGGCAGAATCATGGATTGGGAGGGGCATCCATCTGACACGAGCAGTTGGGAGTGATGGGGGAAGACAGGATAACTAAGGGAGAGTTCAATCACCTGATCCAGCCCAAACTATCAGCTCTATCAAAAAAAAATTAAGCCTAATTCAGACTGGAAGCTTTTCCATAGAAGAGGGGCCTGGAAGGCTTTTCCTCCCAGCGCTAGGAACCATAACAGCCTACAGTATAAGAGTGAAGTGCTCTGTTGGGCTTATATGGTAGTATGAGGTGTCTAAGATAAGATGGGGCCTTAATATTCAAGACCTCTTGTTTCTGGATTTTAGTACCTTGCTGCAGAGGTGCCCCTTCATATCAAACAGTACGTTACAGATAACAGCTACAGTAATTTTCCCTAGAAACAATATCAGTATAATTCAGATAAAAAAATGTTTTTCCCCTTGCTCAGGCTGGACTGTACCGTCTTTCTGGTGCTGAGCGCACTGTGAAGGAGCTGAAGGAAAAGTTTCTCCGTAGCAAAACTGTTCCTGTGCTCAGTAAGGTGGATGATATCCATGCCGTCACTGGCCTCCTCAAGGACTTTTTGAGGAACCTTAAGGAGCCTCTTCTCACCTTCCGCCTCAACCGTTCCTTCATGGACGCAGCTGGTAAGAGTGTGTTTACTAGTCTAGGGTTTTGGCACAAAGCAATGTCTACTTGAAATAACTGCAGTGTTGAAAGTTAAGCAATTTATCCAACACATGATTAAATACAGGTTTCATAAGTGCTTTTGCTTTACATTTGTGATTTGTTTTGATGAGCGATGGAAACCTCTGGTGGGAATTTGCCTGGAACAAAAACAAAGGATCGATCTCTAAGTCTGTTAGCATTTTTAATGTTTGTTTTCTACTGTAGTCAGATGCATTTTCCTTCTAGCCGCTAATAAATCCACAGAAGTCACAACACCCTATTTCTTGGTCTGTACTGAAAAAATGTGTTTTCCTTGTTTTCCCACAGAGATTTCAGATGATGACAACAGCATAGCTCTGATGTACCAAACCATTGGTGACCTGCCACAGCCCAACAGAGACACGCTGGCTTTCGTAATCCTTCACCTTCAGAGGTTTGCACCTATTCTTCTCTCACCGCATAAGTCATATATACATCATGTAAAAGAAAGAAAGTTTATTCTCTCTAAAAAGAACATAGCAGCGCAGTTTTGGTTTGCGAAGTTGCATCTTAACATCATCTGTCTTTATGGCAGATGAGACCAAAGTTTTTGGCCATGATGCACGGCATCACATTTGGTGAAACCCAAACAGCACAAATTATGTCAGCACAAATACATCATGAAGCACTGTGGGGGAAGTCTGATGATTTAGACTCGTTTTGGGCACCTTGCCAGCATGGAGTGGAGCATAAACTCCTCTTTATACCAAAGTTATTCCAGAGTCAAATGTTATGCATGCTGCCCCACAGCTAAAGCTTGGATCAAACTGATTAATACAACAAAAAAAAAATCTAAAACTGAATGGCTGAAAAAGAAGAATCAAGTTGTTGCAATGGGCCAGTCAAAGTCCAGATTTGAACCAAAATGAAATGGTGTGGCATGACGTTGAGAGCTGTGGATAAATGAATGCCCCACAAACCTCAATGAACTGAAGCAGCACTGTAAGAAGTTGGCCAGAATTCCTCCACAACATTGTGAGAGCCTGATAAAAGTTATTACTTCTAAGTTATTGCTGCTAAAAGTGGTTCTACAAGATATTGAATTATGGAGTATACTTAGTATTTCACAGGCTTTCAGAGTCCTGTGGTAAATTTCCTTTTTCAAGCGACTGTATTTGTGCTTTGGTAGATATATTTTAACTCTAGTCTCTTTGTACCTCACCTTTATAGAATATCGATATGCATTCTCTAATTGTAATATTGGTCGAGCTACGTCTAGGAAAAAAAGTGCAGAATTGCATAAACAACCTGAACTTTTTACTTTATATTTATTTCTGCTGTTAAACTTAAAATGAACTTTTTTTTTTAAAGGATGCTCTTGTTTTTACTTTTTATTATATTTATTATATTTATTCAATTTATTCAAGATGCTCATTTTTAAAATGTTTCAAATCCGCACATGTACTGTTGTACCTGTGAGCCAAAAGTGCTGTTTGAGTTTTCTAAACTAAGTCTAAAGGCTTAAAGGCAGAGAGGGGCTGCTCCAAGGACTGTATACTATAAATGATTATTTTAAGCAGTGAATGATGCAAAACAGCTTTCTGCAGGCACCAAATTAACATTTTGGAGCTGGACAAGGGCATTATAGGCCCTCTTTAAAATATTAGTGTATTCTCTTGGGAGTTATTTTCATATATATTTCATATTTCGTTGATTATACATCAGCTGGTCAGTACTGAATCTAATCAATTCTTTCAGAGTTGCTGACAGTTTGGACACCAAGATGGACATCAGTAACCTGTCCCGAGTTTTTGGTCCAACAATTGTGGGACACGCAGTTCCCAATCCTGACCCTATGACAATCCTACAGGATACCAAACGACAGCCTAAGGTAAGCTTGGAAGATGAGACGCAGCTCTTGCATACCTGTCCTAGTGTGCACTTGTTGAGCGCCTGCTGCAAAAATAAACTAAAGAAGAGCAGCGGATGCCTCTCTTTAAGGTGTAGTTGCACACACTTTACAACTGCACAGTTTCCTTTGCCTTTAAACTGAAGCAATCTGAAATGCTGAGAGCAGCTCTTCATCTTTTTCAATTACTCTTGGATTATTTATAACTGATTCTCTGACAAAAGTGACCATAATAAACCAAGTCTGTGGCAAACACAATTGGCTCATTTTAATGTGTTCGCTGCAGGCATCAACAAAACGTGTAATTTGCCCAGGGGTAGCCAGACTTCTTGCAGCTGTTCCCTTCATTACACTTGTGGTTAGAGTCTCCTTCCACATTTGCTGGTTGAATACCTTTAATGTGAAATACCAAGTTGGTGAAATCACAAATTTATCTTAATGACACAAAATGACACGCAGTTTTCCTGTGAATCCCTGTGAGCTGTTATTATATAGAGATGTACCCCCACAATGTAAAGATTGTTTAATAGTTAGTGCTGGAAAAGAATGCATAAATAATTTTTAAGAAGTCTTAAATCTCACAGATTATAAATGCATTATACTTTCACTAGAATTTGCAGCAAAAGCTGCCATTTCTTAAACATTTACTTCTAATATTTATAACATATTAAAGTGTTTTGTTTTTAAAAAAAAAAAAAAAAATCTTAATTCTGATGCATTTTGCTATTTATCAGGATGACAGTGTCTGGCAACAGATTTAATATACATTATGTGGAATGGCTAAATCTAGGAGACTGAGCACACACAACAGCTGGAGGCCACAAAAAATCTTACAGTGTAATATTGCACAGAAGAAGAGCATAACACCATTATTTTTTTTTTCTATTTTTTTTCTCTTTCTTTTTTTAGTAACTCCCCTCGATCTTGCTTAAGGCAAACCTAACTAGCGTAGCACGGGCGGAAGTGGATTAGGCAATACTCTGAAATAACCCTGATCTTTTTCCATTTTTTACTAATCCCTTTCTGTTCAGGTTGTGGAGCGTCTGTTGGCTCTGCCGGTGGATTTCTGGGCCCAGTTTGTGATGGCAGCAGAAAACGAGCAGCCGAACTTGGAGCATTTGATCATTGAAAATGCAAACTGCTACGCCACCCCTGAGAGGGCTGGAGGTTTGTTAGAACTTTTTGTTATTGCCGTATGAGTGTGGGCGCAGTCGTTTCAACAGCCTGACATTTCATGGGAGGCTGAGATTGTAAATGTTAACTGTTTGTGATATTTCAGTGAGCATACTGGGACCTCTGACCACTCCGGAGTACCAGCTCAATAAAACCCCCTCCTCCAGCTCTCTGTCTCAGCGCATGAAGTCCTCTCTGACACCCAGGTAATCACATGAGCACAGTCCTCCCGGCCCTGCTGGCATTATAATCAATGATCTCATGATTAATTGAGAAGATAAAGCTACAAAGTGTTTTCTCTCCTAATTTACATAAATGCTGACTTCTTCTGACTTTCATTTAACTTAATCTACTGTGTAATATCTCATTATCATTCATCAGCTCTGTTTTATTGACTATAGCTCCTAATTAATAATTCCATCATGTTTTTGTTTTTTGTTTTTTATGTATGCTGTTTGTTGCAGATTTGGGTCAAAGAGCAAATCAGCAGTGGGATTTTCTCGCCAAGGAAAGTTCTTTTCTTCTCCGCTCCTCAAATAATATCAAAGCAGCTGCATTTAATCCTTTATTCTTACTGCAATAACAGCGACTAGTTTGTTTTATGAATAACATTTGTAGTCTTCCTCTGCATTCTTAAAAATTCTGTTTCTGAGTGTTAGTTTTTATTGTTTTGTTTTTTTTTAACATTTGTAAAATGGGGAATTTTTTTTTTTTTTAAAAACAACTAGTTTTTTCTGTCTGTGCACACTTCTGTCTTTAGGACTGTTGCTCCTAATAAATGTCCAGTGTGGCATTCTCATTTCAGATGACAACACACGAAAATGCACTGTCTATTCACTCTTAGATAAGTGTGCTCATAGATGAAAATATGTACTGTATATGAACAGTTTTATTGTGACCCGCTTCTAAATGTAATTGTTTCCCTTTAATAGTTTTTCAGCTCATGTGTCACTCAGAAGTTGAGAAACTTATTTTTTTATTATTATTTTTTTGGTATTTCATTCTAGGTTATAGTTGATTGTGTGGCTGATGTTTGTATTTCATTTGTTTTTATTTTAATTTGAATTGTCCCACAGTATTTTGTTTAGTGAATATAATTTAGAAGTGTGCATACCTTTTTCCTTCTTGTTTAATAACAAACTGTAGTAATAAGAACTCAACTTTCAACCAGATCTACTTGGTCATCGTCTACAAGCTTCACTAGGTGTGGATCGTTTTAGTAAATGTCAATGATCTCATTGTCATTGAAAGGCAACAAAGCTTTTAGCAGGAGTTTTGGTCACTGGTTTGTGCTGCAGGCTGTAGCCTCTGCTGCACCAGACCCTCTGATGTTTATTGATCTGTGTAATATTTGTACTGTGGGAGGTTGCTTATAAGCAGTCCTGCACAAAAGGCAATTACAGTGGGCTATTAGCCTGTTGAATTACTGGGGCATTATTTGATAAACTATAATCACGCAGTTTGAACAAAAATACACTATCTGAATTTCATATAAAATACATTTACAAAAATGTCTCCTGTCCTGTGACTGTTTTGTGTAGCTTCTTTACATTTTGAAAATTAATCAGTAAATGAGGGTGCAATCCCATTTAGTCTACTTTAATATCATTATGTGGGATCATCCTGAAAGGAGGGCTAAAGCTGGTTGAGTATGTGATCCATATTCTCGAAAGCCACTGGAAAGGCTTGTGTTCACATCGTTAGGATGATTAGGTGTACTAAGAGCCAATTTATTTATTTTTTAAAATTTTGTATTGTTGCAACCAATAATATTGCTAATGTGAGGACTCCATGTTTGGATTTTAAGTCTTAAGAGAAACATCGGGAAACCTCAAGAAAAATTCTAACTCCTGTAACTGATACCACCTCCTCTGAGGACTGATGGTATTTCCACTTTGATGCCCATTATCATGTTTCACTCTTAATGCCAATAACGCCTGAATATCTCAAAATTATTACCAGCACTCAAAGTAGAAACATTGAATGTAAAAACAGAGGTGACTTTATACTCAACAAAAATGTATATATTCAGATATTGATCAAAGCCCCAACAAAATATTTAATGTGACTTTTATGTAAATGGTGTATGTGAAAAATTTACATTTAAAAATTGCAGACACCAAAAGTAAATTACAAAAAACCTCACTCATTTTCAGTGATTTGAACGTGCGTAGCTTCTTTGTGAGAGGTAACTCTTGTTCAGTGTTCAAACATTATAAAAGTGACATCAAAATTTAGGGAGTGGCCACAGAAGGGGGGTATTTTTCACATAGTTCTGGAAGGCGGGGTCAGATCCCCACTTCCTCATGGCCTGCTTTTCTAAGATGGGGATACCGCTGACGTAACGTAGCAGGAACCAGACGAATAGAGGGGAGACCACACTGAGATACTGGGAACCCTGCATCGCTGAGGAGGCTGAGAGCCAGAGACCTGACCACTGCAGGATTTCTCCAAAGTAGTTTGGATGTCTACTGTAAGCCCAGAGTCCACTCTGGATGAACTTCCCCTGGAGGTGAGAAAGTAAATTGGACAGTACAGTTACAACACTTGGTGAGTGAGACATTAATACAGTTTAGGGTTATCCTCACTTACAGCATTATCTGGGTCACGCTTGAAAACCCATTTCTGCTGGTCAGCAATAGCTTCTGTAGCAAAGCCAAGGCCCCAAATGGTCCAGCCAATATAGTCCCTCGTTCCCAGAGGCACATTTCGCTTCTCACTGTTCAGCATGAGGGTGGGCAGGAGGGTCATAAATACCCACACAGCTGAAAGAATGGAGGAAAAAATGTATGATTTTCAAACAGCATAACCTTAATACTTCCATGAAATAAATGTAACTGTAACCAACAGCTCTTGCCTAGAATAAATACATATAAAGAGCCAGAAACTAGACAGTGATTTATTTGTGCAAAGTCTCCCTTCACTTGGGTGCAGTTGGTCAAGGACTCTGGTAACAAGAAAGAGGTGTTTACATTACTTCCAAGTACCTTGAACAGTCCAATACACAAAGAATGTCCCAGGGCTGTCTCTAACATTGTTAAACCTGCGATCATGACCGTCCTTCAAGATCCGCATGAAGAGGAATGTCCCCAGCCTGCAGAAAAAACATACTTAAAGTCTTTTCACATTAACCAAGCCATTATTCATTAACTTGAGTTACCTGGCTTTAAAGTCTCACATGCATTAGTTCCTCTGACCTCACCAATGACCCTCTAGGACTAAAATTACACAAAACTCTGATAAAAAAAACATATAACCTGCTCATATCTCTGTTTAGTTTTCTAGCGTAGCAGAGCGGTCAAGAGGTGTTTGGCACTTGGCATCAATACTGACTGCCTTACCTGAGTCCCCATGCTGTTACCAACCCTGTCTGCACCTTCTGCCGGGTATGACTGGCCCCTCCCCAGATACGACTCAGGTGTGCAAGTAGTATAAATGTGCCAGAGCCTGGAAAATTGTAGAGAGAGACAGAGTTGTAGAGTGAGGGTGGTTTGAAAGTGGGCACGGCTGGTGGCTGTACTTGTTGCAGACTAAGGTGTGTCCGATAAATCTTTTACTCAGGATACTGCAGACAATTGGTTCCAAAGTTCAAGGGTACAAATACACAGGAGAACAGCGCGGAGTTGGAAAACCAGAAGAAAACGAGTAAAAGAGAAGTGTCAAGGTGATTAATTTGGGATTTCTTTTTTCTAATTCAGTCACTGGCGTGAACAGGTAAGCAACGTCAGTCTATATCTGACAAATGTTTGAGAACTAACTTTAGGTAGACTATGTTCATTTCTATACTTCCTTATTGATTGTGAGCTTACGTTTTTTTTAATAGATATCACAGGCAGATTCAAAGGCACACCAGGCTGCAACTAACATTTATTTTTTAATAATTTGTACATCTTAGTTATTTTCTCAGTTAGAAAGTTTGTAATGTGTGGTATTGATAATAATATGGGCTACATGATGCTGTATTAACCTGCACAAAACCCAATAACATTCAGTTCTTTCTGTAAACTAGCTTACTGACTCATTGGGTAATTCTGTCAGCTGTGCAGTAACAAAATGCAAAAATGATTAAATATGACACTAATATCCCCCTACAGGTATATGAAATGCTGTTAAGCTTTCTCTCTGTCTCTCTCTCTTTTAACCACTGCATGATTAAAACTAATTATAAATTGTTTAATGGGGGCCCTTAAAAAGCGCCCTTTTTGATTCAACCCAGGATAGCTGTGCACGCCCCTGCTGACACATGCGCCTGTTAAGCCGAAGGAGGAGCTCCTTCCGCGCTGTTTCACAACAAAGCTGTTTTAGATAATGCAGGTTTTGTAATGATCAGTCTTTTTTCAAGTGCAAAACACGCTTTTACAAATTAAATCAGTCTACACGGATCAGACATATCGACTCTTCCCCCTTTAGATGTATTTCGCTTTCAGTCGAGTCGAGTTCGAGCACTTTTTAGTTGCAGTTCACTGACAAGCAAAGCTGCAAAAGCAGTCAGTACAGGGTCCTAAATTACTGTTTAGGAAACGGGTTTTCAGATTACCTGCCAAGTCATAAAACTTCTCGGTTTTGAAAGCCGCAGCCAGAGCCCAGCCAGCCCACTGGATGCCCAGGTCGGTGATGGCACATTTGGCCAGAACGCTCCCCATGATCATGTCCTGCAGCTCGGCGAGTAGCAAGGGAATCCGCGACTCTGTCATAAGACCACTCCTCCTACGCCAAAAGTAATAAAAACACTCCGTGTAGGCGAAAGTTCACCAATATCACACTGCTGGAAGTGGGTTGCCGCAGGGATTTCTGGGTATTGTCGTTCTAAGAGGTGATGTAAGCAACTTCCATAAGCTGCTGCCCTATATGGAAGACTCCGAGTGCCAAACGAGTTAAGTCAATGCATTAATAAATAATTAATTACATTTGACATAATAAATTAGTTATATACAATGTTAATTAGATATCAATTTAATTTATTTAAATCATTTCACAAGTTATTTATTTATTTCTGATTTCAATTAATAATGACGCAGTTAGTATGAATTAAATGCATTTATTTAATTCATTTTGTCACTTGAGGCCTTCTATAATCCCCCAGTGGAATCAGGGGCGTTTCCAGGATTTTTTCAAAAGGCCCAGAAAAGTCAAGAGTCCTCAGAGAGCACAACTTCCCCCGAAGGGTAACACTAAACACTAAAACGTTGAGTTTTACAATACGATGATGTCAACTTGTGACGACGCAGGGTGTCAGACTGGAAAAATGCGAAGTGCATTTTATTCTCTCCATGCCCTTTCATATTCAATACATTTCCTTGAAATTATTTTTCAAGGTCAACTTTGACCTTAAGTGCTAACAATGAAGGTGAAGGTAAAATACTAACCCTAGGTACTCATATCACCAAGGCCTAGTATATTGTTGTGAAGTTTGAAGATATTTTAAAAGTTTTTACTCATTTTCACGTTGCTTGTGACCTTGACACAATTTTCACCAACATTAAAACAGCTTGAGCTGTTATTGGTATTTACTGTCACAAAGAATTTAAACATTATATCTTGGAAACCGTGATACATTAATGTGTATGTGACTTAAATGCTGCTAATCTGGAGATTATTTTAATGACTTGTTGCTCTGTCTGCTGACACACAGACTCAGCTTTGTATTGGCCACTATTGTTTATTTGCAAAAACTGTTCGCACTTTAGCACTGTGGGTTTTTTTTTCCAGTCGTGCACATTGTGACAACCCTGCACTGCCATGTGCAGGGTTAGATTTCTCAGTTGGTTTCCAGCTATTGTCTGTGCTTCCATCCTGCGTTGGTGCCAGCATGCTGCTGCATAAGTAGAAAAGACTTATTAGTCCATGTGCAACAGCTGTCCCAGTCAGCCTCTCCTCTGCAGTGAACCTTGAACTTCCTGCTTCATCTCTCCCCCACAGCTGAGCCAAAACCAGAACCACACCCTGCCGCCACACTTATATACAGTAGCTTTATTTATATGTGGCTCCTGCCAATGCAGCAAGGGTCCTGCAATTTAGTTTTAGGCACATGGTCAATGATCTGTTAAAACAAAAAATTGCAGAGGCACATCAGACTTGTACATAAGGCCATAAAAAGGAAGAATACATGCAGTAATTTTAAAGAGTAATCTGCCAAGTGCCAAATAACAGTACTTCAGCTGTTTTGTGATTTAAAAAAAAGAAGACAATGCATGAATGTTTAACTAATTGTCCCACACAATATAAAACATTGTGCCTTTGTTCCACATTTAGTCTGTTGATTTCTTGTTACTAATGCAAGTGTCATCAGTGTGTGTTGCCTACAAATACGGCTAGGAATTAAATGTATCCTGTATCATTCTATTAACTGTAGTTATGCACATTTTAAACCTGATTTTACCTATTTTATTCTCTTATATTAATACTATATTGATGTGCATTAATTTCCCAACCTGTGATTTCCATCTTGTGTGTTTCCATCACTTGTAATCACTTGAATTGCATTTAATTTGTATGGAAGGTGCAACAAATTGAAATTAATACTGTGATATAACAGCCACAAAGGTAACAATGCTTTCAGGCAAAATATATTTGAACCAGACATTCTGCAGAAGTACACCTAGTAATTGTGATGTTGCAGGACAGTGTTGTGATATTTTTTCTCTTTTTCCTCTTAGGAATAAACACAGACAAGACAAAATATGGCAGACAAGACAAGTCCGAGAGGCAATTCTGGTGACTTTGCTAAAAAAGTCCAAAGACAGCTGAGCAGAGGCAAAGAAAAGGTACATAGTCTGCAAGTTCCTGTTTCCCCTATGGCAAGAAAGACAAATTTATTGCCATTTAATTGCTGTTACTTTGAGATTTAGCTTTTTTCTGTGCTTTATCTGCAGGTAATGCAGAGGCTGGGAAAGTCAATGGAGACCAGAGATGACCTTTTTGAACATTGTCTCCAAAACTTTAGTGACCAGCAGGTAATCATCCTCCAGCATTGTTTTTATTATGGGAGTTGAAAAAGACTTTGAGCAGAAAGTTTTTCATATCTGTCTTAACACATTTTGCAGTATATGCAAACACAGGGTTATTGAGTAAAAGCAGTGAATCAAACATCATAAAAGTTAATAAAGGTAAGCAAGATAATCATGTGTATACTTATGCTTTATTTGCAGACTGATGGGAACCGAATATACAAGGACTTGAGGGTCTACGTTAATGCAGTTAGAGGTGAAAATAGTCTTTGTTTGAAGATGCTGTAGAACTGTGGATTTGTGCCCTCTGCAGGTCTCAAATAGTCGATTCTGCTTTATACAGACATGCGTGAAGCTTCAAGACGCCTTTCCCAGTCTCTGTTTGATGTTTATGAATCTGACTGGGCTGGAGAGGAAGATTTAGGAGCCATTGTTGAGGTCAGTGGTACTAAAAAAAAGACCTATTGCAGCACATTTTAATTCCACAAGTGCAAAAACAGCGAAATGCATGCATCACCAGGGGAACAAGACCCCACATTTTTCCCCTTGTTATGCATAATTAATGCAATATTTATGCTGTACTTGTGATGTAGGGGGAGGACCTCCTGTGGAATGACTACGAGGTGAAGCTATTAGACCAGGCCGTGCGCACCATGGAGTCCTACGTGAGCCAATTCCCTGATGTTAGGGTAAGGCAAACAAGTATGCAAGCAAACATAAGTCAGTATGCAGACAGACAAAGAGCCTGAGAGCAAATGCACAAAACTAAGTTAAGACAAACATGTACTATAATTCACTTACATATACATAGACAATATGTATGACTCTGTTTTGCTCCATTGTAAAAACTGTAGGACAAAATTGCCAAGAGGGGAAGAAAGCTGGTTGACTACGACTCCTCCCTTCACCAGCTAGAGGCACTGCAGACTGCGAAAAAGAGGGATGATGTCAAGATAAGCAAGGTAATTAGAATAACATCAATATCTCTTTGTAATCAACCCTAATTTGTTATAACACATGCATTGAAATTGACTTGCTTTTTCATTCTGCAGGCAAAAGAAGAGATGAATACTGCCAAAGTTATCTATGAGGGGATCAATAACGATCTGAAAGAGGAGCTCCCAGTTCTCTTTGACAGGTCTGACAGTATATATTTATTCTGTCAGAATGAATATGAAGATTATTCAGTATTGCATATTATTCAAATATTCACTGAATTTGCAACAATTTATCTTTTTTAAAACATTACTTGTCAATGTTTGTCTCCTTTAGTCGTATTGGATGCTACGTAGCTGTCTTCTCAGCTGTGTCAAATTTACGAGACATCTTCCACAAGGAAATGAGTACGGTATGTTTGCTCTCTTATGTGTGAACCAATATTGATTGTCCTGAGTTTTTTGTTTTAACCATCCATCTTCTATTTTAGCTCAATCAAGATCTACAAAATGTGATAAAGGAGCTGCAGGCTCAGCATCCAGACAAAGCATTTGCTGTAAAGGGATTGTCCCGGTGAGAGTTTTTTTAATTCTTAACTTTAAAGCTTGAAGGCAATTTCCAAATGAAAAACATTTTTAATTTCTCATTACAGTTTCAGAAAAATGTGGAAATTACCCGCCATAGTCACATCTGTGTCTTCTCCTAGAGTAATAATACAAGCAGCATTTTCTTTTAATTATTACTTTTGCAGATTCAGAAAGCATTTAATTGTGCTTTATGGCTAAATGCACTGTTGTTATAAAGCTTTATTCATTTGTGAATTGTTCCACCATATTCTGGCAATACTCCACAGTCAGTGTTGGGAAGGTTACTTTTAAAATGTATTCCATTACAGAATACAGAATACATGCCCCAAAATGTATTCTGTAACGTATTCCGTTACGTTACTCAATGACAGTAACGTATTCTGAATACTTTGGATTACTTAATATCTTATCATGCTTTTTACAACAACGTGAATGTACTATTGCTGTGTGATTTATTACTATTACTGAAGGTCCGCGACTCCGAACTGTAGTAAAGGGACCTCTGACTAATACGGCGGGGTCCCTGTTGGCTCATAGCCGAAAAATAGCTTTACTTTGTTGTGTGGGTCAACTTTTCTTGCGAGAGACAGAGAGAGGCGTTGAAAGGCTGCTCCAACAGAACTTATTGTTTTCGGAGGAAAACACGAACACGGTGTACAGTCAGTGTTGGGGAGTAACGGAATACATGTACCGCCGTTACGTATTTAAAATACAAAATATGAGTAACTGTATTCCATTACAGTTACCGTTTAAAAAGGTGGTATTCAGAATACAGTTACTTTGTTGAAATAAATGGATTACACTGCGGTACTTTCCTGTTTCATATTGTCGCGGGTCAGGGCCCTATTTCAGGAAGCCGGTTTAGAAAACTCAGAGTGAAAAACGATACTCAGGGTTGAGTAACCCCGAACTGTCCAACTCGGAATATTCGGTTTCAGAAAGGCTGATAACAATTAGTTCAGTCAACGCGGAGTTGCTTTAACCCCAAGTTAAGCGCGCGCACGAGGATACATAAAGCCCTGATTAGTGGAGCACAGATTAAGCGAGTCACCATGGAGACGGAGGGAAAGAAGGCGCGGTCAATGTATTTTACAGCGCTTGAGGCCGAAATTCTGATGGCAGCATATGCCAATAACATGCAAATATTGCGGAAAAAAAGTAACACAGCCTCAGCTGCAAAAGAAAGGGAGCATGCATGGCAAAACATAGCCGACAGAGTCAATGCGTGAGTGTTAATTTAAACATTGATCTAGGGATTTCCACCCATTTAACACGTTATTTTATTATATTTTATTTTCTTTTGTATTTTATACATTTTATTTTGTGATGTGATGTGAGCGCAGGTGCAACCCAACAGGCCCCAAACGTTCCTGGCAGCAAGTAAAAATGAAATATAAAAATATAGTCCAAACAGGTAAGGTGTAATTGTATTATGAGCCATAGTGCTTGGTCTGTTTGTCCGATGTAAATCAATTGCAGTTAGAGGCTACATTAATTTCCCCTCTGTAAGCACTTATTGAAATTATCTGAGCACATTACAAGTACATATTTGCTTACTCTGTATGCTCAAATGTGATATAGCCAACAGAAAAAAAAGCGGAGGCCCGAAAAACAGGTGGGGGTCCTCCACCACCACCACTCACAGAGGCTGAGCAGTTGGCTTCCACATTTGTGATAATGTTGGCAGCATCACATATGATCTTCACAGTGAAGAGAACACAAATTAGCATCCATTACTATAATGAAATAATTTGTTAGTTTGAAATGCTACAGGGAACTATGTACCTGTACATTAATGCTGTGGAAAGACTTCCTGTTCACATAGTCTCCTTCATTTACTGAAGGAGCAATGATTGGAATGTGAGTGCCATCTATACAGCCAATCACGCCTGGGAACCGTGGGAATAAATGTAAAATTTAAGTAGTAGTTCAAGTATCACCACATCATGGATTAAGTTTTGTTCATCCTGATACCTGCAATTTTGTGGCATCCCTCTTTGATAAATCTTGTGGGTCTATGACCGGGGAACACCACAAACGAGTACAGGAGACGTTTCAGTGCAACTGTAACATTCATGACTGCCCGACAGACGGTAGCCTTGGAAACGTGCTCAGCGTCACCAATATTATACAGAAAGCTCCCGTTTGCAAAAAACCGAAGTGCAATACAAATAATATGTACAGAACTGAGAGGATGTCCGCGATGTGTCACATGAGCAATATTAGGCCTGAGGATGTTATTCAAATAAATTATAGATTGTGCTGAAAAACGGCAACGTTCACACAGAAAATCATCAGGAAATGATAAAATGTACGCGCTCTAATCACTCTCTCCCGGCGGAGAGCTCTGCGGAGAATTTGGGCTTCAACATCTACTGGCTCTTCAAGGAAGGGGCACGCCATGTCTGACACTTCCTACAGTCAGGTTTCCGACAAAGAGGCGGAGAAGGTCAGGGTTAGTTGAAGTAAACCTGCTAGGGGGCAGGTTAGCTTCACGGAGTGTGTCGTCATAGTAACTCACTCAGAATTAATCTAAACTCGCTTTGTGAAACCGAAAACCCAGAGTTTTCGTTATCTCAGGGTATACTTACTCAGAGTTTGCACTAAACCGGCTTCCTGAAACAGGGCCCAGGACTGTTTGAGTTTTGTTTGACGTTCTTTTGTTCCAGGCGGCAGCGTTACGGTTGCCATGGTTACAGGGCGACGCTCACTCTCTGCGACTGTGTGTTTCCTGGGTGAGAGAGCGCCTTGTTGTTGTTGTTGTTGTTGTTGTGCTAAGCTAACAGGCAGAATGCTACAAGCAGGGAGAAAAAGGCGAGTGGAAAGGTACGAGTTGTCATCGAGCAAAAACGGGAGCTGGACGCATGTAAATATAATAATAACCACTGCAGCCAAGAAGAGTGCCTGACGAGCCCAGTTGTAAGTAAGCTATTAAGACTCGACTGTACACCGTGTTCGTGTTTTCCTCCGAAAACAATAAGTTCCGTTGGAGCAGCCTTTCAACGCCTCTCTCTCTGTCTCTCGCAAGAAAAGTTGACCCACACAACAAAGTAAAGCTATTTTTCGGCTATGAGCCGACAGGGACCCCGCCGTATTAGTCAGAGGTCCCTTTACTACAGTTCGGAGTCGCGGACCTTCAGTAATAGTAATAAATCACACAGCAATAGTACATTCACGTTGTTGTAAAAAGCATGATAAGATATTAAGTAATCCAAAGTATTCAGAATACGTTACTGTCATTGAGTAACGTAATGGAATACGTTACAGAATACATTTTGGGGCATGTATTCTGTATTCTGTAATGGAATACATTTTAAAAGTAACCTTCCCAACACTGTGTACAGTCGAGTCTTAATAGCTTACTTACAACTGGGCTCGTCAGGCACTCTTCTTGGCTGCAGTGGTTATTATTATATTTACATGCGTCCAGCTCCCGTTTTTGCTCGATGACAACTCGTACCTTTCCACTCCCCTTTTTCTCCCTCCTCGCGCTCACAGACACATAAGGGGTATGGCAGTCCATTCTCCCTGCAGCACGGACTACACTGCCCATGATGCTACATTCTTTAGAGCTATGCTTGTAGCATTCTGCCTGTTAGCTTAGGACAACAACAACAACAACAACAACAAAAAGGCGCTCTCTCACCCAGGAAACACACAGTCGCAGAGAGTGAGCGTCGCCCTGTAACCATGGCAACCGTAACGCTGCCGCCTGGAACAAAGGAACGTAGCTGTCAAACAAAACTCAAACAGTCCTGACCCGCGACAATATGAAACAGGAAAGTACCGCAGTGTAATCCATTTATTTCAACAAAGTAACTGTATTCTGAATACCACCTTTTTAAACGGTAACTGTAACGGAATACAGTTACTCATATTTTGTATTTTAAATACGTAACGGCGGTACATGTATTCCGTTACTCCCCAACACTGTCCACAGTACTGAACTGCATTCTTATCTCCATGATTTGATCTTTCTCTATCTCACTCCCTCTCTCTCACTATATATTCCAGGTATGGCTCACTGAAAAGACGAAGTCTGATCTCTCCAAAGGCTTGGAAGGCCAGCTTTTCTGAGGTTCACAGGAGCTTCAGTCCTAGAACGAGCCAGCGGTTTAGTTTCAGATCCCCGGAAAAACCTCGACACGGCACCTTGTCCAGAGAAGGCAGCATGCTTAGAGGGTCTTTAGTCGAGTCCAGGGAACTGGATGTAGGGTCGTACCAAAGTGAGGTCCACAGCCCTTCTGCACAGGAAGATGCTGTAGAGAGTGCATCAGGAAGTGAGCTGAAGTCGGGAGACAACAACAATCAAGTTGAAGGAGAAAAGGCTGTGAAAGAAGAAGAGCCCAAGCCGCCCGTAGAATCGGAAAATAAAGGAGATGGAAAAAAAGATCTACCAAGTGCAAGCAGCTCTGAACAAAATAACTCCTATGAATCAGATAGCTTGGAGCTCCAGCTGTCTGCAGCAGACAATGGCCCACTGCACATTGAAGAGACGGACGACAGCCCGGTAACCCTTGAAACTCCAAAACTGAACAGACTGGAGAATGGTGACGCTTCTGGCTTGAATTCTGACGCCAAGGATCTGAGCATTCCTCAGAAGGTTTGTCACTCGAGTAGCACACATGTTGTGCAGCTGTCCTTTTTTTATGCATATTGTGTCATAACTCTCTCTTTTTTTGGGTGTGCTATGTAGGACGTCCCTGCAGAGAAAGAGATATCCTCGAACTCAAAAAACACAATGGTTTAAAGTTTTCATAATAAAACAAAAGGTTTGTGTGTTTCATTTTGTTCTACAATATGCCATATTATTATTTCTCTTTATTCTTTGTCTGCGTTTCTTCGTTTGACTTAATTTATCATCAACCTTTGAACGCCAGAACCAAACAGCGCCGAACTGACTGAAGTCAACAGCTGCAGAAGAAAGAAAAAAAAAAAAAAGACAGGGCGACAGTTGCAACTGACAAGTTCAACTGTGATTTCACGACTGACGAACTGTTGCTGTTAGTTTTCTTATTTATCTTTTAAGGAAATCAACTTTACATATATATTGGTGTCTTTGGGAAAACCTATATTTTCATAAACTCACTCACTGCATTATTAAAGCAAATACATTTTAAAATGAGGGATTTATACAACTAATGCTAGCAAAGACAGAAGCTCTACATAGGTTTACACTGCTAAAAAGATGCTGACCACAGAATGGTTAATCTACACAGATATGATATGTTTCTGTCTCTGTGTAAACGTGAAGAGAATGCCACTCCACTCTTATTGTGGAACCAACAAGGAGGCGTTTTAATCAGTTTAGCCTTTTAGTCTGTTTTATTATTTCTTTTTATTTGTTTTTGATTAGATTTTATTAATTATGCCTGCAGTGTGAGGACAAACTTTGTAATTCTGAAAAATAAACATAGTTCAAATTTTGTTTATACTAAAGCTGAATTTCTGACTTTTTAATTTTTGGGTTATTCGATGTATATGTGCACAGGATATAAGAACATTGTGTAAACGGCAATAAAAACTGGGTAATGTCACCATTTTGTCTCTCTGCTAGTAGATGTTTAAGATGATGGGGTGGAAAATGGTGAGCGCTCACTCAGCCTGGACTTCAGTACTCATCAGATGTATACAACATTGCTTGCTTAATGATTTGACTGTCATGACAAATTATCTGTGAAATAACATAATTGATTAGACAGTATTGGAAAGGTTTGATTATATATACACACGTTTTAGCTTATGTTTCTTTTATTATAACGAAACAACATGAAGGGACAGCTTCCTGAAATTTCTTGTGGTCATCTGAGCCCAATGTGTGTCTCACTTCTTGATGTGGAACGACAAGCAGTTTTGTTTTCAGTTAGACAGCTGCTAACTTACTTACTGGATTTTACTGGTGACCGTTACACATGACAAATGAATGCTTACGTGTAAGAACGCTTACCAAGCGCAACTACATCTACAGAGGTTTTCAATCTGGCTATTTCAGCTTAAGATTGTTCCTGCTGTATGTGCAAACAATGTGAACTTTGTCACATATTTAAATAATCTGTCATGACTCAGCCCCCCATATTTATGCATAATGTAAAATAAAATTGCTTTAAGGAGATACACCTACACCTATGTAATAAAGAACCCCAGACATAACTAGGATTCTTTATTACATAGATTTCTACACTAGGGCCAGCTAACCAGGGCCATCTTTGTCACAAGTAAAATTATGTTCAGGATTAGTAAAATATTTTTAGAGTACATGTTGTCATAAGAATTTTTTTTTTACTTCACTTAATCGATGTATGTTCTGGCATTCTTTAAGAATTAAAACAATGTTAAATAATACTAATACTAATACTACTACTACTAATAATAATGACCCAAATGTATTTCATTGTATTAAATGTATTAAATTTATTTCAACTATTAGTTATTTTCTGATTGTTGGCTATGTACTAGAACACTGTCTGCAAAGTTAAAACACTTGATAATGTCATAGTGTGTCATTTATAAAGTCTTTGTAAATGATTAATACATACCATAAACATAAAGAGCCATAAACATTACAGGTGTGGCTAGCTATTAAGTTGAAACTAATGCTCATAAATCTTGTTTGCATGGAGTGTGAAGTAGGCAGGTGGGGAGGCGACTGAAGCTGCAAATCAAACATGTAAACCTGGAGAGCTGGTTTGTGTCCTTTCCTACTCACTGTTGACTCTGTTTTCACTTACTCTTTGGTTGGGTTAGCAAAGGATTGTGGTTTACGTTCAAATACCACGAGTTAACGCGTACACTAAACCAAATATCTTGTCATCTGTGACACCATACACAAAACTATGTTGTATATAATTCATAACTAATGACATATGTAACCCATTGCATAAATAATTATTATTAAACCATAGTAATTAGTCATCATTATCATCGGTTTACCCTTATTAAAGGGGTTCGTGGTGGAAGTGATACATCTTGATGAGAGACGATCTTTGACATGGAGGAAAGGGAGGGGAGGCGGAAACTGAGCGCGTGTGCTTTATGACTCACGAGTACTGGAAGGAAAACTGTGACTAGTTAACTGTATTCAACAGACGCAGATTCAGACCCCTTACCAGAGCCGCACGCCGGTTAGATTACCAGACTTAAAAAAGGCAGTGGGCGTTAGTTTTCTCCACCATAAAAGCTCTCCCAGGAGGGGGGGAAACTCAGTGAATTTGTCCGGTTTTGTGACGCGCTCCTCCGCTGCGCTGCGCCCAGACAGGTAAGCTCACTCAACAGCTGCGATGAACAATGCCCGATTGATCAGCTCGAGTTTGAGAAGTGTAAAAACTTCTTCTGGAAGTGTGTGTTACTCACTCGTCGGTTTTTGCCCCGGGCTTCAGGTGGATTTGTACCAAACAAGTACATTTTCAGTTGAGGGCTCCTTAAAAAACAGTCAGATGGTTGACTGTGATAAAAAAAGACAGCTGGGCTGCGAAACGCGTTGGTAACAAAGCCGAGGAACGAGGTGTTGACCGGTTTGAGAAAACATGTGTGACAGATTCACATCAACATGTTGGAAAAGCTCTGAGCGGAAATCACCATGAGCTCGTTGTCTGTTTTTACAGTTTGTGTTTTTCTTTCAGGTATAACCGGTGAGAACAATAACCAACCATGAATCGTAAGCTCCATCTTTTTTTTCTTTTCTTTTTGTACTATATAGCCTTTTATTGTTTTCTTTCTGTTTTGTTACAGGTGTCATCTGACAGTTTGATATATTGTTGCGTTTTGGAGAAGTAAAGTTTCAATCTACTTTTACTCGAGTAGTTCTTGTTGGCTAACATTTCAACTTAACCATCG
This sequence comes from Simochromis diagramma, assembly GCF_900408965.1. Classification (NCBI taxonomy): domain Eukaryota; kingdom Metazoa; phylum Chordata; class Actinopteri; order Cichliformes; family Cichlidae; genus Simochromis; species Simochromis diagramma. Next base: position 3,209,561 of record NW_024386945.1, on the reverse strand, counting down.
TAGAGCTTCCACTCTGGTGGAACCGATCACTTCAGTGAAAGTTAGTTGGCAGCTATTATGTAAATACAAGATTGCTTTCCTTTTCCTGGTCTTATATTACACTATATTGTAAATCCTTTGTGTTCAGTTTTGACTTGTTGAATGAAACAAACCATGTGTAATGGGAATTTAAAAAGTCTTCTTTAAATGTGAAAATATTATTGAAATAACTATATAGTAAAGCTGCATTTAATAGTTTCTTTGTATTTTCTTTTTTACAAGGTATAAAAATCCATATATGTCTTTTTTATGTTTTTATTACTGACCATTCTCACAAGTACTATAAACTTTTATTGATTAAGGCTGCCTATAAGTCTGTAATAACATAGAACCCAAAATGACATCTTTATTTGTCTTGCTTTAACCACAAAATGTAAATTTGCTGCAATGCAAAGCTCGGAAAGAAAAAAAAAAGGCCCAAAGCGATGGCGCTTTTGCTGTTTCTGTTAAATCTGTGATTATTGCAGCTCTGAGTTTTTATAGTTTATAGTTTGTTTGTTTTTTATAGTTTTTACAGTTACTAGTAACGGGTTTCTCTTTTCCGTGCTCTGACTAATACCATTGCATCACAGCTATTCAGAAAAATAGGAGTTGGACAGGTTTGTTTCAGTCCCAGCCCTTAATAATAATCAGATTACTGTGTCTCAACAGTGAATATTCCCTCCTCAGCCAGCAGCTGTGGTGTTACACAAGCCACTCTCAGCAGACTGGGAGCTGAAGATAGAGCGCTGTGACATTTTTAACATGCTTTTTTTATCTTCCAGATACAGATAGCGAGAATTTGACAACAGCCTTTACCACCACATATAAAAGCAATAAAGTGTGTAAGTACATTTGTCTTTCACTACGATTGTTTTTACTTTGCTTAGACACAACCAACAAATGTTCTGATATTGTGACCTTTAGTTATAGTTTTTCTTATTTTAATAAATAATGTTTATATATTTTTTTCTTCCCCCATTTATTTTCAGCCCCAGATGTGGCACTTGTTGAATCACTTCCCACACAACCAGAATCCACTACCATTCAGGGTATGCTCGAAAGCTTTTTGTTTTATGTTTTCCTTTACTGGTTGTCTCTTTCTGAACTCACAGCATTACAAATGGCAACATTTACTCAAAGTAGAAGTATATCCTGGTGATGCACATCTACTTAGCTCTTGTTGTGTGACTTTTTTCTTCAACTAAATACTTCAAAATCAAGAATCGAACTGTTCAGTAGTACAAATCATTTTGAAAGTGCCCTAGGTTCCTTGTCTGCTAATTTGATGCCTTCAGCGTGAAATTATTGCAGTTTGAATCCCTCCCAACCTTTAAACAACACATAAAAAAAGCTGTCCAATTCTGCTTCTTTCAAATAAAAATCCACTCTCTCAAAACCGAAGGGGAAAAAAAATCTCCTGGGCTGTCTGTATACTTTAGAATTGGTTTTAGGATTTTACTGATCCTTTTTAACATGTCTCTTATTGGTCCCAAAATGCATAGATTTTACTCTGCATTAGCCAGTTCTGGACCTTAGGTCCTCCAATATGGCTTTACTGGCTGTTCCAAAATTGATGAAGACAATGCAGCTTAATGAACTGCTCATCAGCAAGTCTAGACACATATATAAACACTTATGTTTTGGTAGCTTGCTGTCTGGAGCATTCAGGTGTGTGTGCAAGTGTGTGGGGACAGCTGCCAATCTTCTCAGGAGTTGACATCCCACCAAATTCACCGTCATACTGTGCAATGATTAGAGAACCTACAGAAAACAAACCAGATTCTACAGGCTTCAGTTAGCACCTTAAAGTTAATGAAAGTACAATTAGAAAAAGACTGAACAAGTATGACTTTGAAAGTTTTGCCAGGAGAAAGCCTTTTTTCTCTAAACAAACATGGCAGCACAGCTTAGGTTTGCAAAGTTCTCAACAAACCCCATATCATTTTGAAATGGTGTCCTTCTAGATAGACAAGACCACGCTGAGTATGTTTGACCATAATGCAGAGCACCGTGTTTGGTGAAAACTAAACACAGTATATCAGCACAAACACCTCATACCAGCTGTAAAGCACGTGGAGGGGGTGATGATTTGGTTTTGTTACACAGCCACAGGATCTGGGCCCATCTGTCCGACAGCTAAAGTTTGGCCAAAAATGGGCCATGCGACAGGACAATAATCCTAAGCACAGGAGCAAATCTACAAAAGAAATAGCTGAAAGAGAAAAGATTCAAGGTGTTGCAGTGGCCCAGTCAAAGTCCAGACCTCGACCCAAATGAAACGCTATGGTGGGACCCTAAGAGACCCCCCAACACTGAACTGAAGCAACACTGTGCCAAAAGTGAGATAATGACAGTGAAACAAAAAATAATTGCTTATTGTTGCCAAAGTTTGTTCCACAAACCGATGAATCACGCATGCCATATAATTAGTTCTTCCACATACTGCTTCTGCATTTTGGCTCAGTTTATGCTAAATGCTGACACGGTGTAACATGTCATGTGTTGTTCTTCACAGGTTGTTTTTAAAGATCTTGTAAGGACTACATAGTGTTTCATGTACTGATTCGTAAATCCTTAGAAATGAAAGCAGATGTAACTTATTACATGCTTATTTTTTTTTAGTTTAGACGGTGCTTTAGGGGTCTCTTGACTTCTTAGATCACTTCTGAAAATACATTTTTGTAGACTTTGTGTGGCAGCTTTTTATAACACTTCTTTAAGCATTTGTTTATCCTTTTTTTCAAGTTTTGTGTATTTCTGTTGTACTTTTATTCCTTTAGTACCATTAATTTGTTGAATTGTATTTACTATTGTACATTTGATTTGCAGAGTACTTGGTAAACTCTTTTTAAATGTTCTATTTTCTTTCCCTCAGTGTTAACAACAGTTGCTCCCACAAGTTCAGACTCTGCAGTTATTGCAGGTAACTGTTTGCACTTTATCTTGAGATTTATTTCTTCTTCTTCTTTTTTTTTTGCTGCAGTTCAAAGTGTCTTCTAAACCTGCCTTTCCCCCCCACAGTTGTTGTTATTCTCATTCTGCTGACACTAGCTGCTTTGAGCTTTGTGCTCTGCCGGTATCTGTACCACAACAGAGGGGACTACAGGACGACAGGGGAGCTGGCTCCAGGAGAGGACCCCGATGAAGAGGACAATAACAAGCCTGCACCCGAAAAGAAGGAATACTTTATATGAACCTGGTGGAAGACTTATAGCGAGTTAGTTGAGCTTAAGAAAATGATCTGTGGAAGTGTGATAAGAAGGAAAACTATTTCCTTGCGTGTGTGTTTTGAGGGAAACCCGTTACTGGCAGCACACTGTGCAGAGAAAAAAAAAAAACCTTGTTGAAGATATTTTTCTTTAAAAATGCAAGTGAAACCAAAGAAAAGAGTACCACTGTGAGGGTGAATGTTGATTGGCTGAAGGAGGTGAAAGCTGAAGTTGTGCACAGGTTAGCAGAGCTAAGCACAAAATAGTTACATGATCAGTAAATGCAAAACAGTCAAATCAAAGGAGCGCCTTGAATGTAATATTTATCATCCACATTTAAATTTCTCTTTGTCATTTCAGTTAGTTACCGTACTTTTCTCAAACTATGTTTAAGATGATTTCTGGTGCTATTATGGGCTGTTACTTTCATATTCATTTGCTTTTAAGAAATACTTTTTTATGCAATTCTTTTATTATAAGCTGGTCAAAGAAAGTGGTTATCTTTTAATAGAACAGGACAGCTACACAATATTTCTTGTTCTTGGTTGTGTTTTGTATACCTGAAATGGTTGCTGGTTACTTCCTTATTTATGATAAATGTGGAAGTCAATTAAACTTGTTTTTGGACGAGTTTTATTACCGTGTGACAGTGTGTGAATGTTTTAATGCATTGCTGCCCCCAGTCTGACATTGCAGACAATGCACTAGCACACTGCACATTAGACTGAATAGGTACACTTGACTACATCCAATGTAATGTAAAACCTGCTCAAACCAATATGTTGTGATGCTGTTTAGTCAGGAAAGAAATTCCTTAATTTACAAGCCATCTATGTCCACTGTGAGCGACCATCTTTGAACAGAGAGGGTGGTTTACGACACTGTCTGCCACCTGTAATCCAGTTTTAACATCCCTTCCCAGACGCCTTAACGCCCACTCGCATCCTGGGCCTTTTGACCTCAGGAAATCACATGATAGGGTGGGGCTAGGTTTCACAGCGGGTTCACCCGAAACCTTACCTTGGCTGATTGTGACCTACACCCGTTTTCACATCTTGCATCGTTTGATTAGGAAGAGGATCAACAGGGCTCCATGTCCCTGTTGGGGGAACACTCCCATAGGGCTTAAATCTGGGACTCGCCACCATTTGACCCTAGAATTGAAGAAGCTTCTTGGATGAGAGGTGAAACGTTTTCAAGCAACTTAAAGAAGTCCAGACACTTTTCTTCCTAAGCTTCTTAGCCGACGATGATCTGGATGACTGAGAACCTTCAGACGTATTTCTTAATTTACAATAACCAGAATCGCAATATTTTCCATTCTTATAGGACAGTACAGAAATAATTGGCCTGATGTTGTAATGCATCATAAATGTGTAAGAACAATGAACTGAAAGCAGTGGATTTGCTTCATTTTGGTTTGGGAGTTTAAGTATTCTGGGATCTTGTTAGTGTGTAATGTAAAATGGAGCATGAGATGGACAGGTGGATCAGTGCAGCATCAGCAGTAATGCAGGTAGTACGCCATACCATTATGGTGAGGACAGCTGAGCCTATGGCCATTAGCTCTGAGTATCAAAAGAAGGAATGAAGTTGTGGACACATGGCTGAATCAAATATCCTATGCAGGGTGCCTGGTCCTGGACATAAGATCAGAAGCTCAGACATCCAAACTTATACTAGAGGAGCGAGTTGATCGCAACACCTAATTGGATGCTTCCTGGGCACCTTGCTTTGGAGGATTTCCTGGTACGTCCAGCTGGTAGGAGACCCATAACACACTAGAGAGAAAATACATCTCACCTGATCTGGGAACGTGTTGGGATCTCTGAAGATGAAGTGAAAAATGTTGCGGGGAGAAGAACATCTGGAATACTCTGGTTAGCCTGCTTCGATTCAGAAAATGGAGTGACTGATGCACAAAAGGAAGACTTCGCTATGTTTCAAATTTCCAAAATAACCTTTATTCTAAACTTACATTTTAAATTTTAAGTTTAGTATAAAAAAGTTAAGTGCACCTAAGTTCTTTTTTCAAAGTATTCCATCTTTGACATGTCTCAGCAAACTGTAGTGACACTCATCTCCTTTAGTAATCTTAAAAGATAGAATGTGTACCAAAGTCCATCACATCACTTTAGTACATACATCTATTTTAGAAAATATTGTAAAGAGAATCCCTGAACTATAAATGTCCATAATCCTTCAACAAAGAGTGCTCCTTTTGCTGGCTGTGGTTGGCATAGCATCTACTGGTCAGCTGTAAATTACAGTACTTCATATTGCTGGGACAAAGCCACTGTTATGCTGCTTTACAAACAATCAGAGCATAGATGGGAAAAAAAGATAACGTTTGTACAGTTTCTAAGTTTTGATAGCTGTGGCCTCCTTTTCCAATGAAGCTGTATGAAATGACAGCATGAGCGGGTAAATAAATGGACATGGAGATGACTGTCACATCTGGTGCTGCAGCTTTATGTATAAGCTGCGGAGGAGAGGTTTATTAGAAGAGTGATGCAGGTTTCCAGACAGATGATTCTTCTGACTTAAATAACACTTGAAAACACTAAATGTTGGTTGACAAGAAAACAGGTTTTGTTTTCTGGCGGCCACAGCTGTTAAAACTTGATATGCTATGTCGGATACCCAGTGACACATTGACGCTTGACAAAAATGAACAAGTCTACAAATATTAGCTGATGGTATCCATACAGGCAACTTGCCTATGTTTAGCAGTCTTCTTTCAGTTTGCCAGATTATGTAAGATGTAACGACCCTAAGGAAACGAGTTTAAACAGCATAAATTTTTTTTTAAAAAAAAATCTTGGAAATTAAACATTATGCCGACAGTCATTTAGCCTCTTTGCAAAAGGTTTGCATACACGTGCAGGCAACTGAACAATGTGACATGTCAGAAGTTTTAAAATTGTTTAGACTGGGTGAATTTTAAAATGTGAAAAGTGCTAAAAAACAAAACAAAAAAACCCCCAAAAAAACAAAAAACCCAAAAACCCACCCACACAAAAAAAAAAAAAAAAAAAAAAAAAAAAAAAGAGCCCCTTGTCTGCAACTCCTCCGTTTTGCTTAGCAGTGCATTTCAGATAAAAAGTACTTTAATCTAACTTGTACATAGCAAAGGTGCAAAAGTATGCAGCAACTTAAAGATGCAGTTTACCCACATTAACTAACAATTGCAGTCACATCAGACCAAAGGTTCCAATGGCCAACAGTGTCACAAATTCTTGTCCAAGGAAAAGTTTGCTTTTAAATTGTGACATTTCAAATATGACGTCACAACCAAACATAAGTGCATTGTAGACCAGATCTTTGGTACAACCAGCTCATTGGTTATACTAACAAATTTATTAGCCTAACTACTTGCGTAAGTCACTTAAATGTGGAAAAGTAAAGAAACACTGAAATATAAGTCTCAGTAACTTTGCTGAAAATGTTACCTAGAAATGAATGCTATCACAAAAGGTGACATTTTTCTGTGGAGAATAAATACTTGATGATCTAAGATATACTGCGTGAAAAGGAAATAATGAAAAGTAGTTTAAATCTGTACAATAAAACATTTAGTGTATAAACTCTGGGTATCCGACTGTGAAATAGAAACAAGAGACAAAAAAGCTAAAATGTTACACCAACCACCCCTTCCCATCCATCTTTCTATTTGGATTTACTTTAATTTTTCTTTCCTTTAAGTTTACTGAAGTTAATTTGCTTAAATTTAGGGCTATCCCCAGTGCTCTTTGGCACTTTACTATGTTCATCTACAAGTTGCCCAACAAGGTACAGTAAACCACTTTCATATTGCAGTAAATCTTTTGATTTTTTTATTCTTTTTGCTTTAATTTCTTTAATTTACATGTGATTTAAATAGAACAATCTCTCAGAAAGTTCACTGTGCAACAAATTTTCCGTGGTATTTTGGATACTGTGCAAAAGACAAGACATTTCTAGCTAAAAGCATCCAGGATGCTGACTTTTTTTTTTTTCTTCTTTTTTTTTTTTTTTTTAAATAGTTGAGATGTAATTTCTCATAATCATACTGGTACTTACATGGAACTACTAGACACCTATTAATTGAACTACACTAAAAGTTTCAAAAAAAGACAAGTGGATGTTTTTTTTTCTTTTTTACTGCAACTTTGTAACTGCGTTTCACTTTCACCATAAAGCAGCTAAACTATATTTATGCGGGTCTGATATTTCAATATTTCATTAAAGTATTTTTACAGGAGTACAAGAACATCTCAGTGTAATTTGCGACCATTCAATCAAAGAAGAGAAGATCTTGTTGACAAATAAAGATGCCTGAAAGAGGTCAGATCTGGAATGACCAAAGAGGTTAGACCCAATGAAGAACTATGGAATGGATTCTGTAACATTACAATTTTCACTTGTCCTCTTCAGGCAATGGAGTTTATCATTTCATCTCTAGGTCAGAAGTGGAGTACTGTACCTTTCACAAGGGCTCTAAAATATTACATTCCGTTAGGTGATATCAGTATTGTGGCATGGCCAAGCAGCCTGAAGAGGGAGGCATATGGGATGGGGAAGAACTGGGGCATCATCTGGGATGGGGACATGGTTTAGGCATGAAGGAGCTGCTGTTACCAGATGGTATAACCTCCACTGGATCCACCCAGGAAGAAGTTATTCTTGCGCTGTGTCATTACAACATTGGCACCTTGCATGGCAGCCAGCTGAGCGGCATTAGGGGGGTGTCCAGGAGGTGGGGGCTAGCAAAGGAAAGAAACAAGCACAAACACAGTTAAAGAGTTCCTCATTTTAAAGTGCATCTCATCTAAGGTGGATATGACTTCTTGGGATGGACACTCACTGGGATGGAAACACTGCTGCCGGCCGTGAAGCGAGCACCAGCATCATAGCCGCTCTCCACCATCACAGTTGAACCATGCGGGTAGACTGCTCCCATTGGATAATAAGCCATGGGGACATTCTGGCCCACTGGCCCAACTGGCATATGTGGCTGCATGGGCATATACACCTGAGCACCAGGATAGGGAGAGGACATCTGAGGCACCTGACCAGGCACCTGAGGTGGAAGCACATATCTGGGCTGGTATATCTGGAGACACAGAGAACAAAACAGATTTTTCTTTTGTTTATAAATGTAAGTGCGAGTTTTAACTCTGCTCATCATTTGACTTAAATACGGATTGGTTACCTCAGAATATGCAGGTGGTGTGTCTGTGTAAGGAGGTGCCTGAGGAGACATTTGCATAGCAGGAGGGTATACAGGTGCAGTGCTCTGCTGAGGGTACACAGCCTGCTGTGGATATGAACCTGCAATAAAAGATTTTACATTAAAGGAAATAATTAAGAAAGAACAAAACTCTTAGGGACCAAACATTCCTCTGTCGTGCCTAGTGGTATTAATACATTTTCTACTGTAATAAAAATGTCATTTTGTTTAAATGTGGACAATAGAGGAATGCAACACATTCAATTTTGCTTATGGGGTCAATGTCCATTGTCCAGTGAACTTGAAGATGGCTCCTGAGAGCCTATTAGTAAGATGTAAATTTCCCCAAATATATTTTTTTCCCAATAGTTACATATTCATAATCATAGAAAACCACAAAAAACAAAACAAACCCTCCACAAACTGTTTCTTCGGGAGCAGATTATAACAACTCACAGTACACAGGAGAAAAATGAATATATAAAAAAGATTCAGGGTTTCTTGGCTACACAAGTTATGTTAAGTAAAATTTGTTTTATTATTACTATTATAAGAAAAGGAAAAAAAATAACGCCATTTTAAGTAAGGGGGGGGGGGGGGGAACACTACAAGTGATCAATTAGTAAATCAATAGGGAATTAATTAGTTCTGATATGCAAAATAATATTTAAAAGTAAGAACTGCACTTCTCCAGTTTTAACTTAACAAGTGTGACTGGTGGATTTTTTTTTTTTTCATACTTACTGCTCTTCTTAAACCGAAAATGTAACTAAGGCAATAATAGGCAAATTAAAAATACTTTATGTATGTCTGTTGTGAAACTCTAGGCCAATACAAACGCAGACACGGAAAATAAAAACCTGTCTGACTGGAATTTATTTATTTATTTTGCTTTTATCGTTGTTGTTATTTTTGTAACTTTTCCGGACAAAGGAAAAAAAAAGAAATCCTCCTATCCCCGATGTCGATATCGTTCTCCTCTTAAATTACACAATTACATATTATTTCCTCGATACAGATGGCCGATACATCTTTTTAGTCAACTACCATCATAACCATCAAAAAGCTAAAGAGTTAAAATGTACAGATACGAACGAAACTGGGGACAAAAGAAATGAGTGTGTTTAAATAAAATAGTCAAATAATATATGAGGATATAATACGTAAATTGTCAACAAAAGAAAACAAATATTACTAAAATGAGCCTCACGATTATATTTATATGATGGGTCCTACAAAAGAGAAGGAAAGAGTCACGTCAGCTGTGCCTTTAAAATGTGCCTGTCTACAGAGATATTAGCTACCTAGAAAACATGTGACCTGCCCACTAATGGTATACGAATATAGAGAGACAGTAAATGTAAGATTTCACTGTAAACAGCTTCACTACTAACAATATAGCCGCCTTGGTTCAGAGTAGGAGCCACACTGTTACCCAGGAAGCGTCGGGTTATTGTTATGTACGTGGCTAAACGTGAAGTCCGCTTCGGAAAGCCATAACGGCAGCTCTTCGTCTCTAGTTAATCACGTCAGCGTCGTATAGCGAACAGCTGACTAATTACCTAAACGAGGTCTGGAGAAATACCTTTGTTGTTCATTGTCGTGTTATAATTCGGAGGCTGAAGAATATCAGGTTAAACGGAGCTCTGCGTATCTTCTCACGGCCTTAGTTCAGGTCACGGCTTCACACAATCGTCCACTTCCTTGTTTTTCAGCTTCTTGTTGTTGTGGAAGTGGTGACGTCACCCGTTCTCTATCTATCTGCGGTTGCACGCACGGTTTTACGTGCACGCCCGCGCCCCCTACTGGTAGAAATGGAGCAGAGGTTAGCCGCCAGCTGGAAGGAAAAATGATTGTCTTGGTTTTAAGGCAGAGGGCGTCAAATTTACTTTTAATAACGCCCACACTGATAAAGTTGGGCTCACATCAAGGGTCATGCATACCTAGTTGCTTCTTTTTCTTTTTCATCTTTGGGATACTCGATGTACGAGCTGGACACCACCTTATCTGCCCCCATCTCACCATGTCCCTGCCATCCTCCTCTGTTACACCAACCCTCTGAATGTCCTGCTTCACTACATCTATGACTCTCCGCTGTGGTCTTCCTCTTTTCCTCCTGCTTGGCAGCTTACAAACCACCCACTCCACCCACCTGCACTCTTTTCTTCACCTCTGCACTGCACTGCATTGTTTTGGATAGTTGACTCAAGGTAGTTAAACACATGAACCATTTTCCCTGATACATCCCTGATGTAATCCTACCCTGACCTTGAACCCATCAGTCACTCTTGCCATACAATCAATCCTACCATAAAATTATCTTGGATAATGCTGGTGCATGTCCCATACAGTAATATCAAACACAATTCGGTCCGCATGAAGGCCTCAAAAAACCCAGCAGAATTTCATGCTATTTACCTCGTTTTTATATTGTTTAATCAATCACAACAATAATAAAAATAAATCTAATCTTTGGGAAGTTCACATGTACCACATGTAAACTGCCTTCTAATAAGAAAATATATGGACATAGACATTTATGCAGGTTAACCTACATTTATTGCTGGGCACAATTTGCAAAGGGCCCTGGACCTTGGGTTTGACATATGTACTTTAGGGCCAGTAAAATATAACAGAAATATACACTATTATAACACCATCATTGCTATTTTCTTGTGTGTCCTTAATATACTCTTGCACGTCCTATACAGCATCCTCATATACAATTTGGTCCAGATAAAGACATCAACAAATCAACAAAAATTAATAAATCAGTTATGTTAAGGTCATTTCAACTATTCATGTTCATAAACATGAACATGAACATTATTCATGTTCATGTTTATGAACATGGATAGCTCATAAACATGAAACACTCTACACAAGAATAGCTCTCTTGTGTAGAGTGTTTACTAAAACTTGCTTACTAATTAACTCTTATCAGTTATATCCTGTTTTACTTTTATATTTAGTTGTCTTTTAGGTATTATTTTAAGTTTTATTTCCTCCCCTGTCTAGTGATCTTGATTATCTGCACCCTTAGCTTGTTTTCCCCAGGTGTCTCCACTCTGTCCCGATTAGCCTTCTGAGTATGTGTGTATGTATACAATTAATCTCAGTCAGTAAAACTCCCGAAAATCATTGGGATGGCAAACCAAGCCGATAAAAAATATTAATTTTTGGCATTTGTTTATCCTGATGGGTTACCTAAAAAATTAACATTATTAAAATGGTTAGTTTTGTGTGAGTCAACTAATTTATTCATCAACTAAATGATGACCTTTGATCTCAGAACTACACATTCATTCCTTATGTATCACATTCAGAATTAACACGGGATTATTCAAAATAGCACGACTGTCTACACCATGATCAAAGGTTATATATTATCTTCCAATTTAAAAAATATGCTATGACAATCATCAGTCAGAAATGTTTTAATCCAGTGAGAAACACATATAAAGCAACCACAAAAAACATATCTACGTCATTTTAAGAAGAAAGCCCACAAGTCTCCATAATTATTTCTGCTATATTAAATAATTTAATTCTCGTTCACATAAACGCAAAAACGATGCGAATATCGTGATATTACAGACAAACAGCGGTGTTGGGAAATTGAAACGTATCGGCACAGTGTTTCATGAAAGCGTCTCCATTGCTCGTCTTTGTGTGCGCTACTTCCCCTTTAAGAGAACCATGGCACCTCTGAAGTCGAGGCAGACATTTTTCAATGCAAGATTTTTCCTTGCATAAATTATGTTCATGACGTAGTGCAAAAGGCCAATTTTGTAGCAATTTTGTCCGACTTTACAGCTCAAATAGGATTCTGTGAGACACCTCAAGGATTTTTGATTATCTGAACTGTTGCAGAAAGGGCATCGTCATTAAATATTAAGAGACAGGAGATCCTAACATTGCAAGCCTCCTTATCAATGCAAATACCTCTTTTGTGTGCAGTCACAGCGCCTGTCTGGGAGCTGAGATGAATTTTTAATTATGTGTGACTGAAACAAACTGTGACAAGGACCTTTTTAAGAGCCGGGGATTACAGAAAATAAGCTGCATATACGCGGTAAGTTGAATATAATAACCGGACCGTATTCTGGCTTGCGCTTCGCGCATAGCAGCGAAATGGCGAGAGGAAATGAGTTTTGGTTAATATGCAATGTTCGTAATTAGCATAATTTATATATTTATGATAAAGAGAGGGAAATACATAATATTCGGTCTCTTGGCACGGATCGAGATGATTTCCGTCGCCTGTGCTCCGTGCTTGCTGCTTGTCCTCAAAAGTGGCCGACGCGGCGAGACTTTTATTGGCCAGGATGGGGGTGGGGAGCCCATCAACACCCGCTGAAGTTTTTGACAGATCCTCATATCTAACGGGGCATTGCAGCAGGAAACGCACCGTCTCGAGTCTTTTTGTGATCCGTGGTGGACGCGTAACCACTTAACGTCCACGACCAGCGTGTTTGATCACGTTTTCTGCAGCTTAAGTGCAAAACAGTATGGCCTGTTTACAGGCCCCTTTCAAATAGTCTACTCGTGCAATGACTATAATAGCAATGAATTGAAAAGAAAGCAAAAAAAAAACCCTGTCCTCTGCATTTGGTTCTGTTTATGCTGGGTTTGTCATTAAAGTGCAGACACTGTGGGCTTATCCGGGAAACTTGATACATATTTTAATTTCTAAAATGGTTCTACATTTTTTAAATCACTTTTTTTTTCTTTTTTGTTAACCCAGAATGCCAGGAAGACAGTGATTGTGGTGGTGCAGCAAGCCATGAACTCCCAGGATCTGCCTGCCAAAGATGCCCCACTTACTGTCAATGAGCAGGTAACACTCATGTGTTTGTTAGGGAGCAGTGGACCCCCCCCTTCCCAACCTACTCTTGCAGTGAGCTTAACTAAACATAACTTTGCCTTCGATTTGCTTGCTGCTGTTTGCTCCTGTCACCCTCCATGCGCCAGCGTGCCACTTCATAATGGAATGATTAACAGTCACACAGCCGACCACTGAGATCCCGATGCACTTTTGTGTTTTATAGACTAATAATACCTATGCTTGTGTTGGAAACAGTCTTTGAATTGCCATGCTTAATAATTAATTGTGGTTTTTCTCTCTCTAGTAACATTGTGTCTAGACATAGTCAGCAAACAAAAGCAATGCTCTTCACGGAAGCACAAAGGCAACCTTGAAGAAAGCATTGCTTGAACTGCTTGTTGGCTGATGCTCTTATCATTGTTTATGTGTACTCATGCTCTTTTCATTTATGTCTCTTTTTTTTTTTTGTTTTTTTGTTTGGTTCATTTTGTCCTAACATGTGCTCGGCTTCTCTGTTCTCCTTAGCCATTCACTGTCTGACTGCAGAAGTCTTTTTTCAGCCATTTAAATCCTGCACTTTGAAATTCCCTGCCAAAGACAACCAGGTATGCATCCTCCTCTCTCTTCCTGCATTGTCTCTCTGCACCTTGTCCTCCAGCCCAGGTTGTCTTGCTTCCCCTCCACTAGGTCTGTCATTATTGCATACCATGAGTCATCAGCTAAGTTCTTCCAGAGGGAATTGACAAGGTGGAGAAATACTGAATTTACAGAATTTTTGTTTTACACCCCTCTGGTGCTAGGTCAGATGAGAATTATCTCCTGTTGTTTCATAAAATAATTGCACATAACTATTTTATTACATTTTTAATACAAACTCAAAGAAAAGCAGAGGCCTTCTTTGCATTTGAGTCCTCTTAGATTTAAATCCTGATCGCTGTGCAGGTCATTGTGATGTCTGGCCATGAAACCATTCGAGTGCTAGAAGTAGAAGTCGATGCGTCTTCAGCCTCTTCAGCAGCTGATGGGAAGAGCGAATGCAAAACTGATGAGGGCGTGGCTGAAGCTGGAGAGCAACCTGATGCCAGCAGCACCCAGGACAGCCCCACAGTGCCCCAGAGCACAGGGGGTGGTGTAGGTAAATCATTGTCATCCTTGATAATGCTGGATAGCAGAGAACTCACTTCTCATATATCCAGACTTGTAGTGAATTCCTAATAACATCTGTGTGATTTTAAAAAAAAATCAACAACTTAAAATGTAATTAATAACCAACTCTGGCTGTGCTCCTGCAGTGCTGGGTGAGCAGCAGGTGGTGTCTGTGGAGCCTCCAGCTCCTACGGTCCAAACTCTGACCCCTGCTGTTCCCATCAGCGTGTCTCTGCCCCAGCACCAGGCCGCCATGCCCATCACTGTGCAAGGCTGTCCACAGGTCTGACTTTTTGAGATGCACACACACTGCACCTCATATTCATATTTAACCATCTGAGAAACAAAGTAGTTTTGCTGTCTGATTTTAAAGGTTGGTAGAAAGAGCTCAGAGTGGGTGGGAAAGCCATTTGGATTTTTCTCATTTTACATATTATTCTTGTAGAAAACGAATGCACCAGAGAGCCAAGTGTCAGTATTATTACATTAAAAAAAATCATTGTAGGTGATTTAGTGAGGTTGTATACCGATGCCATTGTGCACTGTGAAAGTAAAAAGGATGAGCAGTTTAATCCAAGTTGCTGAACACATAGCCTGAGGCTATTAGCACAACATTTTCAGCAATTTCAGCAGTCAAAAGTAAAACCCCTAACATGCTTTTTTTTTAAAAAAAAAAGCTTAATAGTGGAGTTTTCAGTCCACACACAGTAACCGAAGTATGACTATTTAGTTTCACTGTGTAAAAACACAACATTAAAAATAATAAGGAGACAAAATAGTCCACTGAAAGCACATTGAATACCTCGCAGGCATAAATGTTGATGGAATTTTTTTCACTAGGTGCTGACCCAGGAAAGTCTGGCCACTCTGATGACTGGTATGATGGCACAGACGGGGTCACTGGGTCAGCCGCTGCTCATTCCTCTCAGCATGCCAGGTTCCATCGGTGGCCAGGGCGGTTTGGCTGTTCTCACTCTTCCTACCACCAATGTAGCTACTCTCCCTGGTTTCACAGCGGCTAACCCAGCTGGAAGTCTCCTCAAACTGCCCTTTGCTGGCTTTCAAGGTAAAACAACGTGAATGTCTGCTTTTATTTGACCTCCTATATCTTCAATATGTCTGCATTTGTGTTGACAAGATTACAATTAAAAAATTCAACAACAAATGCAGACATCATTATCTTCACCAGCTTTTTTTATTATGACCTTTTGTACATTTGATTGTGATATGAGAATAATAGTGCTTGCTTAAAGGGAATTGTTGAGTTTCAGCTCAATGAAATATGCTCTGTAATGACCTATACTGTGATTTCAGCCTCTTTGAATGAAATAAAATGAAATTACTAAGTTAATATATCTGATGAAGTAAACTGTCTAAACGGCATAAACATCTATGTCCTCCTATTATACTTGTAAATGTGTAATTGATGTTTCAGGTCAGATTTTCCATCAGCTATTATAAATTGGTGTGGTAAACACTAAACAATTAACCCAAGTAGTGTCATTGTGAAGTATCAAGCTGAAAGTTTTCTTTTCCTCAAGCTTAGCTTTTTTTTTAAGTAGTCATCACAAATACAGATAAGATGCAAACCAGTGGAAACTGCATGCTCATTGGTTAACTACTTGTCAGTGATACAGTTAAGCATACTTTGCTCTATCCTCCTTTTTGACTCTATTTTGGAATGTCATCTATAAAATGATAATCTTGCTGTGTTCAGACAGACTTGTATCTGGTGATCGAGGCCATAAACTTATCAGGAAAGTCTAAATCAAGGCCATAGATCATGACAGGGCTGTTTTCCCATAAAATCCTATGCAACTACACTAATTTTTGCAAGCACAGTCGCCCTCTGTTGACCACTAGAAAGACTGCAGATTTAATGGCAATTTTGCATTGGCTTGACTTTCCATTACTAGCTGCTACATCGGACTGTACTAAGTACACAGAGCTGCTAGTATAGCTGTAGACTTGACAACATACTGTATATGTAAAAAAGTACTGCACCACCTGCCATGGATGCTCCAAGCGCACAGTTTCTATGCTGATGTTAATGTCAGAGGAAGTTTGGAGTTCTTCAGTTACTGAGTCAGCAAAGAGCTGGCTACCTTTATTGACTATTTGCTTCAGCACACTGTAACTTTACCTTGTCTACAACTTTGTGCTGAGCTGCTGTGGTTGTCAATCTTTGCAGTTATACCACTTGCACATAATCATGGAATATAGGTGGGCAGAAATTCCACAAACTTACTTGTTATACTGTTAGTATTCTATCTATCTATCTATCTATCTATCTATCTATCTATCTATCTATCTATCTATCTATCTATCTATCTATCTATCTATCTATCTATCTATCTATCTATCTATCTATCTATCTATCTATCTATCTATCTATCTATCTATCTATCTATCTAAACTTCATTGCAGAACATTAGAATGTTGCATAATATCTTTCTCAGCTGCAACTGTCCTGAACTCAGTCCAGCCTCAGCTGCAAGCCAATGCACAGGCGGTGTTCCAGTCTCAGTCAGCACCCATTCAGCAGGTGCAAGCAGCCATGCAGCAGGTGACACCTCAGGCACCGCAGGTAACCGGTGCACAGATTACTGTTGCTCAGGTGGGAACAGCCCAGACGACCACTGCCACCAACACCATCTCTCCGTCCAACTTGTCAGTGGCAGCACTTCAGACTGCAGGACTCTCCATTAACCCCGCTATTGTAAGAAATCTCTTCCTCTGTTCATACCATTCTTCATTTGTCATCTTTCAAATACACAATGAACATGTTATGATCTTTGTGCCTAGATCAATGCTGCTTCCTTGGGAGCGCAACCACAGTTCCTCAGTTCCCTTACATCCACTCCCATCATTAACAGTGCCATGTCCAGCATGGCTGGAATCACCAGTCAGATCATCACAAATGCCCAGGGCCAGGTGAGTGCCATAAAATACCGCTGCTGTAATAATATTATATCAGTGAGCTTAGATTTGAGTAATGACCTTGTCCTGTTCTCATCCTGTTACCCGCCTTTCTTCTCTCTACTTGATTGTTTCAGCTAACAGGAAAATGCCTTTAATAAAATGAAAGCAATCCTGGCAGCAACACCATTGTCCTTGCAGTAGGAGCTAGACAAAACGCAGACTAGAGCACATATTGGACGCCATTAAAAAAGAGAAATGAGACAAATAAGGGATTGGCAGACAGTGTTGTTTACTTACTTAATGTGGCTCACACTTTTGCAAAACTTTTAAAATGATGCATAGTGAACTATAATCATTCCAAAGACAATTATATTGTTTTCATGCATGTCTGTTATGGAAAAATTGCATCCAGCCTCCAGTTTACATTAGTTCACAGTGCTATTTCAAGGCAGTAGAGCATCAGACAATTTCAACTGAAACTGCTTGACCTCTAAATAGTTTCATTACTCACTCCCACCATTATTGCAGCCTTTTGGACTTGTGTAGTGTTTAATATTGAAAAATACAAGGCTTCTGTGACAGAACCTCTAATAGGATGTACTTATTCCCCAGTAGCAAAAACACGAGCATATCAGGATACTGAATGTCCTAAAAGTGGATTTAAGTGAAAATCAGCTGAGAAGTTTATATTTAAATGTTTGTTTGTATTTCATTTTTAACAATGTTTTCAGGTCATAGGGACACTCCCACTTTTAGTGAACCCAGCCTCTCTGGCTGGAGGAGCTGCAACTCCCACGCTTCCGCTCCAGGGTCTCCAGGTCCAGACTGTGGCCCCACAGCTGCTTTTTAACACACAGGGACAAATCATCGCCACTGTAGGGAATGGTCCTGCTGCAGTCGCAACTTCTGCAGCAGTTCTGCCTAAAACCACAGCTCCTCCAACACTTACCAAACCTTGCACACAGGTAGGAAATAGCAAAAAGTACTGCTTGAGGTTATGACAAATTAAAATATTGTTGAACATTTAAATATTGGGGATTTGTTTTTGTAAAATTGGATTATAACACATTGAATCTAACAATTATTTTTATTAAAAAATCCTCCCAGGCTTCAGTAACAACTGTCACCCAGTCACCGGTTGTCATTGCCCCACAGCCAACTGTACTAAAGACCGCCACCACACTCTCCCCCTCAGTTCCCATCACCTGTGGAGACACAGCAAAAGTGGGCCAGCTTGTCAGCAGTATGTACACCTGCTTCTCCTTCCCAGCCACTGATCTGTTTTAAGTAAGTAGATATTTTTAACCAGATTCTTCTGAATTGTAGAACCCCAGCAGGCAGTCAGCACAGAGGAGGGCATTAATCTGGAGGAAATTCGAGAGTTTGCCAAGAATTTCAAGATCCGTCGGCTGTCCTTGGGGCTTACTCAGACACAAGTAGGGCAGGCTCTCACTGCAACTGAAGGTCCAGCTTACAGCCAGTCTGCCATTTGCAGGTATTACCCTCCTGTTTTTGTTGCTCTCCACGCAGATGCTTTTTTTCTTCTACTTTTTTGTAATTCTTGTGATTGCAATTCATCTGTAGCCTTCATTTTATGCAGCTCACTCGTCTATCTTTTATGTAAGAGAAATGAAGATGTAACTACAAAGGAAAAGCAAAGATGCTTAGTAAAATTAGTCCTGATATTCTAACTACATACAAGCAGTTTGCTTTTAATATATATGCTCACACTTTATTGTTTAGAAAGTTGCAAGTATATCTGTCAACGCGCTTTTCAACAGTCATTAAATAAGAAAAACAATAGTAATAATAATTTGGTATTATAATTATTGTTATAGAAATAAGGAAAACTAATTATATTAATGGAGAGTCCTGCAGTCTGATATATCTATTATATTCTGATATAATAGAACAGGACATTACAACGTTACAACTCACACTCATTTTTCTTGGTTTTCTTTTTACACCCGTATTGTCTGTTTGCACATGTTTAAATTAATTTATGGACCTCTCTTCCATTTTACTAACAAAATATAAAAAAATGAGGGTAGATTTAACACTACTGTACATATAGTCAACCAAGGTTATCAAGAACCTAGTAAATTTGTCTGGTTGCAGTCTGCAATAAATAGCCAGCTTCGCTAAGAGGTACACAGTATATTATGCATTACATTTATTCAGTTCTCAGCGTCAGTTACAACTCTTTCTTCTGCCATGTTTGAGTAATGGCTTTTTGGCTTGCAGTCGGCATAATCCTAAACATAAATTTGTCTCCAGGGCTTTTAAGTCTTTTGTTAATTTGTCCTCAAATATATTACCTCTGGATTTTACCCCTGTAGAGTACTGTAAAAATACTTTATTTCACCTTATATCACTGCTGAATCAATGACAGGGATCATTCACACAGCAAGATTAACCGCTCCAATGTGACATGAATAAAAACAAACCTACAAACACCCTGCAAATCTTAAAGCCATTATTACAGGTAACTGAATTATACCTGTGCATTTGCTTCGGCACAGGTCAGTTTGTGCATAAATTGGACTTATGCACAGCTCATTAAGCATGCATCCAGGTTTACTGTGGAGCTGCGTAACATACCACGTATTCCCATTACCGATGTGATGATCACAGTAATTAATTTGTGTATTGGATAAAAATTAACATTCTCAATAACAGCAGATGGGTTGCAGGGGGTTGATATAATACATAATTAATGATGATGGCTCCATTTATTTTCATTTGAAACCAGCCAAACGTCTTTGAAATGTTACTGTATCATATCATCAGGCTTACATATATATCCCACTGAGAAATAATGGCAATGCATGTTAGGGCCTCTAATTTGGAGATACTAATTAGTTTGGGCATGTGCAGTTTAGTGGTTTGTTTGTGCATGCACATTCAGATGATGTCTGAGCCATTTCTTGCATCCCTAATCCCTCTGAAAAAGTTCAGATTGAACTTTCTTTTCTTTTGCAGGTTTGAAAAGCTGGATATCACCCCTAAAAGCGCTCAGAAACTAAAGCCTGTGTTGGAAAAGTGGCTGGCTGAAGCCGAGCACTGGAACCAGAAAGGCCAGCAAAATCTGATGGAGTTTGTCGGTGGGGAACCTTCCAAAAAACGCAAGAGGCGTACTAGTTTCACACCTCAGGCAATAGAAGTGCTCAACTCCTACTTTGAGAAGAATGCTCTGCCAACAGGACAGGAGATTACAGAGATCGCAAGAGAGCTAAACTATGACCGAGAGGTTGTGCGTGTATGGTTCTGCAACCGGAGACAGACACTGAAAAACACAAGCAAGATCAACGTTTTCCAGGTTCAGTAGTGACCTCATTCTGGGAGATTTTCTAACCGATCTTTTATCCTTTTGGGAATTTGAACATGTAATTCAGCAACACAGAAGTGAATTGTGTTGTAAATATGACTGAAAGAATAGCAACTTTTTGAGAAAATGAAGAAATTACAAAGATCTTTTGAAAGAGTGCTAAAACTGAAGTATAATTGTGTTCTACTTGTTTACACTACTTTTGTGTGGTGCATACTAAGTCAAACTGCATGGTCCTCTTACCTTATACAGTGATATTAACATGTTATATTTAAAACAGTTCATGAACTTTTATACAAGTGGTTTTATAGGCTATCCCTCTGACTTATGTTAAGTGGTTATGTATTAAGTCACATTGAGTTTAGTTACATGTATGTCACTCTGCGACAATGGCTTGATATTTGAATACGAATATGCTTGGGTCAGAATGGATAATGTGAAATTTCTAGCTGCATTAATTTATATCCAGAAAGTATTTGTCCTGCATGAGCAGCTCTGCGAACATAAATGCAATGTTGACTGACTGACATAGGACTCTGCAGAGTAGTGGTTTACACATTTTGCCTAACAGGAGAAAGATCCGGAGTCCTCACAAGGAGGACACACAGATCTCTTTGGGGTTGCATCGGGAGGGCATCCAGCATGAAAAATCCAAATCA
Source organism: Simochromis diagramma (assembly GCF_900408965.1). Taxonomy (NCBI): domain Eukaryota; kingdom Metazoa; phylum Chordata; class Actinopteri; order Cichliformes; family Cichlidae; genus Simochromis; species Simochromis diagramma. The sequence goes on along the minus strand of NW_024386945.1, from coordinate 3,188,236 downwards.
AACACGTGGAGCTACTTGCTTAAGTGACCTCCTGTGAGTAAAGGAGAAGCTGAAAGTAGCTTCTTTTTCTATAAGACTTTACAGACTATATTAACATTCATTTCATCAGATTTATTAGGTCCAATAAGCCCTAAAAGTTACAGACTCCTGATTGTGTTTTGGGACAATCATAACTTTGATATATTTAGTTGCTCATCATAAAGGTGAGCTTAAAATCTGTGCTCATCCTGTCTTTAATGGATGCAAGTTTTTTTTTTTCTTTTTTCTTTTTTGCACCTGTGTGAAGTGTGTGACGCTGCTCCATGTCCATGGGTAACAAGTTAAGTTATCAAACTAGTATTATAGCAGTCATCTATGGTGCCACAAGTGTAAACGTCTTTTTTTTCGTGACGCTTTGTTTGTTTGTGACTAACTGATTGTGCAAATGCTCATAACGTTTCTATGTGAATTCACGATCGTCTGACCTATTTTTAAACTTTTTTTTCTTTACTCTTTTTTTTCATTCGGCTTTTAGGTGCTCATATTACTCTGAGTGTCTTTTGCTTTCTCTTTGCTCATTGCTTTGACTGTTACATTTTTCATCTTGAGTTTGATTAAGTATATTTGGAAAATGGGAGCTTAATTGGTCTATTATGAAGTCGATTTAAAGCGGTGTCATGCCGTTTGAAACATTAGTAGCATTTTTGGGCACTCTTAATAAGCCTAATGTCAATCAAATTGATTAAGTAAATTTAAAAAAAAAGTGTGTAATTAACTGTTCAGTGAAGGAAAGCAGTTTGTGGTTTGGTGCGTTATGATATTCAGCCTAAGCGCTTAGTGAACACTTTGCACATGCAGTATAAAGCTACTTTCTGATTGGAAGAAAACAAAGAAAAACAGTTGGCGCCTTCTGTACCGATGTTTCAAGGATTCTTTGCACTTTAGTGACAGTGAAGGGTTATGAATGGTTAATCTACCGTCAAGGTTTCAGTTTTGATTTTGAAAGAATTCTCTTTGCTTTTTAATGTGCTTGAACAGTAGGAAGCTTTGCAAAATGTAGCAGTACTGGCAACAGTGCAGCCATCAACCTGACAAGCAACATCTATTATTAAGATTCGCTTCCTTTTTATGCAGATAAAATGTCAAATACTGCAAAGTATAAAGGCTATTATTATTCTGTTATGAGTTTGTGAAACGAATAATACATTTTATGTTCCAGCTAATATTTACCTTTTGAATGACGGTATGAAGGCTTTTGTTGCGGTGGACATGTACCTAACCATAAAGTAATAAATATTACAAAGGTTTTGTTTTCCTTGGTGATCAAAAAGGGAAGGCAATATATCATATTGATTAATATAAGTTGTCCAATAAGATAAATTAGATTAATAATATGAAAGTTATATTAATTTGATTCAACAACAAACATAAAGCTTTGTGTTTTTGGAGGATAAGGGAAAAAGAAAATTGGAAGCTGTTGTGTTTTTTTTTATATATATAATTTTTTTTTGTCAAATAAATAAACCCATCTTTATTACTTACTGATTGTTGTCTGTTGATATACATGACTCAAAAAAGGAGAAAAAGAGTGTCTTTATTAATATACATTGTGGGCCAGTCATCTTCCAAGAATTGCCCACACACTCTGGTCACAGAAGGCTGAGCATTGTCCTGTACCCGAAGGAGCCCGGGGCCCACTCCACCAGCAAAAGGTCTGACAGTGGGCCTGAGGATTTCATCCTGATACCACAATTCATGACATTCAGTACAGTGTCTCCAGTCTTTATTATGTGTATTACATGTGGTCAGTGTGAATTTGCTCTAAATTATAACGACAACAGGGCACCAGTGGCGGACCTGCGAGTTTTGATGTTCTCGAGTGAATGCCAGTTAAGCTGCATGGTGCTAGGCTGATAGCACAGGTTCTCACTGAAGGATATTGGGCCTCTGTGCCATACTCAGTGTGTTTTTGACAGTTTGCTTAGAAAAATACATCTTAGTACCCTGGTGGAGGTCATTTTGTAGGGCTCTGGCAGTTCTCCTCCTGTTCCCCCTCACCCAAAGGAACAGATACCAGTCCTGCTGCTGGGTTGATGTGCTTATTCAGCCCTGAGCTGTCCTTGTGAAGTGGCCCATTTCCAGCTATGTCCTCCACACTCTTCAGACTATGATGGGAAACAACAAACTTTCCTATGGTGGTAAAGATGGCTGTGTCATCCTAAAGGAGCTGGACTACCTGTGTAACTTGAATAGGCTGCAGAAACAAGACAATACCTACAGGACACTGACAAAAAGCAAAAATTAAACCAAAATCAGTGAGGACACTGGTCAGATCACCTGTTTAACCATTTATTTTCTGGGGAGTTGGTTTGTTGTTGTCTGTCCAGAGGACCTGTTGTGACTTTCTTTTGGTGAAATTGATTCACAGTGGGTTTTTACTCTCTTGACAGACTTATATGGCTGAAATGTAACTGAATTTGTGTTATACTGTGAAAATGACGTGTTCCCTTATTTTTTTCAGCAGTGCATATTCTTTCTAGGTAGCTGAACGTGAACGATGAAATGTGCTTTTCAACAGAGATACACAATTTTTTAAAAGGTTTTCTTTGGATCCCTGTGACACAGACTGAACAACAGAAAATGGATAGTTACAGTAGATGTTAAAGTCTATCAGTTTATGTATTCATTTTAGTTTTTTGGGTATAGCATGGATGCTATGAACAAAGGGCAAAATTTAGGAAGTTTAGATTACATGTTACAATAGAAGCTTAATTCTCTGTGAAGGTTTTGTTCACAGCCTCAATAAACATATTCTTGCTGTGTTGGACAGGTTGACAAACTGAATGTGACCACCTTTATTCCCGCTTTTAAAAATAATTTTGTTGATTAGTTTAATTAATTATTAATTAATGATTTTTGTTTTAAAGCTTGCTTGGTTGGAGACCTTTCTTTATGGAAAAAGAAATGAGGCGCATAGTAGAAAAGGATCCTTGGGGATTTTGTGACAGAATTTATTGGTGTGGTTGGTCAAGTAAAATGATTTTTAATTTGGTGAGTGATTTTATATATGGAGAGAAAAAAAGAAAACAAAAACTTGTGATGGGTATCCTGCAGAGCTCAAAAAAAATTCAAAACAAAAGGATATCCAAGGAGATGAGAGATGAGTGGAGGAGGTGGTTGATCTCTCTCAGAAAACTTCTGGTGACAGGTACTTTGCCTTGGAGTTGTTATGTGACAGCTAAAAAGCGTGCTATAGTGCCATATTTGCAGTGAAGAGGAATCACAACAGCATATTTTATTGGACTGTTTCAGAGTTCAGGACAACAATGTGGGACTTTGGTGTAAGATTCCACCTGAATTATAAATCTCTAATTTATGGTTTGTTGGATAACAATTTGCCAGCATCTTTTCAATTGATAATGTGTGTTGTATGTTTTAAATTAAAGAAAACTACACAAGCCATTGGATTATATCAGGTCTTTTATGACAGTGCTATGGTAATTAAACAGATTCTTGGTGAAAGGAAAATCTTTAGACCATAAAGATGGATGAAATGCCCTGTGGATATTTGTCATTTAGGAATCCAGCTGAGTGGAATGGTCTTGTGTGGTAAATGACATTTTGTTTTATTCTGGTTGTTGTATATGGTTTATTTTAAGGAAAATGCCCCAGTAAAGGGAGCTGCCGAAAAAAAGTAAAAGAAGAAAAGCATTATTTGTCGTCACTAACACGTTATAAGCAACAGTCATTGGTTATTTCAGCCATGACCTCAGCGGAGGGTGGCGGTAATGAGTCACAACGGTGTTTGCTAGCACTCTGAGACGATACAAAGAAGGAGACGGAACGGAAACTACGGCAGCTCCTTTCCCGAGGAAGCTAGATAAACAAACAAAAGCAAGACATTTTAATACATATATTTAAACATCTCGTGCGATTTTGACCACTTTTTACGTATAGATATGCTAACCACAAATAAACCGAACCACAGAATAAGCTAGAGAAGGGCTAGCATCCCGGGACGTTTTAATGATTTCTAGCATCCTGCTAGCTGAACGAACTGGCAGGCTACGCAGCTAAGGTGTTAGCTCGACATGTTTATTTTAGCGCTTGGGCGAAGGAGCGTGACATGATGGCGTAAAACTTGCAGTTATTACCAAATAGTCACACTTCCCACCTAAAGGTAAGCTTTGCAGTTCCAACGACTTACGTTACTATGTGAATAAAAAAAGGTAAAGACATAAAGTGTATTTTAGCGTGACACAAGTTAGTGTGTGTAAGCAATACACAGTTACATAAAACGTGTGTTAACGACTACCGTTATCTTTAACCACGGGAACGCTGCTTTCCTTAATGACACCTGACTGGTTCGTGTTTTTAACATGTTTGGGGGAATGTCCTGCTAATAAACACAGAAATATCCACTGTTTTTTTAAACATCAGAGCCACACTCACGCATTTTTTTTTACTTTCTCTTCTAAATCTTGAAAGGCTGTGAGAAACTGATAACGTTTGCCTCGAGTTTCAACCGGAACTGCACTCCGTTTAAAATCTCCACACCGTCACCATGGCGTGGGCTCTGAAACTGCCTCTCACGGATGAAGTGATTGAGTCCGGACTGGTCCAGGACTTTGATGCCAGTCTGTCCGGCATTGGCCAGGAACTCGGTGCGGGGGCGTACAGTATGAGGTACAGTATGAGTTTTGGACGGGTAAGGCCTTTTACTGAATGCAGCCAGTGCTACATTTATAATGGGCCATATGGTAATTTATTAGTTTAAACAGTGTTGAACAGTGTTTTGGTTTCTTAATTTTTTTAAAGATGTAAGCTATCTTGTAGTTTGTCTTCAGACAGCTGCTCATGTCAAATTCATTTGGACATTTTGCGTAATTTAAAGATGAGTGATTAGGTGCATCCATTATGTGCAGTGTTTCCCATTTTCTGTCTGCTACGTGGGCAGTTTGAGTGGCAAAATCTCTTCATGCTGGCAGACGTGCGAATTAAATGCCATGTGCAGATAAAGTGAAAAGCCAAAACACTACTTGGAGAATATTAGCTGGAGTCTAATAGTCTTTGAAGAAAATAGTTCCCTGGGGCATTTGATCTATCTTATCACTCTGTAGCATATCCTGAATTCATTAGTGTAATTATCTGCAGACACTTCTGTGCTTTTTCATTTGCTGTAGCTCATCTAAAAGTTTAAAGAAAATATTTTTTGCTGATTGAAGTACTTTGCACCAACCCCCATCTCTTTTTGTATGCTTTTCTGGCTCATTAAAACTGTTGAAAGTGGTGGCTTGTTTCAGAAATTCTTGTGTGGAGAGGAACAGTGACTTGTAGACTGGATACCTTGGTATTTGGTAGTGTTGCCTCCATTGTAGTTACTGAGCTGTGAAGCTAGAGAACACCATAATTCTCCAGCCAGTTTTAAGTGTTGTCTAGTAATGACAGGGAGACCTTTTGTATCATGAGGCTGAAGGTCGTATCGAATCAGTAAGTGTAAGTGTTTAGACTGGTTTTCTGTAAACTCTTTGAAAGAAGCCCTGTTTTAATAAAAGATGTTCTGTATTGCATAATGAAGTGATAAGAATTTGGCGGCTTACCGAGTTTGTTTTTCTTTTGTCTCTGCAGCGATGTACTTGCCCTTCCCATTTTCAAACAGGAGGAGTCCAACCTCCCACCGGACAGTGACAACAAGATCCTACCCTTTCAGTATGTTCTGTGTGCACCTACCTCGCCAGCCGTTAAACTGCATGATGAAACACTCACCTACCTCAACCAAGGTCAGCATCAGGATCCCAGCTGCTGTGTACTTTTCAACTTTGTGCAAATTTAATGATATGTAAGAGTTCAAAGTCAAAAGCTGAGAGAAAATTCAGCTGCCTACATATATATTTATTTTTTATGTGGACTTGTCATTGCAGGGCAATCCTATGAAATTAGAATGCTTGACAATCGGAAAATTGGGGAACTTCCAGAAATCACTGGCAAAATGGTGAAGGTAAGAAAATCTTTAAAAATATATTTGCATAATCCAGCAGCTGCTAGTTTAAACCTGTATAAATATTATTGGAAAAGCTCTAGCCAACGGCTCATCTTGCATCCAGCCATGCTTCACAAAATCCCAGGGGGCTGTGAGTAGAATGGAATAAGTAACTCCAGGGTTAGATGAAATGGATGGATGATTCATTTTTGTGTGATTACATTTCTTATATTCAGTGTAATATGAATTTTAATCAACTTTTACTTTGAAGGTTTCTTCAGTGTGTCAGAAGCATCTCTTCAGTGGTGTAAAATACAGATTGTGTGTGTCTCAGCCAACTTCTCAGCCAGTTGTCTGTAGTCTCAAAAGTCTCAAAGGCATTTTCTTAGCATTAAAACTATACCTAGAGATTAAAAACAGTCTAACAGCTAAGATCTGTTTTATTGTTTATTGCTGAAGTGTTTATGGGGAATGAAATGGCCACTAGGGAAAGGTTTTGGGACAAAGACCACATCTGGATGAATCTCCTTCACACCAGCCTTTTGTAAATTGCTTAGAATCTTATATTGTGTAGTAGTTAGGCAAGCTAATCACATCGCTTTATTGCAAGGCTGAACTAAGCCCTTGTCCTGGGGTACCAGGGTAACGATAGTGTATGTTCTCTTTAATCCTTCAGTAAAAATTACTTTCTCTGAATTTCAGAGCATAATTCGTGTGGTGTTTCATGACCGACGACTTCAATACACAGAGCACCAGCAGCTGGAAGGCTGGCGCTGGAACAGGCCAGGGGATCGCATTCTCGACCTGGGTGAGCATTAAAAATATTTTTTAAAAGCTAACAGAAACATCAGGTATTTATTATACTGAATTTGTGCTTTGCAAGGTGGTTGCTGTGTAGCCCTGTATGTATGCTAACAATGAAATAGTTTTTGCAGAAAGTAAATTCAGGATACCAACTGTTAACCAAAACCGGAAATTCATACTCATGGTTGCAATAACGAGAAGATGGTGTATATCAAAAGCATCTTTGATAACTGCTTGTTTTGCTTTGATCCATTGCAGATATCCCGATGTCAGTGGGGATAATTGACCCCAGGGCTAACCCCACTCAGCTTAACACGGTGGAGTTCCTTTGGGACCCATCAAAACGAACCTCAGTTTTTATCCAGGTAGCTTGATGGGCAACACATAGTAATGATTGTGTCATTAATTCTTATTCTCTGTATTATTAAATTTAAATGAACAATAGTGATATGAGGCAGTTTAGAGTGCTTTGGCGTGACGGAGATGAGCCTATTTACATTTGGTTTACTCATTTATTGCACAAGTAAACTGAATGTCAGTCTGCACTTACTAACGTAACACTTTTGGCATGATTTGTTGATATAACAGTTAGGTCATCAGTCTTGTGTAGATTTTGTTTTCATATTCCTTTCCTTTTTAGGTTCACTGCATTAGCACAGAATTCACCATGCGGAAGCATGGCGGAGAAAAGGGCGTGCCTTTCCGCATCCAGATTGACACGTTTAAGGAGAACGAGAATGGAGAGTACACAGAACATCTTCACTCTGCCTCCTGTCAGGTCAAAGTCTTCAAGGTCAGAGGAATGACATGGAAAAAGAGAAAATCTGAAATAAAATCTTTTTTTTTTTTTTTAAACTTTTTATTTTGTACTTTTTCCAATTTTATAGTACATGCAAACAAAAACACGAAAAAAAGAACACAAAAGAAACAAACCAAAAAAAATAAAAAAATAAAGGACACCCAATCTGTGGAAGAGGGGAAAAGGGAAAAACAAAAACAAAAAAAACAACAACAACAACGAGGAGAGGTCCCTGCCCTATGGGGCTGAGTGAGTCTTATAAGCTATCCATTTTGTCCACTGTTTTCGGTGTTTGTCAGATTTCAGTCTCAAAGTGTAAGTCATTTTCTCCATTATATATATGTCCTCGATTACATCAGTCCATTCTTCCAATTTTAAAGGGTCACTTTTCAGCCAGTTTTTTGTTATTACCTTTTTGCTTGACAACAACATAATTTTAAACAAGTAATGGTCCTCCTTTCTTACATTTTCCCATATTCCAAAATACATTACTCGTGCCTCACACAGCACGTCATACCCCAGCACTTTCGTCATTGTTACCGCAATGCTTTCCCAGTAAGGTTTGATATTTTTACACTTCCAAAACACATGAGAATGATTGGCGTCCCAGTCTCCACATAATCTCCAGCATTGTTGGGGTGTTTTCAGCTGCTTGCTTTTGATATAAGGAGTAATAAAGAACCTAATCACATTTTTCCAGCCATGTTCTCTCCATCGTCTAGAGCTAGTGGAATTATGCTGTGTGAGACATATGGATCGCCAGTCATCCTCTGACAACTCAAGATGTAATTCCGATTCCCACTTTTGTTTGATATATAATGTTTCATTCCTATTCAAATTTTGCAGGCCATTATATGATTTCGATAAAATTCTTGATGGAGGATTTTTATATGCACCTGTTATTATTTCTATTATATGGCTTCCTTCTCTCAAGAACTTCTTCCTAATTTCTGTATTGTAAAAATGTCTTAATTGAAAATACCTAAATAAATCTGATTTATCCAGAGAAATAAAATCTTTAATGCACCCCAGTGCAAATGTTGTATTTGGTCCCTGTGGTAGTACTGTCCATATTCACCATCTTTATTTCCTCCACTTGACGTGTTCTAGCCTAAAGGTGCAGACAGAAAGCAGAAGACGGACAGGGAGAAGATGGAGAAGAGGGCGCCACAGGAAAAGGAAAAGTACCAGCCTTCCTATGAAACCACAATCCTGACAGAGGTAAGCATATAAGAGCTCAAAGCAGTAATCACTGCTTGGATAAAAGTAGTTTAAAGGAAATCAAAATGAATTTTAACTTAATCTAATTAACTAGACTGCTGATGTTAGCCTACTGTCAAACTATATTATGTACTTATTTTAAAAAAGTAACAAAACATTTTTTCTAAGCATAACCAGAGAATGTTTTTGTGATAAATCGGTTATCAAAAGAAATAACTCTTAGTTGTTTTTGTTTTTTTGAAGTGACTAATGAGCTTGTCATTTTAACCTCAGAATTTAAAAAGTATTTACTAGGAAATAACAGGTGATTTGACACTTGTGGAAGAGACACAGACACAGCGAGACTCAAAGGATGTGGAATCATCCATCTTTTAAATCCATTTTCCTAAGCACTTAAGGAGTTTGGCTCAAATTCAGTTTAATTGAAACCTAAGATCAAATCTACTGGCAGCAAAAATACTGGTGATGTATGTAGACGCTACAGTAACACAAATGTTGGGTCTTTTATAGTGCTCTCCCTGGCCTGAGGTCACATATGTCAACAACTCCCCATCTCCTGGCTTCAATAGCACCCACAACAGCTTTCCAGTGGCTGAAGGGTATGCTGCCTGGATTACTTTAAAAATCACTATGAAATCCATGTAGTGGCCTTATTTGTTTAGTAAGGGCAACACATGAGGTCTACGTTTTTCTTAATGTGGAGTTTGTTGTTATTGCTTCTTTCTAACTGATACATTTTTCATCCTTTGTAGAAACGGGTCACCAAACCACCAGCCTGAGCCTGTTGTTCAGGTGGCAGATGTAAGTTCATTTTTAGTTTGTGGATTTATTTGGATTTATTTTACCGGCTGCTTACCTCCTGCCACACCAAGCAACTGCATTTTAATAAGCTCAAATGCAAAGCTGACATCTGGGTGTTAAACTTCTGCCTGGGATGAGATTCATTAGCAAGTATAAAATATGACTCAGTGTGTAACTAGAAAGCATTTGATATATATCTGATTTGAGTCATATATATGTCAGATTCAGATATGATGTAGCTCATCGTGCTTATATCTAAATAGTTTTTGAAATGAGTTTTACCTTACCTCTAAAATCCTGCCTTTTAAGGTAAAATCCAGCAGCTCTTGATAATCTTCATTGATGTGTGTTTACAATTTTAATTTTTTTTATGTTTTACAAATTGACTTGATGGGGTAACCATGGTGACATGGTCTCTGACACGGTTGCATATGTCAGAGTATTTTGATGAATTCTTTTTTCTTTTTCAGAATTTGTTACCAACAGCAACACCACAGGATGCACAACAGTGGCTTCATAGAAACCGCTTCTCCCCTTTCTGTCGACTCTTCACTAACTTCTCAGGTAATATGGTTACCTCTTTGGCCATATCATAAGATAAAAGCCTGCACTTTAATGTGAAACTAGAAAGATATTTTCTGGAAATGTACTCATTTATTTAAATAGCACCTTGTTATATCCAGAGGTTATTCAGAGTGCTTTACTGAAGGAGACATGAGAATTAAAATCAGGTAAAAGATGACAAGACAAATTTGAATCATAATTCATAGATTTAAAAACTAATTATGTAAAAGCAACCGTGTGTTTGTAGAGACTGAGAATAGGATCTGCTTTTGTGTACCAGGGGTAGACCTGTTGAAGCTGACCAGGGAGGATGTTATTCAGATCTGTGGGCCAGCTGATGGTATAAGACTCTTCAATGCACTTAAAGGACGGTGGGTTATATTCAATTTTCCTACCTTCTTAGGATATATAATTTACCTAATTTATAAAAAAAAGAGTATGAATGTTTTTAGGCATCTGCATTTTAGTTGTTTCTCTCTTTGAATTCAGGGTGGTACGTCCAAGACTCACCATCTATGTTTGCCAGGAATCTCAGCAGGCACGGGAACAGCATCCGAAACATGAAAATGGAGATGCTGCTGCCAGCGCTTTCTTTGGTCAGTGTATGTTCATTTAATTTATGTTAATTTAATCATTATCTTTGTTGACGTCCAAACTTTTTTTTTTAATCTAATGAATTTCCCTTTGGGGTTAATAAAGTTTTTCTTATTCTCTTTTTTTAATTTTTATTTTGAGGGGCCTCAGTCACACTAGAGTAAAGCTAGGATTGCAACCTCCTTGTAAACAGGAAAAACTGGTGGTTGGCGAGTGATTGCATTAAAAAAAAATTTGTGTCTGGGACTGTTGCAAGTAGTTGTCACAACCAACTGTTGACCACTTTAATTCAAGGCAAATGGAAATGTTGCCAGGTGGGAGGAGGCCTTCTTCCAAACCATCTTTGTCGGACTCATACTGACTGGAAAGTCTCTAAAGATTGGCAAAGATGTGCAAAAAATTGTTGTCTAAATTTTAAATGCAGACAGAATGCTAACACAATGATCTCAAACCTGGTCTGTCTGTTCAAAATGACCATTTCCAAAAGCAGGCTGATAACAAGTTGATTGCATGTGGTGACAAAACTTTTGGTCATGTAGCAGTCTGTCCACTGTTATTCTGGTCTACTGTAGTAACTGTAGCCTAATATTAAGGATCTAAACCATTCACAGGTGCCCAGCCAGGAAATAGCCCCGCACTATTATTCTTCTGAAGTCTAAGCAACAATTATGATTTAGTTTTGCTATAATTGAGCATGCCTAATATCTAGTGAGCATCCTTTGTTGTTTAGCTTGTGTTAAACTTTCTGTTTCTCTCTCTGCAGTATATCACGCCATTTACCTGGAGGAACTCACGGTTACAGAACTGACAGAGAAAATTGCTCATCTGTTCAGCATCTCACCTAGGCAGATCAATCAGATCTTTAAACAAGGCCCTACTGGCATCCATGTGCTGGTTAGTGATGAGGTAATGCAATCCCCCTCTTATGATCTTACTGTGAGTTGAAGATTTGCACTTTTTGAATCAGTAGAGACTTGCTGTTATTATATATGAATTCAAGCACAGGGTTTCTCCAGGAAAGCTGGTAGATCTTGCGCCTGGGGTGGGTTGGGTGGATTGATTTGGTAAAATTAAATGTTGCACTGGATCCATGTAGCTAACTCAGAAGATAATAACACGACTTGTTAACTTCTTTAAAGTTTTTGTTCTCATACTTTTATACAGTTTTTTGTTTTGTTTTTTTTAATGCTGCCTGGCTCAAACGACAGTCATTTGTGAGTTTCAACATGGGGTTATTTACCCCATGTTAGAAGACATCCTGTTGTTATGGAAATTTGTTAGGAAATGTTGGATCACGTTATTGGCAAACAAAGAAAACAACCAAGGATACTGCTTAAACTACTAAAAGTGGGTTAAAACCTGTGCAACGCTTTGTTAAAAACTGGAAGGATAGTGGTGAACCACCATCTTGGAGAAAGAAGTGTGGTTGGAATAAATCCTGAATGTTTGAAGATCAATGGGGGGGAAAAACAGCAGTGGAATAGACAGCTATGTTTTAATAGTGAAAGTAAAAGCATTTTCCCCACAATGCAAAGAGAACTCAAGGAGTTATAACTGAACAGCTGTGTAGCCTTAAAATAACTACTCAGTAGTAATGCTAATTAGTAGGGCTGCAACTAAAGATTATTTTGGTAGTTGACTAATCTGCCAATTTCTTTGATTAGTCAATTAGCCAGTGATTATAACTCTTATCTCCACTAAACAAAACTAAAATTGGCTTCAGTCTATATGTTCAAATAAAGCTTCGAATTAAATTAAAAAGTTTGTTTTCCAGTCCAAAAAAACAGTTTCCAAAGTTTACAGATGATTCGGTTCATGAATTCATGATTGCAGTGGACATGATCTGGAGTGAGGCTTGCTCTTGTTTTTGAGATGATGATCTCAGCTGCAGCTGATACCATGCGGCCATTTGAGAGGTGCACGAGCCTCTTTTAAGGACAAACTCGTGTATACGCCTGTGCTTAATACTAGTAAAACAGAATTAGAAAAGACTGTTATATCATAGTTTCTCAGATGGTGTAGTACTCAATGCCAATGAACCTGGTAGGAAGACATGTGGATGAAGTGATGCACCGATCAAGACTAGTGCCTACATTACAAGCTTGTGGATTTGGGATTTAGGTCCAGAGTCAGCTGACTACCTGAATCTATTGAATGACTACATTTGTTTTCATCAGCAGATTTTGTTTTTTCATCTCTCTGATAGTACAGCATATTCTGAGATGACAATGCCAGTATTCATGAGGCTCAAATTGTGAAAGAGTGGTTCAGGCAGCGTGACACATCATTTTCACACTCATCCACATCTTAACCCGAGTGAGAATCTTTGGGAAATACTGAGGAAGACTTCACACAGCGGTCCAACTCTCTCATCATCCATACAAGTTAAAAAAATGAATCCAACTCTGGACAAAACTAAATGTTGCATTACTTAACCCGATCGAAATGATACCACAGTAAATATGTGTCGTTATAAAAGCTAAAAGTTGCCCAATTCATTTTTAGACTATGACTTTTCCCCCCCTTTTGTTGAGGGAGCCAGGCAGTACATATGTAAAAACAGCCAATTGAAACAGTTGGCTAACGACTTATCAGTTGTAGCGTTTTGTATGTCTTAAAAGATTTTCAAAGAAAGACAGAAATATGGTCAACTTACGGTCTCAAGAGCTTACACAAGCATAAACCTGCAAACGATATTGTCGTTTTCCCACCTGCATAATCATTTCCTCTCCTCTCAACAGATGATTCAGAATTTCCAAGATGAAGTTTGTTTTGTTTTGGACACGATGAAAGGTATGACTATGGCAGCAAAAAATGATAGTGTATCTCTATCTGTATTTACCGTTATAGTCTTGCTGCAAGTTTATCTTAGTGTGTTTCCCTGATATTTTTTATTTTTATTTTGATTCCTATTCCTTTCTTTTTCAGATGACACAAGTGACGGCTACCACATAATCTTAAAGTGAATCCCAGGCAGGAGAGTTGTCGAGTCCTTCTCTCTTGTTTAGTCCTGGTTCAGTCAGCCCCTCTAGAGCTTTGTACTTTTTGCTGTTCCTTTATGGAGATGCCCCCCCCCCCCCCCCCCCCCCCCCCCAAAAAAAAAAAAAAAACAACAACCCCAAAACAAAAACCTTGTGAGGCAGCTAGGAGGAAGATGCGACTGAAGCAGTTGCCCCTCTTTTAACTTTACCTTATCGTCTGACTTTTGAGGGAGTGACTCTGGTTCCACAGTGAAGTCTTACCCTGCCGTTTGCTCACTTAAATGGTTGCATTTCCCTCTGTTGGTTACATCTCAAGGAGGAGGTTAATGGCACTACATCTGCTGTCGTTTGTTACCTGACCATCTGGCGTGCCAAGACTCTTTGCTTCGAGTTCAGCCATTTGTTCTCTCTGTAAAAAAACAAAAGAAATGATGACTGTTAAGATGACAGTACTTGACTTTCAGCCTGCAATTCAGCATGAGTCCTCCTCTTCATGCGCGGTTGCCTTATCGAATCCAAGCCAGTCTGCAAGAAACACAACCACTCAGTTGAATCATAGTACAACAGGTATTAAAATTAACAACTGGACAATTAAGGGAAACCGTTAGAATCCAGCTGCCCTTCCAAATATCCGAGGTTCCTTTGAAAGCTAACAATGTCTGCCTGTTACTTCTGTGGAAAAAAAGGCTACTAAACACTGTTAGATTGTCACAGTTTGTTAAGAATGCTTACTGGCACATGTGATTGTTACTTAATCGTCTTAAAAGATGATAAGCACTGTCTGTGTTAGTGATCTCCGTGGTAACACCAGCAAATTGTCTCCATCTGCTTCCTGTATCTATGAGCTTGTTTAACACACCGGCGTTTTATTGTTTGTTTTTTGGTCATTTCCATCATAATTTTGAAATAGATCATTGTTTTAAAATAATTTAAAATAATGAATCATGTTTTTTTTGACATTTAAAAAAAAATATTTTTTACGTACTTACATCTACTCTACTTCCTTTTTTTGGATGTTACAAATGCTAATAAATAAGTTTTGCGGCAGGACAGAGCTTAATGTGAATAATATGGTTTATGTTGAGTATTTTGTAAATGGAATTGATGGCTCGATAGCCGTATTTGCCCCTCATCTCATTGGCATTATTAAAACTTAACCATGTACTGGCTGCTATTTGCTGTCTTTCTTTAAAAATATGAAATAGTTTAACATTTAGTTTAACACTAAATGTTTTGAAGCTTTCCTAAAAAAGGAGACATGATATTTTATTGGCACTATCTAGCACAGGCTCCATATCTGTCCCTTTGGTGTACAGATGTGGATGCCTAGTCACTTACATTTGACTAGACTTTAGCATGTACTGTTAACCAAATTAAGCTTAAATGCAGGTTAATTTAGCGCACTACGGTTTCGTGCTTTGCACATCTGCTTCTGCACAATATGAACAAAGAAACAGGGAAAAAAAATGAATAGATACTTCATTTCCCAGCATACCCCGGCGCAGGACATGCCCGTGATGTCACAATAAGTATATATACTGCTACAGGGAAGAATTTCTACCTCCATTGTTACATTGTAACAAACGGGGCCGGGGCGAAGCGGGGAGAAAGGCGTCTTCTCGCTAGAAAACCTGCAAGATTTTGACACCAAACGATAAAGAGCAGAGCGCACCGTTACTGCGAGAAGACGGCGAAGTAAGCCCAGACGACTGAACCCGCCCCGGCGAGAAGAAAAGGATAAACGAACACAGATGTCAGCGGATTTCTCCATTACACCCATTTAAAGGCTTACATCAGGAAGACAAGACACTGAGGGTCTTACATTATTCATGCTGCACCGAAAAATGTTGGAGAATAAAGCGCAGCTAACCCTATGACGCCCCTTCTTCCTATCGTCTGTCCTTTAAATAGATAGGAATGCATCATTTAAATAAAACCCGCCGGTCTTGCACAGCTCCCGTTTTCTTCGTCATCTTTCAGTGTGCAGAACAATGAGCATGAAGCCTAAGTAGCCTGAAATAGCCAAATATAAGTGTTGCAAATTGACAATCACGCAAGCTTTCATCCAGATTACTTCGGCTCCACGGTTGCAGTCTGGATACTCGTTCAGGGATCTCGGTTTTGGCATAAAAGAGCGTCTCATAGGGCGTTGAAAGATTGATGTGCAGCTCCTATTGGAAACAGAAACGACCTACGAGTTGGTTGGAATAAGGGTCCCTGTTTCTGCCCCAGGTAAGTGGGTTTAGTGTTTCATTAACCGGGCGGTTTGCCATTGTGTCTCTGTGTGGCTCTTTTTCTCTCTCTGTGTGTGTATGTGTGTGAAATGGAAAGAGAGAGAGAGAGAGACAGATAGAAAGAGAGAGCCTTGCCTTGTCAGACAGGCAATATCTAACCTCCTCCAACACAGTCAGTCTGTAATGTCCACATTTAAACAAATAGCTCCTCTAAACTGCGTGTCCCTGACGGGTAATATACCGTGAAGTCACACCTGTCGGTAAACATCCTGTAACATGTCAAAGGCAAACTTAAGTCCTGAAAGAAAAGCCTTAAATCCCTAAACTGAAATAAACATTTAATGTCAGATGTGTTACTCTGGTTTTTTAAAAAGGGCACACATTTGGTGTCATAACCACAGCTGCATCTTTACAGGTTAGGCCCTGTCCCTTACAGCCTGTCAAGGTGGGTAATTTTGTTGAAATTAGGTCAAGGTATTAGTCTTTAATGCTCATAATTATTATTAGGACATAGATTAGATAATTTTGGACTTTCCCCCCCTCAGAAGTAGTTCCAGGAAAGATCACTTAGACTGCATTTGAGCAGCTTTTTGGTATCAGCACATCCCTTTTCTCTTTTTAGCTGAAGGACAAATTTAATTGTGCACTTATTACATAAATTATGCTATAAATGTACGTGTCAGTTTGAACATTCTCCTGCAAGCACTTAAAAAAAAACTGAATGAAAAACTACAGAATGGGAGTTGCTCCATTTGGTATGACATTACAATATGTTGCAGGCAGTAGCATGCTGCATAGTAAAATATGAATTACCTTGAGAAGTAGCTGGTTCACACTATAGGATGTATGGTAGGTTTAAGGTAGATGGATATAGTGTCTCTATGGGATATAATCATCGGTGTTAATATTGATGTATAATTATTTGGAATGTATCTGTGTGAATGCAGATGCCTGTGTAATGCACAGGACATAACACAGTGTAACATCAGACATGTATTTAGCTGCTTTCATTCACCTTGTTTGACCTCTCCTACAGATGCAAGTGATCAGCTCCCTCCTTCAAATTCACCCATATCCATCCCTCCCCCTACACTCAGTTTATAGCAGATTTTCTTTAGGGGTAAAAACAGATTGTGAAGCCACAGACATTATTTGCTTCAAGGCTGCTTGCATAAACTGTGCTTGCCTAGTTGCCATGGTTACATTTTCAGACTTGATAATTTCAAAGTCGGATTTCATGTGAGATGGGAGCCACACAGACGAAATGATGGAGCTGGAATACAGATGAAAGGAGGCAGGAGCGAACAGATGTCACCTTTTTGTTCTGTTTGTGTTGTCAAGGGCTGACCTTACACAGGAACAGTTTGATAAAAAAATTAGCTCATTCTCTAAGTGACAACAAGAGCATTTTGTTTCTGTGGTAGTAAATCACAATGTGTCATGTGTTCACATCTTTTGAAACACATTTACTGGTGCCGGGTATGTTTTTTTTGTGCTCCTCTGTGCCCCCAGATACTTAAGTTTCCATGGAGGCAGGTTCGTCCCTCAGCCTCAAACGAAGATATGAAGAGGTGGACAACAGCTCTCCATTCTCTACACCTAAGGACTCTGACGATGACATCTCCAGCAGTGACAGTGCTGACAGCTGTGACAGCCTCAACCCTCCCTCTAGCACTGCATTTACCCGTAAGAATCTCATTAAAGGAAGTCGAAAGAAACTGAACAGTTAATCAACGCAAGTATTTAGTATTTGGTGTGTAAGACTGTATTGAAAATCTTTCTCCCTTTCCCCCCGCTTTAGCCACCTCTATCCTCAGGCAGCACAAGCCGTCACCAGGGGGGAAACGCGTACGTTTTGATTTGGTGACGGTGTATTACTTCCCCCGGCGGCAGGGCTTCACCAGCGTGCCCAGCCAAGGGGGCAGCTCCCTGGGTATGGCCCGTCACCACTCCTCCATCAGACACTACACACTGGGGGAGTTTGCACGCGAACAGGAAACCAGTCACCGGCACACTTTGCAACAGCACCTGCGCCAGGAGAAGCTGAATGCCCGCAAGATGAAGGTAGATTAGATGTATCAGTCGTGCCCCAAGAGGGTCAAAATTCAAGGCACAGTAGTAGCTTCCAGCTGTGGGCACTTTGCATGTCTCCACTTGCAGTAGTGACTCAGTACATGTACTTCCGCTCTGTCCTTCAAGACTTTACAAAACTTTCTGCTTTGTGACCCCGTACAAAAACAGTCGAGCTGGGGCCCCTTTCCACAGTTCCCATGCCTGTGAGTTGCTAGGTGTCCTGCTGAAGACTAATTACCCCCATTAAACTCCTGAAACAATTTTACTTCAATAACTGTTTGAGGCCACTGATGTTTCAAACAAATTCACACAGATTAAAGAGCGATACAAAAGATGCATATGTGTTTATTTAGTGAAACTTAGTTTTTTCTTCTTTCCTCCCCCACAAATCAAGTCATAATCCCCTCAGATTTATCTTGTGACCCATTGGAGGGCTCCGGCCTCCAGGCTGGGAACCAGTGAACCAAACTACCAAAATAGAAAGTATTTAAAAGGAGTTCAGTTTGGACCAGCTGTAAAATGACGCTTACATACAAGCTAATGTGTATGTAACACTTAACCAATGTAATACAGCAAAAAGTTACTAATTTTCTCATGATAGCTTATTTTCATTAAATCATATCTGGGTTTGTGTCCTTTAATTTATGCAGGAGTTTTAGTTTTGTGAGGCCTTTTCTTAAATAAAGATCGCAGTACTTCCTTCACCATTCTCCGTTTGAAAACCCTTTGTTCAAAATGCTAAATCAGCTGCAAATATAATTGTTTTTGAAGTATCACTCTTCAGGATACTTATCTACCACTTGAGCTTAAAATAGGCAATCAGTTCCTTTTTCACCTCAGCTCACAGTTCCACGCTGTCGTCCACAGCTGACAAGGAACGGCACGGTGGAGTGCGCTCAGGCGGAGCTGCTGACTCTGGACGATGTGTCGGATGAGGATCTCGACGTGGACGGCGTGGAAGTGGACGACTGTTTCTTCCTTCAGCCGCTGCCCACCAAACGGCGTCGAGCCCTCCTGCGAGCCTCCGGCATCACCCGCATCGATGCGCGTGAGAAAGCTGAGCTCCGAGCTATCCGCCTCTCTCGGGAGGAATGCGGCTGCGACTGCCGTTTGTACTGTGACCCTCGCCATTGTGGCTGCAGCCAGGCTGGTATTAAGTGCCAGGTAAGAGCTGTTGAAAGCGAGTTGGGTGCATTTGCAGTTTGCTGAGACTAAAAACTTCAAAAACACATTTACAGTATTTGAATTGAACTCTTGAATTAAACTGTGAGTGACATTTTGCTGCTTGTACGCTAAGAGGGAAGTTTCACTGCAAATCAAGCCAAAGTTGCTCTGAGTGATCCTGAAACATTTCTATCCTGAGAGAAGTGGTCTCCTCCATGATTACAATGGCCCCCTTTGAGTTCAATTACACGCTGTTGCCATTACAGCCTACAGATCTCAACCCAGCTGAAGACCTGTGGGACATTTTGGTCAGATGTGTTGCAGAGCATCACCACCATCATCATCATTATGACCCCAAATGAGGGAATATCTTTTTGAAGAATGGCGTTCATCCCCTCAGGAGAGTTCAGTTGCACTGATGGATGTAGATGCCCAACAATTGACTAAAACAGTTTATGCTGATTTTCAGTGTTTCTCCCCTAAGATAAAATAAATAACAATAACAATAAATACAAAATATTTGGTTGTTCCGTAACAGTGTCTCCCCTCATTTACGGCCACGCTAGTTCCCGTCATCCTGTTTCTCTGCCGGCAGACTTCAGCCTATGTCTGTCAGAGAAAAAACATGTAGCGCAGTAGCAGAAGAGAAGATTGTGACAACTTGTTAGCCTGCAGCGCACACTTCCCCACAAAAAAGCCAAAGACAGGGCGTCAGAAGACTTCAACCTCCTTTCCTTTCAATTTGTTTTTCACTCACTTGTAGGTGTTTTGACATTTCACAGGGAGAGGGAAGCGCATTAGTAAATAAATAATAGAAACAAATGATGACTGACTCCTGTTTTGTTGCTTCTGTTTAAATGTGCTGGTTTCGTGCAAGGCTGCATGCCGGCTCGCTGTCACATTGTCATGGCGTTCTGGGGCTCTCGAGTATAACAGAGCCATTGTTAATATTATTAATAACACTGGTGCTCTCCCTACGATAGCTTAAAATGTCTGCTATGAAAAAAGCCTATTCATCTGATTTTATGTGGGGTTTTTTTTTCTCTCTCTTTTCTCGGCTAAGGCGAGTGCTGAGGCGAAGAGATGTGATCAGAGCTGGGTTTTTTTTTTCTTAAATCTTCTCTTCTTTTTAGCACGACCATGAAAAAAAACAACCAAAAAACAAAATACAAAGCCAGTTTCTAGCACTTTTCATGAAATCTGGTGGTTAGATGGAACACGGGGAAAGGAAGGTCCCGTTTAATTGGGGAGCAGATATATGTCAGCTAAATAAACCAGTTCAGTGATTCTAATAAGAATATCTTTATTCTTTGGTCATTTTTAAGCAGCAAGTTTAAACAGTGTGAATGCATAGGCAAGCTGTGTTGAGTAACTTTGTTAAAGTTTTGAGAATTTACTCACTTGATGTGTTTTATAGAGGCAGATGCTTTATTCTGCTTGCTCTGTTATCTCTTTCCTCACTATTACAATGCTGTTATCTGATCCAGAACCGGCTGCACGCTTTTATTGATCAGTGCAGTGAAATCAGAATTCATAAAACATCGGAATGAAGCAGTAAATCAGACATTGTGTTATCATTTATTTATACACCTGGTGTATAAATAATAACCTGAATCTTTTGTCTCATTTGCTTATATTTTTACCTGTTAGGAGGAAGTACATCTCTGTCTCAGCCTGACTTGTTGCACAGTAACCAGATTATCTCTTGATTGCCATGATTTCCTAGATTTTCCTAGATCTCCTGAACAACCGTAAACACTTTCATAACTTATGTAAATTTAATCAGTATTTAAGCATTTTACTTTCAAGATGAAATGAGAGTAAATTACCTCTGCCTTATTCTTCAGGTGGATCGAATGTCTTTCCCGTGTGGCTGCTCTAGGGATGGCTGCGGCAACGTAGCAGGTCGTATTGAATTCAACCCTCTACGTGTCAGAACTCACTACCTGCACACCATCATGAAGCTGGACGTGGAGAAGAGGAGGATGCTCATACAAGGAACAGGAGACCAGTATGCTGAATCAGACCCGCTGTCTTCCCCCTCCTCCACGTGTCCCACTTCACCGGACCTTTCTTCAGTCGCTGGCCTGGACTCGGAGCTGGAGGAGAGCGAGGTGCAGTCGGTCGTGGAGGTTCAGGATCTTCTGGCGGAGCAGGATATACTGGAGAGGGAGAACGAGACAGCCGTGCTGCACCTGCAGAGCGCAGAGGAGCAGGAGAGGAGGGAGAGGGAGGAGGCTGAAGGGGAAGCAGTGCAGCCAGAGCTGAGTGCTGATGGGCTCACAGAGCAGCCTCTTTGCCTCCTACCCAGTGCCTTGGGAGGGGAGCTGCCTGAGCAGGCAGAAGTTCCAGGTGTTGAGCAGGTCCTCCTGCAGGGGCCTTTCCCTACAGGGGCTACGGTCTTGTGCATCACTGACAACCAGGAGGAGAGCCCCTCTGACCTCCTCAAAGACTCCTCTTCCCTGCTCTACTATCAACTCAGTCCCATAGAGCCTGGAGCCTTTGAGACGCTGCCCAGAACAGAGGAAGCTGAACAGGAGGAGCCTTTGGTGAGGGAACAAGATGCAAGAGAAGATGAGTTTGCGGAAAGGAAACAAGAAGGAGGAGAGGAGCTGAAGGAAGATAAGCATGAAGACAAGCCTTTGACCGATGTTATTCTGTGCTCAGAGGAATGCGTGGCAGCAGTGGAGGAGAGGCCTGCGAGTCCTCAGCAGAAGATCCCGGAAGAACAGTGCCAAGAGCAGTCGTGCATGAAGAAAGAAGTAGATCCACTGCCTCCTGAAGTTTAGTACTAGCGTCTCTGCAGATAATTTGCACAATAGCTTCATCTAAGATGAGTAAATTACACATTTTACATGTATTACTGCTATTATCATAAATAACTACAGGTCTCCTATAGTGAGTGTCAATAAAATATGTGAAGAATGAGCTTGAGTGTTACACAAAGGAGGAGAGATGCTGAAAGCACATACAGATCACTCCCCAGAAGTAATATGGATGCAGTTCAAAGACAACATTGTAGGTAATTCTGTTGGGGGTGATGAATGCGGCCTTAATGGAAAAAAACACGGAAACACTTGTGCGTAGGAGTCGATTAGGAGTACAGCGAGTAGTGTTTTGTTCATTTCCAGCGCAGCAAACAGAAAATACAGTGTGTGAATGCTGACATAAGCCTTTTGTTTTGTGATGTATAAAGGTGTCAACACTAAACACAAATTGTTTTTTCAGCGCGCAGGAAGCTGGTGTATTTTGATACTTTACCGGCTCACTTTCCATTACAGCAATCTCACACTGTAATCAAGCCAAATGAAGGCCTCCGATCCAACCTTCCCCTGAAAATAGACCTAATAATCCTGGAAATACTTGTTTTTGTGTACTGTATATGCATTTGCAATGTGCAGGACAGAGATGAAGTTTCTTTGATCTGTATGCACATTGCGAAATGAGGGCAGCAAACGTCGTGGCTCTGTCGCATTGAGAGGAGGAGGAAAAATAATTTTAAAAAAGAGCAGAAATTAGCACTGGCTGTAGTTGTTACTCACTTCGGACTGCTCGTACAAATGCAGTCGATTTGTCAAACAAAAAAAAAAAAAGTTTACTTGTAGTTGCAATGCCTATGACATTATTTCTTCGAGTAATGTGTCATTTGTGGATACTATACTATTGGTTTTGAAGTTGAAGTCGTTGCAGTTCGTTTACTTTGGGAATGAAAGGAAATGTAATTTCTTTTCATACTGCTACATTATAATGTCATGTTATGATGAGTTGCCAGAATAGCGCTTCCTAGTCTTTTTTTAAATTGATGTTCTATAAGAAAGCGAGGATTTTGAATCAAGTCAAATTTCCCAAGAAGAAAACAGCAGTAAGAGTCAAAGTCAAACTGAGGCCTGTGCTGTTGGAAGTAGTTATTATATGAAACAATGTGATGCTAGTAATTTATGGATCAGATTGACATCGACCTGAATCTGCGTGTTTTATGTTCCGTCTGTATGTGTGCGAGTGTGTGTACATCTACTTTACATTTGTACGTCTGAGTGAGGGAGGAGGGTATGTACTGTATTAGAGATTGGGAGGTGCTGGCGAGGACACGCATTTCATTCATGACAGGTGCTGATGTTACAGATTTACAGTTTACAGGATCTCCTCCCCATTACCACGAGAAACAATGTTTCTCCACTTGATTGATGTAAGAAGTACCAGAGAGCCTCTCGTAGGAACGCAATAGCTACTGCACTGCAGAAATCATTAATGTGGTGATTATGGAATGAGGTGTCTCATGATTATGTAAATGCAATCGTATCACATTTCTGCTCTTTCAGTGTCTTTTTTTCTAATCTCGGTCTGATTAGTACTGATCTGCGTAAGCGTGCCGACTCTTCTTACACAAAATCAGTCCTTTGTTTTGTTGCCTATAATTACAGCTGTTGCTTTGTGTAACTGCTCGCCTAACACAGGATGTGCTGCCGTGTATGAGATGTCTGATGTGTTTCTTTGCCTTTTTTGTTTTGAAATTGTCTTAATCTAAATCTGCTTACAAGTTGCACCAAAGCAGTGGTTTCAAACCTAATTAAATGATGCTTTCATCCATCAGATTCTAACAAAGCAGTCTCCTCTAGTTATTGTGAGGCTGCAGATTTATTGTGGCTCTTTGTGTTTGCGTGACTTGCCTTGATATAGTACCATCTTTGAAGTGATGATGATTACAAGCTGCCTATTGTTGAGCTTTTGTCCTCGGCTTTCTACTAATAAACTTAGGTTTGGGACCACTGCACTGAATTAACTCCAGTACACTATGTGATTGTGTGTTTTCTCTGCGTGAATGGGGTGTGTGATTGTTGAGAAGACTGATAAGTTTAGACTTCATCTAACAGCTGTGAGAACTACTCTCATGCTAACTGTTGCCTAAAGTGGACACAAAAGATTTTATACAAAAGTAAAAACAATAAATTACTCATTGCAAAAAGGATCAATGTTTCTGTGTGTTTTTTAATAAAGAATAACAAGTCTCCTATCATTCCTGAGTATTTGTAATCGCAGTAATTCAGACAGATTATGTAGAATCGATTAGTATAAAAATATTACACAATGAAAGGTTTGATATTATCAGCACGCAATTATGTATCGATTTAGTTCACAAAAATACATTTTTACTTATTTTTTTTAAATACTTAATTTTTGTTGCATGCACATAAAACACAGACATGACTGTAAAAACAGAAATACACAACTAAATATATCACATTTTTCTTAATAGTTTGCACTGAAACAATCTACAGTTCAATGAAACACAGTTTATTCATTGTTTTGCAATGCAAAATTGAGTGATTTCATTATTAGTGCCTATTTTAATTTTTTTGCCTTTACCATTGTTATATTTTTAGAAAATTGACTGAAGAATGCGTGAAAATAGCAGGTAATATTTCGTAATATGTATTATTGAAAATGAAGTAGAAGTGGAAAACGAAAAGCCTTTCTTCTCATTTAGTTAAGTGTTACGACTTATGGGTGTCC
This sequence comes from Simochromis diagramma, assembly GCF_900408965.1. Lineage (NCBI taxonomy): Eukaryota > Metazoa > Chordata > Actinopteri > Cichliformes > Cichlidae > Simochromis > Simochromis diagramma. The sequence goes on along the minus strand of NW_024386945.1, from coordinate 3,163,531 downwards.
ACGGTGCAATATGATGTGTCGCCGCTAGATGGCGGCATAAAATCAGTACAGTATCTGTGATACGGCTTCCGTTCTCTGCAGTTACCGTTAAGAAATCTAAGGCGCCACATGTTAACTATGGCTCCGAATTGTAGTTTTAAACGACTTAACAGATATTTAAAAAATTAATATGTATAATAAGTATGCCAGCTAGGTTAACGGGTTTCCTCTTTTACAATCATTATTGTTTTTATTTTAAATGTCATTGATATGGGTTTAAGTATTCAAACTGACCATTTCAGCATTGCCCTGCCTATGCCTCTTGACGTTTTCTTACATTTACAGTTCAGTGGATGTACCAGCCAATTGTGGAACAAAAAATATTTGCCCTTTCCTATCTTTAGTTGCAGGAAAATGTGAGCTAGATAAGCTATCGCCTCTGTTTTCCATTGGCTGCTAATATAATAAGCTCTTCTAACGGATACAAGTGTAAGTAAGTGTGCAGCTCTGAGGTCTTTGCTCTGGGATCCAGGATGCCACTGCACTTACATTCACTATTCTGGCAAACAGCTCTGCAAGCCAGTCACTGGTAACTCTGGTGCAGACAGAAATCATACAGTGACTGTGTGAGTCTCTCAAAGATTGCTATAATGTAATTATATATCAAACAGCTCCATTTTTAGACATGAACTTCATTTTCAAGTTGAGTTTACTCCTCAGCTTGTGAAAACAGCAGGTCTACAAGAGGTGTGTCCAGTCTATGAAAATAACCCTAACTTCCAAGACTAACATTATGTGACCATAGTGATAAAACTTTAAAACGTAGCCTGCAATTAAATGTGTACGTCTGCAGCAAGATATTACTTATAATTACTTCATAAGTAATTATAAGTAGTGCTAAATTAAATCGTGATTCTAAATCAGCTATTGGTGTGAATGTGAGCGAGAATGCTTGTCTGTCTGTGTGTTGGCCCTGAAATAGACTGGCAGCATGTCCAGGGTTAAACCTCGGTTTTACCCTATGCCTGGTGCCCCTGTGACCCTGGAATGAATAATCAGTTCAGAAAATGGACAGATTTACAAAGTTACTGTTAATATTTGTATTTCTTTTTCATTATTTTGGCCACAACTGTGAGCAGGCAACTTGAATAGCTGGATGCATAAAAGAGAACCCGCTGAGTCTTTATTTAATGTGGGCTGGAACTGATATGAGGTGATTTGCTGAGGTCTGCTAGAATCAGTGGTATGCTCAATTTATCTGAAATAAATTCCCCTCTTTTTGTGCTTGTCACTGTGTGCTTGTGTTTTTATGTGTAGAATCCAGGATTGAGACTAAAACAACAAGCATATTACATCGGGAACAATTGTGGCAGTGGTCCATGGCTCTGAGAGCTATACATCATCTGTTTAGCCTTTCCGGCCTCTGGCTTTGCATTGTTGAACTTCTCCAGTGGCCGGAAGAACTGATAGCTTTCAGGATGATGATGGAGTCCATCATGAGCCTGTGGAAAGACTTAAAGAAAACAGTTAAAAAAACATTGTAATCAGAGAGAATCACTCCCACAGTCATCTCAGAGCGTGTTGACATATGTGCTAAATCGCCAGCTTTATCTAGGCTTTAATTTTACTGTTGTGACTGGACAGATCCATGAAGAGCAGCTGGGTGTTATGAGTGACGTATGTGACATGGAAAATTGCCACACCATCTCACTCCAGCCTCCGAGTCTGAAAGTGCTGCTCCAGCGCCTGGAAAGAATGCTCTCTGTCCCCCCCCCCCCCCGTCCATGACGCCAGCGCTATGGCATCATTAGTCCTTCACCGAAACCGGTCCGTTTTAAATGGAACTATTCATAAAACTGGCTCATGTTATTTTCACTAGTCTGCCCCGCTCGTCACATGCTGGCTGAACTGAAGAGGGAAATCCAGACCCTCTTGTGCAAAGTTCATTCTGTGCACTCGGGAGAGAAGATCGCAATGACCTTCTGAATGCAGGAAGAAGGAAACAATGGGGGCAGTGAAGGTAAAAACAATACTGTGGCTGCTCAAACTTTCCCTCTTTGCCCACTGGTGAAAATACAATATATCTTCCTGAACTTCCATCCATTCGCGTCCGCTTATGTCGCAGGGCCAACACACAGAGCCAGACAACCATTCGCACTCACATTCACACCTATGGGCAATTTGGATTAACCAATTAACCTATCCCCACTAAGTGCATGTCTTTGGACAGTGGGAGGAAGCCGGAGCGCCCGGAGAGAACCCACGCAAACACGGGGAGAACATGCAAACTCCACACAGAAAGACCCCGGCCTGATGGTGGAATTGAACTCAGGACCTTCTTCTTCTTCCTGTGTGGCAACAGTGCTAACCACCGTTCCACCGTGCTGCCCCATCTTCCTGAACTTGTCGCACATTTTATGCTGATGTGTTAGAAACTCCAGTCTCTATACTTACCATTATACATATATTTATATATTTTGTTAAGCTCTTATTAAACGTAAGTTTGCCTAAAGGTAACAAAATCCCCCCAAAAGCAAGGAATCTGAAAACTCCTGGGACATATAGCAACAACTTCAATTTTTAAACACCTTATTTTTTTGAAACTTAAAGGTACTGCTGAAAGGTACTGATAGCTGATATGTTACTTTTGCAGGAACCAGAGAGTAATCCTGTGTTTCTGATACTATGCCAACACAACAATAAATGAAAGATAATAAATGATACATTTGTATTGTCACCTTTTAAATTTAGCAAGGCAGTTGACATGCAGTTAGAAATAATAAAAATAAAAATGTATACATTACTTTATAATTCTGTTGTTCTTTTTGTAAAAAGATTGTGTTTGAATAATTTCTGGTAATTGACTTTGTCGTATTGAAAATGTGCAAGAACACACAGCAGCCCAAAGCGGAAGATTTCTATTATGTCATGTAGCTCTGGGTATGGGATGGCACTGACAGAACAAGCAGATAAAAACAAAACAATGCAAGTCGACGAAAACCAAACGACTCTCACCAGAACCGGAAAAACAGCTGTGGACACACAGCTGTGTGAAATATGGTGTGTCTTGCACTGACTGCTTGTCCCCAAGGACATGTTCGTCATAGCTATCCAACTTCCCTAACAACAGCCCTAAAACACCACACATTGTGGAAGTAAGTTAAAAAAATAGCAGCATGTAGTTTCAGTCTTGTGCATGTTTCCCTTTGTTTTTTCTTAAATGTTCCATGTTCTTCCTTCCTTTCAGTCTTATAATAAAAACCATCCCATTAGCTAAGCACCTGGCGGCATGCCCAGCTTCCCTCGAGGTGGAATAAATATCTATATGCTTACAAAGTCTCTTAACAAAAGCCAGTATGGATAACCTCATTTGAATGTTTTCTATTTTACCCAATGAGGAATAAGAGGTGACTTCATATCAGAGGCATCTGGAGGAAGAGGAATCTCTTGGCTTGACCTTTGCAGCTGTCAGGATGCGTTCAATTTGTGCAAACAAAAAAGGGGCCTTTAAATTGCCTGTTGTTAATTGGTCGGTAAAAGTGGTGCTCAATTTTGGTGGTTAGTGTCTTTGCTTGCTGAGACTTCTCTTCATGTTTATTTCAAGTCTCGAGAGGCAGCTGAATGGTCGCAGTGGTTGATGTTAATGAGAGAAACGCAAGTTTCAGGGAATGTCTGGTGAATGATGACATCGTCTTTGTGTGTGATAATATGTCGTTAAAATAAGGTTCTGACCGTCAAACCACATTTTAGTCACATCTCCACCGCGGCTCTGGGGATGGGAGTGTCAGTCGGCCCATAACGCTGTTTCACGTTGAAATATATCAGCACTAATTTGATGGATTGCATGAAACGTCGCAAATATGAATGTGTCACAAAGCCAGGCGTCCTTTTTGTTATAAATAGTTTGTCATGTTGGAAAAATCTTTTTTAAAAAAAAAGAAAATTACAGCTTCGCTCTGAGAGTTAAATGTAATGTAACACACGAGAGGCCCAAAATGATGCCGTGTTGTGCATGAAAAAAAAGTTAAGCTTTTCTAAGCGTGCATTTTCTATCAGTACTGTTGTGGCTCTGTTCATCTGTTGATTGCTGCTGATATGTGTCCAAACTTCTTTAATCTTAAAGTACTTACTTAATAATGACAACTGATTCTAGTTGCACTGTACAGCTGTACTAACTGGTAGATTAAGCCACATGTAGTAATCTAGGTACATACATGTCTTCTTTATGTCTTCCTGTTATTTCAGTGTTCTTCATAACTTCTTCTTCTCTTTCTCTCTGTTTCGTCTGATTTTATATTTGTTGTTTTACCCTTTTTTCTCTTTTAATACACGACTTTCCCTGTTTTTAGTATGTTATTTTTATGCACATGAAGCCCTTTGAACCTTTACATTTGCTACTGGCGTAACAAATAAAACTGACTGGACTTGACACAATCTGCTGGGGTGGTCCTAGTTTCACAGAGGTGGTGGGAACAGGAGATAACTGTGCTTTCAGAAATCTGGGAAAGGATACAGAGTCACTTCCTGTCCATGTGCCCTATTCCCTAATGGACAATTAAGTGAATCATGTAAAAGTCCCCACTTATGGCAAATGTCTAACCCCCATTACAGCGGCCAAGTCACTTAGCTTAATTAAAACCATGCCCCAACTTCATATTTTTTGTGTTTCTCCCATTCTCATAAAAAACCTAGCAATGATAGTCATCCTCAGCAGGGGCCAGGCTGTGCTGACTTTTATAGCAGCTCAGTTTTCAGTAGTGGTATTGTACACTGATGCTTTAATCGAATGACCTCATTTCCTGTAACAAAGGGGTTCATTGGCCTACCTGTAAAAACAATGCGCTGCCTTGCTGCCTCTGCGGGTAAGACTTTCCATACTGTGTGTGCTGAGCTATGTATGTGCAGTGTGGAGTGTGTGTGTGTGTGTGTGTGTGTGTGTGTGTGTGTGTGTGTGTGTGTGTGTGTGTGTGTGTGTGTGTGTGTGTGTGTGTGTGTGTGTTTAGGGCAGTGATGACTTTCCATACTGTGTGTGCTGAGCTATGTATGTGCAGTGTGGAGTGTGTGTGTGTGTGTGTGTTTAGGGCAGTGATGTTGGTAGGACTGAGGGTGATTTCCAATGTGGAATAATCTGCAGGGTTGCAGGAAACATATTGCATTAAGGGGGTTGCAGGTGCAGTTGAGTTTGAAACTGATAAGAAATATTATGTTTTATATGATTGTTTTTTTTTTTTTTTACCCCAACACACTTATTGGAGGGATTCTGTTAGGGGCTATATTCAACTAATGCTGTGCCTGTTTGAGTAACGTGCAACACATGCTACAATTTACAAGTGTTTCCTAAATGCATCACTGGAGGCATTCATTAAGTTCCTATATGACAAAAGGATAGATTTAGGGAATCACTCACTGAATGCATGTATTTAACTGTTTTTTTAAGTCTTGGTTTTTACGGGTTAAAGTTAGATTTGTTTAGGACAACGATTTGGCCCTTAGTTTTGTTGGTTAAACTTAAAAGGCTTTAAAGACTTGGGTAGCTTGTCCTCATAAAGACAGCCAAATAAACATGTCTGTGTATATTTATGCCCCATCACACAGAAAATCCTATCCATGACCTTATCACAGTGGAGGCATTTTTGTACCTCAGTGATTCTAGGATCTATGTTGCTGAGGGCTATTTACCTCTTCTTTCAAGGCAATTTTGTTCTAGGTGAAGGGCCAGACTATGTGCGACAGTGGTTGTACATTCTGGACAGTCACATGATGAGAAGAGCAGAACTGCAAACTAATCACCACCTGGAGGTGAGTTGGATTAGGTGGTGGGCAGAGAGTGCTGGACAGGCCTGGCGTACTCAAACATACAGTGTTTGCAGCATAGCTTCAACAGCATGCCACAAAAAAGAGCTTTGGCCTATTTTTGTGAACTATCTAATCCATGTACAGATCCTGCCAGAGCTTGGTCTGCAGTGCAGCAAGTCAGATTTGTTCTTGGTTGGTGTTGGACTCTGTCAGGATTGTCTGTCATGGTCAAGAGCTGGAGGAAGCGGCTGAGGATCGGCAGGTCTGGGTGTCTTTACTTAGACTGCTGCCCCCATGACCCACACCTGGATAAGTAGAAGATGGATAGTTGGATGGATGGATACAGGGTGGAGCGGGCAGCAGTCATTCTGGGGGAAACATTGCTCATCTAACTTGAAAATCAGCAATGCATTTTATGCTTTCTAGCTGACAAAAAAAAACAGACACAGAATGAGTTGGAGACATAGAAAGCATAAAAAGATTGACATAACCACCATGAATCCGCCCACTGGTTTTGGACTCTGCATTTAATGCTTCAAACTTAGCATTTTTGCAGACATCATTTTGCTTTTTGGAACCAGTAGTTACCTTTATGCATGAAAGGGTGGAATACTCATTTCCCAGCTAACACTTTTAGCTTTGTTAGGATGCTGAATTCCCAATTTATGTGAGTGCATCATACAGACACACATTACTAGTAAGTAATAAGTAAAGGACTTTTAAAATACCAAAACTGAAGCACAAAGTTTTTTGATGGTCTGTGTCACACAACAAGCCATATATTAGTAAGCTAATCCATTAAAATTCTCCCAAAGGCACCAAAAGTCTAGACACAGTAGAAGGTCCAGTTTAATGACTCAAAATAGTGGATGAGGCCTAACAGAGTAACTTCAGCTGTCTGTCAGGATTCATGTCAGTCAGTGCGACAACGCCCCCAACTCGGTTATCCAGTTGGATAAGTTATTAAAAACATACTCAAAGATGTTTGCAGTGGAAACAATCCACAGGAGATCAAATCATTTTCTGATCCGTTGACTCATTTTTAAGCTCTGGAGGTTGCCCATAGGAGTAAAAAGAAATAGATATGCTGATTAAAGTTATTACCGGCTACATCGATGCAATGTAGAGTTATTTTTCCAGGTTGGTCTAGGTTACAGCATCAGTTACGGCGTAGAATTACAGAAAGGTTTGGAATTACAACAGACCTATGGTGTAGATTTAATACAGAAGTATAAATCCAAAATTATTCAGGTCCTTGGCAATACACATGCACAGACTTGTCAAGTCAGTGACAGGACTGAGAGACCTTTTAGATTGTTAGTATGATATTAATTGTGAACACCACTTGCTTTTTTGTTGCATTGTTACTGCTTTAAAGAAATTGGGACAAAGAAAAAAAAAACATTCCTAAATATAAAAATATGTACTTTTTTTGTTTTAAATAAACCTCCTGTCTTTTGGTGCCCCAGAGTGTGCTGGGAATAGAGACTTGGTCTCAAGTTACAGCTGGGAAAACAAGTGTAGTATGAGTCCAACAGGTGATGGGCTTGATGGAAAGGCTTGTCATAACACTGCAGTGCTCCACCACTGCAGGCCTTCTCCTGGAAATTAATTACACATCAGGGGTGACTTCAGATGATTATTTATAGCCCATCTTGGGGGGTTTAGTGGAAAGGGGAGCTGCTTAGAAAGAATGGAAGTATCAGAGAGCTGCTCCACTGGACACTGAGTGACATCCCTTTGACTTGTGGGCTAAACAAAGTAATGCGAGGTCATTCAAAGTTTGACTCTTTAAAGACCTGCTCTGCATCTGTGAACTGCTGTCAAAATTTTAAATGTTGGCAATCAGTAACAGATAACAGATCAGTTCAACCAAACGAACACGAGGTTAAGCTGGCTAATGCTCTGGAATGTGGAGTGGGTTTTGTTTACTCTGTCCTACCTTCCTTTTGGATTATTTTTAGTTCATGTTCATTCAAGTTCATGTTCCATATAAATCACTGAGAAGCAGGACAGGCAGAAAAAATGCATTTAACCTAGGATTCAGATTCAAAAGACTTCAGTGCAAGCATGCTGAGCTGTGCAAAGCTGTGCAAAGAGGGTAGTCTAAGAAGGTCACAATAGTGCTGAATGTCAATTTGATCGCCTGCTTCTGTCTTTAATGACCACACACTCCCAGCTGCTCCCGGAGAAAATGTTATGGTTCAGCACTTCCATGAGATGTGATGGCTTTCCCACCAGTCCCCCTGAAGGGAATCACAAAGAAATCAGATTAACTGGGATCTTCATCTGTCTGGGTTTGTAAGAGTTAACAGAGACTGATGAGGCGTTCCTAAAAAAACATCAGAGGATGCTTCTGTGATCTTGGTACAGATTTACTCCACTCCCATGTCAGACAGCATCCTGGGAGCTGATAAAATATTTCAGTAGAAACCCAAAACGCCTTTCCCTGAGATTAAACTCCAGGGAGGAGAGAACAAGATGTATGGAAAGACACAAGGAGCTCTAGCTGCTATAAATCCTAGGCATAGTAACATGAACTGGAGAGCAGCGACATGGTTAATGAATATGTCCTGATCCGCTTCACTTCACTCTCTAGTGCCTTTTCCCACAGGCCACCACTTTTCCTTCTGGTCAAAACTAAGGCACTGAGAGTAACTGCTGACAGAACAAAGACATATAAATAGATGCAATCAATGTACGTCTTCCTGGCACAATGAAACAAAGCGAAATGTGCATTGTGGGCACCGACTTCTCTTGGATGTTTTGCCTACTGTATGTGAGCGGATACACTCATTGTACTGTATGCTGACTCTTTTCTGAGCAGGCGCCATGGCTTCCATCCCAGTGAGTGATGGGTAAACCCAATATTTTATATCCCTAGCCAACAAATTTCCCCCCTGTTTTTCCACTACTGAAGTGCTTCCCTCTTTAAAGGCTTCAGAGTACCCTTTTAAAGTGGGAAAGCCAAAGTCTCACGTGACCTGCTGCTCGTGCTGGCACTGGCATGGTAAAAAGAATGAACTGATGAAGAGGATCCAAAAGTGACTCCAGTCCTGGAGTCCATTTCTGACATTTCTGACTTCAAGCAAACACAGCATTGTGTATTTATGGTGAACCTTTTAAGAGGCACTTCAGCTAAATCAAATTCACACAAACCCACACACCCACTCGACACCCCCCTGGACAGATACACACACAAATCTCTGGGCTCCTACACTCTGTGTTGGGTGTCACCGAATTAGAGGGTAGGGTAGTTTCTCATTGACATCAGCCTCTAACCCTGTGGGGCTTTCTTTGCCTTCAGGCCCCTTCATTAGGCTCCTGCAGAGTGTGAGCACTCACCCGGGGAGAGGAGGTCGTCTCTCAGCTTTTTACTAATCACTATCTCCCTTTCTGAGCAGGGAGACCCCCTCACCAGCAGCTGGCAGGTGAATCAACACACTCTTTGTCAAATCACCTGAAGGCCTGTTCTTCTTCTTCTTCTTCTTTCTTCTGTTGTGGTTGATTATGGGAAAAAGATCAGAGAATTATCATTGTTGGTTTAGAATAAGTAGCTCCTAAATAAATTGAATGAACAGGACTACATTTAAGAGAATGATAAAAGATTTGTGGGGGCTGCACAGGGTGGGGCGGATGGGGGAAGGACATGGGTGGAGATGTGTGATAAAAGTGATATGATAATGTGGAAGGTTTGGGAGCCCTTGGAGTTAACGCTTGGCTTTAACTCACTGTTAGAGCAGGGTGTGCCCATGTTAATGAAGGAAGCATGTTATAGCCCCAAGCTGTGCTAATAAGGGTACCTGTTGCTTTATCCCAGCATGCATGCATGTGCATGTGGAGGAGGTTGCGGGAAAATGGAGCTGCAGAGTCAGAAAGTCTACTGGATATGAGTGGAAAAAGTCACACTAAGAAGAAAGGTTTCACATCTGATGAAAGAAATCATGCACAAACTTCTGGATGGTTGGGTCAAAGACTTTTAATGCTTATCTGCAGCTATTAAGGAAGCTGAAACTATTGGTTAGTTCAGATTTGCACAAATAAGGGGGGAAAGCATTCTTAAAGGTAAATAATTAACACAAGTTATCATGCTGAGCTAATGTAGAGCTTTAGAGCTGCTAGTAATGGCCTAGATTTTATTCTCTTTATGTGGGCAAAGCTGGGCTAGCTGTTTTCCATTGTCTAACTCTTTTTGTTGAAAGCTAAGTCTTTCACCAGATTGTTGCATTTGTACTTTAAATAAATGTCATTTGGGTATTTCTTGATCCTTCACTTCCTTAGCTACTGTATATGTATATAAAGAAACCTGTATAAAAGTCCCATCATTCAATCTGTGACTTTGCAGCAGGAGATAAGCTTCACTGCATTTTTATCTCACTTTCTGTAAATTTCAGTGTAGTGAGTTACATTTAAGTATCTGTAATTCTAAAGAAAGAGCTCTTTTTTACTGCAGCATTTTCTCTTGATGTCTTCAGTTAATGGGAAATGTTTTAAATAGCTTTAAGCAAAAATAATGAACTGTGGGGCACGAATAGGTCTTAATCCTTTGTTCAGTGTAGCAACATGTCAATAGAAACTGCTATATTTACAACTTCTTCAAAATGTTTCCTTAACAAGATGTGTGAAAACCTCAAACTGACATTTTCCACAGCTGTTCCACACACTGACAGGTTTTGTTGTTTATCTATAAACCACAGTGACAACACATTGTTTTTACATGTGCTTATAACCACCTACAAAGCAACAGCACTTTCAAAAATACATATTCAATCCCCTTTCTTACTGAGTCAAATAAAATAATCAGTATGACTTTCATGCCTGTAGGATGTCTGCAGAAAATCTCCAGCCAACAAGTTTAGAATAATGTTTGGAAACCTCGAGCTTGGCCCTGAATAAAGTTGACACAGGCTGCCTACCAGCACATCTAAACATTAAAGTGCATCTATTTTATCAATTCAAGGTTAGATAGCAAACATCTGTGTTTCTCTTAAAATGTGACTATTCTTTTAAGTAACCTGTGCACACATACTGGTGATAAGTTCTCGCTGTTTTCCCACTGAGGCATTGTAGATGCTTTTTGGCAACAATGTGTATCTTATGTGGGAATGCCTTTCTGTCAGATCACTTGATCTTTTCTCTAACATTTTCCATGACTAAAGACTTTGCCAAGTACGTTTTAAAGACAACTGGAATGGAAGAAAAGCTGCAGTCTAGCAGTCATAACCAAACCCCTCAAAATTACAATCTCTTTTCAGGAAATAGTTACAGCATGTAACTCCATGTAAAACCACAGCTTGTTTGTGTTGCATCACCGATGTCCGACTCAGCAGTCTCCCCACAGAACAGATGTCTCTTGAACTTGATCTTTGCATGGTTGAGTCACCGACTAAAGATACAGATTCAATTCTTCATTTTTTACAGCAATACTTCTTCATTTGTAAGGACTCTTTTTGCCTGAAAGCCCTTTACAATACATGCAATTGTTTCATTAACAGATGATGTAAATGTGAAACTTTTGCGGTAAAGATGAGGAAAAAAATAAGAGTGGGCCACCCTCAGATAATTCCACTATGATGAATAAAGATCCGGATCCCAGAGCTGGAGAACAATCAGCTGCTGTTCTCACGAGTACAGCTAGACTTGCCTTCAGTTCCTCTGTGATGTGGGGTGAGAAAGAGGCTGCTGCCTGTGAATCATTTCGTATTCATTTTTGCTGCTATATAAATATACAGATGTTTGTCCTGATATCACCTCAGTTTTCTGCTCACTGAGATCTTCAGAGGGATGCGAGCAGCTGGAAGACTGAGACCAGAGGAACCAGATGGTACTTGTGGAGTGCAGCCTCTTCCATTGCTATAGGGTTGTGGACCCTCCACACACCTGGAAATAGTGTGGGCATAGAATTGCAGTGTTTGCCAGAAAATACCTGGCATTGACTGTTGGTCTGAAGTTTCATTAGATTGACATGTGTTGAGAAGTGAAAAAAAAAATCACATCTTTAGAAGTTTCTGTAGTTTTCCATCAGCGCCTTGGATGAAAGAGATTTCTTTAACTCAGAACATAATGATTTATGAATAGTTTCCAATGTGTTTTGTATGAAAAAATCTCATCTTTTACAGTTAAAAGGCTCCAATAGATTGCATGCTCTGAATTTATCTCATTTCTCTTTTGCTAGGCGTGTGGTGGTTTTAATTGGCTGCAGGAGGTTCGCCTGACATGACTGCTGTGGAAATAGCACATTATGAGCAAAGGAAAGCCTTACTCATACAGCGCACACATAGAAGTCTCAGTAACTGTGTCATCAGTGAGCAGGCAACTCAGCTGAGCGAATGAGCTCCCCACAGCCAGTAAATGACTCCACCCAGCTGGTCTCTGTTGTCTTTATCCAAAAACTCCCCTCTGCACCTCATACTAACATCATCTACATGGCCTGCACCACAACTGAGAGACATGGAAGCAATTAGCAGCAAGCACAGAAACATATTGTATAGGCAGGGTAAAGTCCAGTCTGAGCTTCCTAAGACAAGCACTGGCTCTGTTTTAGCTTGCAAGCAAACTGATCACTGCTGTCAGGAGTGGTGTAAGGAAAACGGAAACTCTTTATGGATGTCTTATTCCAAAAATGAGTAGAAATTCCCACATGGAAAAGACATAAAAAAAACTTGTTGACAAGCTGACTTGATTCATATTTAATTCTTAGAATTATTTTGGCTCAAAAATATGCTTTTGGGCTGCATTCCTGGCTAAATAACACTCTGAACCATATTAGTTTCACAAGTAATAGAAAGTAGTCTCATTATGGGTTAGGTTTAAGACTGTTAACGGAAAAAACAATTAATGAGTCAGGGAATGGATTTTGGGAAAAAAGACGGAGTAGTAAAGAGACGTTTAATGAAAGCTGCAATCAGATTAAACGAATCAGGACTTTACATTTTTGGACTAGCTGACTAAATGTCAGAATATTTCAAAATCTGTTGAATGTAAATTGTTTTCTTCGATGCCTCCTAACATTATGAACGTGGACTGTTTATTTGCTCCATACCAACAGTATATATATATGAAGTTTTTGTACTTTTTTTAGCCTTTTAAATGATTGCTTTCTCATTTTCAAAGTGTGTCTTAAAGTGGGCGAGAGACCCATTCTGCATGTAATGATTCAAAACCCTAGGTTCTTTGTGAAAACATTTTCATGGAAGAAATCACCAGATTACAGATTTTACAACTTTTTGTTACTGGGGTTTTGAATTTAGTTCCAGGAGTTAATTCTCAGATGTCAGAGCAGTTTGGATGCAACTAAAATATATTTTTCCAAACCAGTCAGTTGTAATATTTGCATGACCAGACTGGTTAACAGTGTGTTGCCTTGGTTAAAGGTTGTTCATAGTGCAAAAAGAAAACTAACTGGAATACTTTATAAATGGTCAGCACTAGTGTGAAATATATGCAGTTTATAGTAATTAGTTTATAGTTAATATATGCAGTTTATAGTGGTCTTTATCCGTCTAATTAATTCTGAATCCTGATGATATTTATTTTCACCACTCAATGCAACATTTCCTGTGATCCTCCCATCGTATCAGTGCTTTTCTTTCTTGTTACTCCGTCCTTCCACCCAGCCGGAGGTCATTATCATTCATATGGGGTATTACATAGTCAACAAGTTATTTCTTCCAAAAGTAAACCAACTCCTTAGTGACTGTGGTTCTGCCAGGTCCTGATGAACGGAGGTGGATCTGTCCAGAAAAGCTGGACGCGCCCATGACAGCAGCTCCTCAGAGAATCCAGCTCTTCTTGTTACTCATGGAAACCAACATGTTAATACACACAACTTTGCTGCAAGACTCAAATGTTCCGGGTTGTCCTCTCCTTCTTACAGGGGTGGGACAGTGGGGGGTAGCTGTGCTTTGATACATTCTTTACACTATAATTGCATCAGTCAAAATGACAGAGGCAGACTGAGGGATTTCTTGTAAAAGAGAGTTTTTTGTCCTTTTAACAGCTCCTTTACCTAGGCAAAATGTGCACAGTGATCTGTGCCAAATCCCTAATAAAAGCCAGGCACATGGTGCATGACGAGTGAGGCTTTCACCGCAAAACTCCAGAGGGAAGCGCAGCAAGAGCGACGAAGAAAAAGGAGGAGAAGGTGGGATGTAGGCAAAACTTCCCAAGATCTGGAGAGATAACAAACTTTAACCATTATACGCCCCGTGTAGTCAGGCTGAGCTATGCAAGCATTAAATCCTTATTTGTTTCTGGGATTTCTCCATTCTTTCGCAAGATGAGTACTACTGACTGATAAGAGGAAAGTCAGCAAAACACTTTACTGAGATAATTCTTTAAAACAGAGCCAGCTGCACTTTTGAGAAAATTATCTCCCGCTTGACATCTTATTGATTTGGCTTAATGGATAAAGCATCTAACTGCAACCACATGCGCGCGCACACAGATAACCACCCAGCATCAACTTTGAACTCACTGACAGTTTACTGAAACGCTGCCAGAAATATTTTAGAAGATAAGCAAGTGCTGAGAAAATGTTAAAAACTAAGAATGGTGTAATACTGGTTTTTTTTTTAAATCACTTTGTCTGAAATGGAAAAAGAGGAGAAAATGGTGGGATAGTTGGGTAATTTAGGACACTGAGACCTCAGATTAGGTGATTCATCATCATAGTTTTGTGAATCAGAAGTTTTATCAAGACCACCAGACTTTTTACCCTCCTCTGCTGGTCATGTGTGAGACATCGGGCAACTAAGAACAGAGGCTCCACTTTAGTTTAGCTTGTACTCAAATCAGGTCATAAGCTTAAACACTGAGTACTAGTACTGTGTGATGAATGGTACACAGAAATCTGCTGCCTTATTTAGAATTGTACTTGGAAGAGGGTTTGAGTCACAAGACATTGACGGCACAGTCTCTCCCAAGGGAATTCATTACAGAGAATGAATCAGCATTTTATACAAACACAAGGTGTTGGTGTTTATGCTCAGTAGAATTTGCGTGAGTTCGATATTACCATGAATGGTCAGTCTCTCCTTAGAGTGAGACATTTGGTCTCCAGGTTGTTCAACATGAATCAGCATTTAGAACAATGCTGTGACTTCCTGAAGGATGCTGGAAATGGAAAAGTCATCTTTCAGTGAATTTTTCATTGGACAATGACATGAACTGAAATGAAACTGTAGAGGAGACATAACCTCAACTTATGTTTTCATTTTTGTTTTATTTCATAAATGAGCATCATGACAGATATTTAGACATTAGCTTTTTATTCTAGTTACCTCATCAAAAATGGGCGTGACCCTTCAAATCAGGCTCTATTAAAAACAGCTGTACTTAGTTTGTCATGTTTCTCTGGAAAAATGTTGGAGAACCCATAACCACAATAACTAGAGAAAGACTATTTACAGAACATTGTTTGTTTCATTTAGAGGAGACCTTAAAGCTCATACTCCTTAACAAGGATGTCCAAGTATTTCCAAAAATAACATTAACAGCTATCAATAGGTGTACAACTTATCCCTGTTAGATGTCATGAAAAAAATAAGTTTTGCAGTTTTGCTGTGTTAAAAAAAATCTGTTAAAGTGTTAAAAAATTAATAAAACAAAATGGTTTGTTCAGCTGTCTGATGCAAGCCTTCCGTCTCCTGTTTTATGAGAACTTTTACGAGAGGTTGGCAAATGGCAAGATAATGTTTTCTACCTGGGTGTTCCACTATAAAGAATTTATTTAAAGTGAAATAAGAGTTGAAGCTCCGTTGTTAAAAATGTATATTTTGTCATTTTCCTCACAGGGCAGAAGCTACAGCTGTAGCAGAGAGTAGGTGGTCTTTCTCTAAAAGCCCGGAGCTGCGTTATATTCCATTACTGGTCAGGCCACAGTTATGTGTGGCCAGGAAAATGCATTTTAGCCATAAAGCAATTAATGTAATAACAAGGGTTTTACATAAATTCCAAATGAAAGTAAAATGGGTGCTTTTATAGTGACAGAATTCATTGCGGTCTCAGATTGAGTAACAGGAATGAAGACATCAACACAATTGCATAAACAACATGTGACGTTAAGTAAGCTGTGAAGTGAGTCTCCGTTCCCTGAGGTGAAGGAGATTCATTAGCGGCACGAACAAGCAACATTCCTTAAGACAAATGCAGGAAGACTGGGGATTGTTTGACTTCAATGCTTGACTGTGCTAGCGACCTGGCACTCTCCTAATAATGCAACACAAACTCCCTGATAAAATGTGCCAGGATGTAACAATCATTAAGATTTACACAAATTATGCTAATACATAGAACCAGGCTTCATGCAACGGATAAACCTGTATTTTCTAAGCAAAACAAAAGACAAAATGAAAAAGTTATTTTTCTGTTTTTTCACTCCAGAGCACGCTGTTTGAATTATGGATTCTTTAATGACCCATCGTACAAGCTGCGGCAGATTCAGTATCAAGTCTCAGTGATGGTCTTAAAAGCGCAGGCCTTTGTAAAAAAAAAAAAGATTTTCCATGGAAATGTACCAGAACGGGATGCAGCAGCAATAAAATACCTGCCTGTGTGGTTTTTCCTGCTCTTTGATACGTGCTATTGTTTGAATTTGAATTGACTCACAATGCGGTGATCTGCTGCTTACAACACCTGCTTATTTATTTAAAGGCTTATCATAACACTGAACAAATAAACTCAGAGAACAGGTGGAGATGTTTAAATGATAACACATAAACTTTGACGACGAGTCAGATTTCAACTGGAGGAAAAACCTGCAGTTGAACCATAATATTGCTACAAACCCTGCATCCTTTCATTAGAGAGGACACTTCATTTCCACTCTACTCTACTCTGTTTGCTTGTGTGCACGGGTTGGTTTGTTTGTATCCCCTCCACCAAATATTTCATTGAATTCCTCATCAACACAAGCACCAAAAGTTGATTGGGTTTCCCATTACCTCTCGTCCTGTGCCTCCTTTACTCCTATAAGGGTATGAGCTATTACTAAAGAGCTTCAGACACACTGCACATAACCTTGCTCTGACTTGTACATTAGCAAGCTGACAGCATACCCTCTTCATGTTGGTTCAGACCAGCTGATACTAATAATGCACTGATCATAAACCTCAGAGGGCTTCTATATAAGGCTGCACAAGCATTCATGACACCTCGGTGGTCTGCACAGCATTGACATCAACATTGACTTATAAGGAGGAGCCGCACAGATTAAGGGGAGTCAAGGGATACTACATTTTTAATGGGCATTTGTTAGTCACCATACCGAGTAGTGTCTTCTTAAGGTTTCCAAAGGGTGACACGGCTGAAATATGGTACATTCTTTTGAGGCCGCCACATAGTTTACGACCTACTGTGTTGTTCATCAGCCCCAGTAAGCAAAGTCTGGACAGGAAATAACACACAATACATCAGGAAGTTGACAGAGATGACGGATAGGGTAGAATTAATGGCATTTTACCCTGGCAAGTGGCAAAACTGTAATGTTGGCCATATTGGAGTAAAAGCTAATCTATTCTAAAGTATCTCAAAGCAGAAATTCATGTTATCCACATGACGGATGTGAATCATCCCCTAGGTTTTCCTCCTGTGTCACCGTGAAATAAGTATTTCTTACTAGTTTGGTGATTACTTAAGTTTCAGAAGAACCTTTAGCAACAATAATAACGGTAATTATTTTTTTAAGACTTATTCAACTTATTCAATCTTGTGGCTGCAAAACAAGCCTGAACCATCACCCCTTCACCACCATGCTTGACAGTTGGAATGAGGTCTTTGTGGGCGTTTGAGAAGTTTCAGAAGAACCTTTAGCAACAATAATAACGGTAATTATTTTTTGTAAGACTTATTCAACTTATTCAATCTTGTGGCTGCAAAACAAGCCTGAATCATCACCCCTTCACCACCATGCTTGACAGTTGGAATGAGGTCTTTGTGGGCGTTTGAGAAGTTTCAGAAGAACCTTTAGCAACAATAATAACGGTAATTATTTTTTGTAAGACTTATTCAACTTATTCAATCTTGTGGCTGCAAAACAAGCCTGAATCATCACCCCTTCACCACCATGCTTGACAGTTGGAATGAGGTGTTTGTGGGCGTTTGCTTTGTCAAATGCGGTGCTGCTTTATGGCCACAATCTGCACTTTGCTCTTGTCCGTCCAAAAGGATTGTTCCAGAATTCTTAGAATTCTTGTGGCTTGTTCAGATGCAGCTTTGCGAGTCTTAGGTGTGCTGCCATGTTCGTTTTAGGGAGAAGAAGCTTTCTCCTGGTAACCTCTTCAAAAAAAACCCATGCTTGTTCAATCCTATTCTAATTGTACTGTAATGAACTTGAACATTTATCATGCAAACTGAAGCCTGTTTAGTCTGAGTGGAGCTCCTTTTTGCAATTTCACAGGAGTTGGAGTCTGGCGTCGGGGTGAATTTGTTGGGAAGACTGTGGCTTTTTGTTAACACAAACCTGAATGCTCCAGACCAGCAAACTGCCAAAACTTCAGCTTTTATAGAGGTGGTTATTATAGAGGTGCGTTTTTCACAGGATTGCGTAGAAACCTGTGAAAACTTTCTTATCACTCATGATTTAAGACCCGTTTTTCCTTGTCCAATAATTTGATTTATGACCACATATCAACAAAAAACATAAACTTACCATATATGCTTCCATTTTAGTATTTTGAAACATATTTAATAGGGTATTTTATTCGTGAAGAAATCAAGTGAACATTGCACTTGGGTATATACACAGTAGCCTTTGAAAAAAAATCATTAATCAGCCTTATATCTGCTGAGCCAAAATTTTAAACAAGCACTGCTGTGTCTATGTGAAGCCTCACGGAGCTGCTGAGCTGTAAATTAGTTGCTATGAATCAAAAAGACAACAGTTAAAATGCTATAAGCACAGAGGAGGTTGTTTTAATGATTCTGCACTGCATGGTTCTGTGTAAAGAGAGTGATAAATGTGAGCTTACACTTCAGGAAGGAAGCACCAACCTGAAAGCATTAACCACAAACATTCAGGAAACTATGAACATATTTTTACCCCTTATATTGGTGTAGATGATGAGAGTAAATGTAAAGATCACCCTTGGTGTATTCTTCATCTGTCAAATTATAAGCAAAACGATGTGAACTTCATTATTTTCATCAGTCATATTTAGAATTTTTCCATCAGTGAAATAAAATACATGTCTTCATTAAGTTGAAGAAGTGCTGAATGTCACTGCATTAGAGTGTCATGCATTAGAGTTCTGATGTCTCTATTAATGGAGTATCTGAAAGCACGATTATGCACGCGCTTAAACTGGCAGTGGGTGCTCTTCATTTTCCTGATTTTGCAACAGTAACATGAGGCTATAAAAAACGAGCATATTTTTTCTTTGTCTGTGAGTAAAAGAAGAAACCGTAGCTATATATATATATATATATATATATCGATATATATATATATATATATATATATATCGATTTTTACTCTAGTGCAGTTTGTTTTGGTCCCGCAAAGCCGGGTGCGTCTGTTTCCATATGAGCTCTATCAAACATATTTAGCCGAGGGAGTGGGTGTGGGAAAGCAACAGAAGCAAATCGGAGGGAATGTGTGAATGGTTATATGTGTGTGTGTGTGTGTGTGTGTGTGTGTGTGTGTGTGTGTGTGTGTGTGTGTGTGTGTGTGTGTGTGTGTGTGTGTGTGTGTGTTAAACAATACCCTGAGGCTCTCTCAGTGCTCACACTGATTCAGTGCCCTCTCCTGCTGTACCCCCAGATCCACACATTTTAACAGTCGCATTCCTTCGCACAGGGTCCTGGCGGCAGCCCTGTAGTGCGCCTGCCTCAATAGCAAAACACAGAAGGGGGTCAGGGGGCATATCATTACTCTGAGACAAATAGACCATCCAAACAAAACATGACACCCTGAACGTGAATGCAAAATTGTCCAAAGGGCAGTGCACACATTTTTTTTTGTTCAATATTGTGTTTTAATTCAAATTCCACAGTTTTGAGACCTCAACAGTCAATGTCTTCTTTTTAATGTAATAACATATAAATGTTGCTTCCTGAGTCCAGCTTGAAGTATTTAAGCACTATTAAGCTTCACTGCTGATACCAGTATTAAAGTGCGTTTTCACTCTCTTGCCAGTCTTGTTCAATGCTCCATAGCCAGGTGCTGGCATTTTGTCTCACTTTATCAGCCTGGACACTCTGAATCAGTGACCTTTCTCTAAAGGATGTCAAGTATTTTATGCGGCCTCTTAAAAAGTTGTGTATTTAGGCAAACATGTCAATTGAGGGACCACAGAGACTAAACACTCCATGAAGCGCAGTGAGCTGTAAATGCAGGCAGGTTAGAGAGACTTTGTGTGTGTGTGTTATGGATCGTAGAACAAGGCTGGTGGAGTTGATAGTGGGGTCGTTTCCCCGCTTTAGTACCCTGCTTCCTTAAACTGATTTGCAGATGCACATAAAAACCAAAATTGCTCATTTTCAGCCATTTTATGACTCTTTTAAAAAAGGCAACAAAACAACGGACACTGTTTGAGTTATCTTACTACCCACACAAGTTGTCTCAATTTGTTTGCATTGACAGTAAAAGCTCACAAGAGGAAACCATAATGCACCAGGGTGGGTAAACTTTCCCTTGTAAGGAGCCTCCGGAAAGATTTCAACATCTGAAACAATCATATGATTCAGCCACTGTGTTGCTAAGAGCTTGTGTTGAAAACAATAGACGGGCTTCTCAGCAACACGGGCCGGCTCAGGACTTCCACCCCATCATGACAAATCTGTCATCCAGTATGAAGTGTCTCATACTAGCGGGAGATATCAGCAACACTCACCACCCTTCTATTATAAACATGGGGAATGTTACAGAGTGCAGATGGGAAAGCAAAGCTGATAGGAACTGACTGCGCATATATTCAAGGTGTGTTTTCGAGTGAAGTGTAACAGAGTGAACAGTATGAACCCAGTGAAACAGGAAAACCAGGCAGGCTTTTACACTAGAGGAATTTCCTGCCTGTAAGATGTGTGTCATTGTGTTTCTCCTGCTTAGGAGAAACAGACAGACAGCTTTTAGGCTTACCATTTACATTAGCTGAAGAATCTAATTTCAGTGTCCTATTCCTCTCAAAGTCTTTGTTAGGTTTTACACATTAATATAGCCCTCTATTCAAAAACCACATTCTCCATCATTGGCATCATTTTTCTTGATTAGAAAAACTTTTTTATTCTGAGCAAAATTCCACTAAATGTTAAAAACACAAGAAACAAACAGAAGTTGAACTTCTTAATCATTGTCACTCGTGACCTGTCTGGGTTTGAACTACTGAGTTATCTGTTGTGGCCTTTATTTACTGTCTGTTTCCCGGTGGTAAAATGGTGTTTACTCTGTGACTTAAAAGCAAAACAGTTACCGTCAGGGTGTCTCTCCAGCCCCGTGGAGCCTATCAGTATCATCTCACAGTTGGTGACACAAAGAGAAATGAGATCAGGAGGTGGGATGGAGGTTGGTGTCTTCTGGAACAAAGATTAATAGCTGGTAATGACTGTTTGCTGAATTAGAGCTGGAGATTACCTTTATTTTGAAACTTCGAGTATTTTACAAAACTGTCTTCTTTGCCACAGTACACCTACAGTACAACCTAATTTCAGTTGGGGATTTGAGTGTTTGTGGTATTAGAAACTAATGTAGTGTTAAGCTGGTAGACACAAACTGCTTAGGAGGTCTGGGAAGCCTGATTCCTTCTCACTTCACACTCCAACATTTTTCATCTTTAAATGTAAAGTTTAGTCTTTGCATCCCAAAGCACTCTTCACAGAGCTCCCTCTATTTAACAAAGCTTAAATGATTTTATTCACTGTGAATATATTTTTTACAGATGAAGTGCACTGCTCTATTGCAGATCCACTTTAAAAGGGAGAACAAAAGAAATAACTGTTATTTATTAGTAACAGTCTTATATCTAAGCTGGGGCCACCACACCCTTAGCTTAAGACACTGGTTTTCAAACTGGGGGATGAGCCCGCCTGGAGGGTCACATAGTCTTTGCAGGGGGTCATTGAATACCAAGGAGTGAAAATAACCAGAACAAATGTGATTTATTTAAGGAGAATAAAAAGTGAGAGTTTTCTGATACTATTAGACTAACCTTTCATCAGAAATTTCTTTGGATTTATTTTAACTTAATCATTAATTGAAAACGATGTCTGTTCCTTCTTTGCCTTTGGGGGGAGACCTCGACCTTGTTGCACTGTGTAAACCAACCGAGAAACAGAACTTACCCATGTGAAAGCATGATTTTACACCTTCACATCTTGATATAGCTGTCCTAACATGTGATAGATGCTTGTTTGTTGTAAAGCATATCCTCAGTTATTACAGAGAAAGAGTCAAGAGACACTATACGTGTGTATGCATGGGTTCGCATACACGTACGTACTGCATAGAGGCTATACCACAGTGCCAATATGTCAGTTCTATATTTAAAATAGTTGACCAGCTGTGTTGAGTCCTGTGAAGTGTGCTATAAGTGTTTTGCAGCACTTCAAATCTGTTGCCATAGAGGCTGAGTGATGATGTCAAAGTCCAGGCATTGGAATAAAACCACACCCCCTTTTCAACCGAAAAGACAAGATGGAAAATACTGTTCAGTTAGCCAGACCCAATTACACATCACCGAAAGAAAAAAAGAGACTCTGGTTTTAGGCACAGGACATACTTAATAACGGAGCATGCTTTGTGCACTGGCTTGTTCCTGCTTGATGGCGTACATGCAGGTATGCATGAAAAGAAGTAGAGGAGGAATTACTTCAAAGGAAAATGTAACCAATACTCTGATGCTTTAACAGGTCACACAGATAAATGTGTGTGCACAGATAGCACGAAACCTATGGCTGTCAGTGAGTAGACAAAAAAGAAGCCCGTGATGACTAAGAGCTGATTATCATTTGCTGATACTATTATACCCTGTGTCTAACCTCATGCATGAGGTCATAGGACTCTGATTGCACCACCATGACTACCTCCAATTGCTTCAGATTTCAGAACATCCAGAAGCATCATTATAAAACAGCAGTGCACCTTTGGAAGCTGCACTATCTTGTTATTTGAGAGCCATCGTGTGTTGGGGTTTCTGAATAACAGACCATGACCTCAGCTGAAAACTTTCAACAACAAATGTTTTTTATGGGTACAGCTCGTTTGTCTATTAACCACACCTTGTGCCTTGGCTCTCAAAATGAACCAGCACTCTCATCTTAGGGACTTAAAAACAGAGTAAGAGAATGAGACCTCTCTGGGATTAAGGCTTTGAACCATCGAGCACCCCCGACAGCTGTGAACTGCCCCCCCCCCCAGACCCTCTGGATTACTCCCATCAGTTTCTGCTCTGTGTGTCAGAGCACTTAGAAGAGTTATAAATATGAGCAGCACTTGACAGAGAGTTCATGTTGCTACTGCCACACAGCCAAATTTGGCCCCTGTGTTCAATCCCTGAGGCCTCAGATGAATCAGCTAAACCAACAGTCACTAATTCCAGTCGGCCTGGATTGGTTTATTAAAGGTCTCATTGCAGTGAGTAGATGCTTTTCACAGCCTAACCACTTTCCTTGCTCCTCTCTCGTGTGACTCAGACAGAAATACATAATCTTCCCACACACCCCCTTAAGCTCCCCAGAAGACATCATATGCCCAAATCAGATCCACACTGTAATTAGATAGAAATACATATGGATCACACATTGAGATCCAAGAGTGGCTGATGGACGTATAATTAGTACAGATTTATGCAAATAGGTCATAAGGGAAGGGGAAAAGGCACATGGGAGTCTTGCATTTGGAAAGCGAAGCAGTTATATTTATAGTTTTAAAAAAAGCGTGAAGTGACGTTTCACTGACCTTTCAATCACCTAGCAGCCTACCTCCTCTGCCAACAAATTTGGTCTCAAAGGGTCACGATAAGTGTGAGATAAAATCAGAAAGAGGCTTTAAGGTCCATTGTTAACAGTCTTAGTGTGAGTGATAAAAGCATTTCTATCACATTAGTAAACATATGGGTTAGTGGATTAGAAGATCCCTCTTCGAAGTTTTTTTTTTCTTCTCCCCTCTCTCTCTCTTCGTTTTTTTAGGGAATCACAAACTCCTCCTCTTCTAAACTCTGTTACGGGTCTGGGAACTCCCTGCTGTATGTATCCTGATTAGGTGAGCAGAGAAGGCGTGGGTCTGAAGAGGGGCAGAGAGAGAGAAGCCGCAAGAAGAGCGGGGACGCCGAGAGGAGCTGACGGAGCATTAATGAGATATTGGCCGCTTAGAGTTACAGGGATGCAACTGTAGTTTTACTCCCCACTGTTTACAGGCTTGATCTACGGACTAGAAAGCAAAACATTTGGCCAATTTCGCCATTCAAAACTAACTTTAGTGGATTAATTTATTGTCAAAAATGGGCTTGGTGAGATTTCTCACAAAGACGCCGGGGATAGTAGCCTTTCTCGCACGCTCATTCCTTTGTATTATCGGGCTATTACTGACTTTTTCTAAGCCTGCCTGCAAGGCTTTCAACTTGGATGTGGAGAACCCAGCTGTTTACAGCGGACCCAATGGGAGCTACTTCGGATATGCAGTTGACTTTTATTTGTCTGATTCTGGCAGGTAAGTGTGCTTAATATAGAAAACAGAAAATGTAACTGCAGAGCGTTATGTAGTAAAAAAAAAAAAAACATATATAACATAGTTTCCGTATAAGGTCTGAAACATTTGAGGTTTATCTGGGCAATTCAAGTTTCCCAGTTGTACGCAAATATTGCGCACAGATTGCAGTGCTCATTGAAGTATTTCGGAACTTCTGGCCAAACTTCAGCCATCTACAGCTCACCCGTTAAAGTCAGAAGTTTCCAATAGGAAACACATTTCATTTGTGGGATGTTGTTTTGGCTCGGAAAATCGGGGTTTTGTGTGTATACTGTGCTTCCTGGACGCATGCCTTGCGCACAGCGCGCACACGGTCAGTCTGCCTACAACTTACTGCAATTGAATTTATCCAGAAAATTTGATTTTTTGTTGTAAGTGTTTTCTGAAATAAAGCCCACATAACTCCAATATAAAAGACTGAAGCTTTCAGTCTTTTATATTGAGATGAAGATCAAAGATCGGAACATTCGGAAATCTTCCTCAAAGCTTAATCTCATTGTCCCACCAAATTACAAAATTAAGATGACCTTTTAATCCGCCCTTGCCTCGAAACCCCAGAACATGCTACCTCACTGCAACCTTTAGCGATCAAATCTCGGTATTAAATGCTGTGGCTGATTTTGATGCTTCCTGGTTCATCTGGGATGTGATCCCAGTGACTCTTAGCATGCAGTGACCGTCTCAGTATTCTTCCCGAGGGGTTTTTGGCATCAGTCACTTTTGGAAGTAAAACTTTGGCAGGCATGGCTGTGACCAGGACTTATACTCCAGTATTCTGTGGGGAATATAAATAAGGGGTGGGGTGGGGGATGCTCTGTCCCAGGATCATATAGTCTTTCTACCAGCTGGAATGCAGGAAAAGATAAGACATAGATTACATTAGTTCCTGACAGTTCTGCATTTGTGTTTGTTTTTTGTGTTGCTGACCATTCACTATATTTTGCTGAGACCCAAACCTGTAATTGCAGTAATCATTAACAAAAGGTTATACAGCTGGAGTCAGGACTTCACTCCAATGTAATCACACTCTCTGGCTGACGATGTGTCTGCTGAACAGTTTCTCAGACCACTGTTCAAGCAGCCAGCATGCAGCGATTTGAGAACGGGCTTTGTGCCGAGTGGGCCGCGAGCATCAGCTTTAGTTTCCCTGTTTCTCCTCCCCACTTCCCTGGACGGCAGACTCTCAGACATGAACAGATTTCCTCCTCTTCTATGGCCCTGACTGTCTCTTTAAACTCCTTCTGCTATTGGTTTTTATTTCCCTGCCTGGGAAGCAGGGGTTTTAGGAGAGCTGTATGATTTAGAATGTGAAGCTTGCATGCACAGATCCCTCTCCCCCTCTCCGGCTTTCCCCTCCTTATTTCCTCCTATGCTGATGTCATTCTGCAGGCTTTTTAATTCACCCATCGCCTAAACCTTCCCCCACTGTCTAGCCTTTCTCCCCATCATAACTCCTAGTCTCATTAAGTATCAGACACTGTAGACGTCATCTTACCGATGACTTAATCTGAACTTTTTTACAGTTGAGTCGCTCTGCTCTTGGAAACGGACGTGAGACAATGGTTTATATGTCCAGGACAAGGATATTGCTTAAATGTAGTTTCCTAAAACACACTGCCCTGTAATTTTCCTCCTGGTGATCTGTGTTCAAAAGGCAGACATCAAATAAAACGAAAGTCTGAGAGAGCACATTTAAAACCATTACTCATCGCTTTATCTGCAAACCACATTCATCTGCCACATTTCATCCACACTTTCTTAGAAGTGTACACATCAAACATTATCAGCAGTGACATGAAATGAGTTCCTATTATCTCTTGTTTTGCCATCACATCATCATCGTCCACAACTTTTGGAGCCATAAGATGTGGGGGAGTATCTGGAACCACTGTGAGGTCAGTTGAGGGTTGCACAAAGAGATTCTTCTTGTCAGGATGAACTGCTGTGAGCCTGGCTCCAACCTTTAGGTAAAATTATTGCTGCTTTTCATCCATGCAGATTGCAGATGTGGATTCAGAGACTGAGACTTTCTCCTATCAATAAAGCTGCTGTCAAGTCAACAAAGAAGTGGGCTGCTTTCACCCAGTTTGATGATCCTTGACAGCTAGTTTATATATGTGGGTCTGCCATGCCCTTTGGCATGACATAATAAAGTTAAATTTAGACATTTGTGGATGGCCCCCCATGGAAGGACGCCTGAGGATAGAACTATGTGTGACAGCTCTTGTCAGAACAGGGCAGGAAGAGCAAGAGGATATATGGTTCCCTGTTGTGTGAGCATGTTTCTCCATGTTGAGTGAAGATGGACATTTCACAGGCTTGCTGTTTTCTGTGTACATCAGTCCCCTTGTGTACCCTCCTCTACATGGACTTTGGAGGGCCTACTCTTTCCTCAACCACTTAATCACAACCACTAACTGACTGCTCTTTCACTTTCTCTGGTGTCTGGCATGGATAAGGGAGTGGATCATACCGAGATAGAAAAGGTTAAAGATCAGGAGCTGTAAACAATAACATACCTCGCCTGGAGTGTATGAGCAGAAGAGACAGGTTGATGTGTTTCAGTGATGTGTTTGGTGATATGGATTAGCTTAGCCCTGTGCCTGTCCTGGTTTGGCCGTGACAAACACATGGCAAGGTCAGCCAGTCCATGTTGGTAACTCTCCTACAGTTTAATCTCTCAAACAGTGTTAGAGTTAAACTAATATTGACACTGGACTGGCTGCTAATGCAGCAGTGTTTTTTCTGTGCCTATGCAGGGGTCGCTCTCCATATATGATCAGTCTTATTTCTGTTATTGTTTTCATTGGTGTCCTGTTCTATAGACCTGGTTCTAAATCAAACCAGTAAGTGTTTGAGCTGCAGCACAGCACAGCTTGTATATTTGGGTTGCCAAGCTTTTCTTCATCCAGGTTCTCGTTGTTACGTGCAGACAAAGGGGCCCTTTGTCTAATGGCAGAATTTGTTTACCATTTTCCACTGGAGGAGCTTTCACTGTGACTCATTTCTTTTTTTAATTTATTAGCCTTAAAAAGCAGCTTTAATTTTCTGTTGTCAAATGTTGTTTTCACCTACTGGCCAGTAGGTGGGAAATATTCATGCAGGTTTTTGTGAAGTCAGGCGGGAATGGTTCGCGCGGTTACACTGTAGTCTCTTTCTAAGTTTTGCTGTTTTTCTTTTAGTTAAAGATACTTTTTTATACTGAGTCTCTGTGTGTTGCAGTGGAAACAGATGTCAACGTGGATGGTGATGATGGCTTTAAAGGGCCACTGGACCCCACTGTAATGTCTACTCTATTAGCAATGTCCCGAGGATGTCAGGTTTACTTTGGTTTTGGAATGGAGCTAGCCACTGGTCAGGGCTGGCCGGACTGATACTTCAGATTTAATGTCTCACTGCCAGCAAGCCTGGTTTGTTTTACCTCGAATCATGAAATGACTCACTTCTATAGTAATCTGATAAGGGCTGTCCTTTATATGGCAATAAGCACATGACGCCATTGTCCGCTTGTGAAATTCAAATTGGAATCAGTTTTATTATTTAGGAATATTTAGGTAACATTTAGCCTTTCTTGCCTATGAATGTGAGCTTCTGTATATGCATGTGTGGGTGCAGCAGGGGTCAGAGGGGTGGAGAGGCAAAGTGCTCCAACAGCTGCAATCCCCCATGTTTAATACAACAGCTTCTCTATTCTGAGGTGAGAGCATTAGACCCCCTGATGTGGCCATTGTGGAGAGGTGTGAACCAGCAGCAGTAAAATCCCTGCAGAGGACTGTGAAAGAGGAAGAGACTGTGATCGTGGTTGGGGATGGGCAACAGTTTGGTATGAGCAAATGCAAAGATGAAAATCTGAGTCATTTTGGATGTTTTTCTTAGTAGCCGGGTGTTTTAAATGTCTTGCTTGCCACTTGTGAAACAACTTGACACATCGACGGTTTTAACAAAACAGCTGATGCTTTCCCCACATTCACTCTAGTGAGTTCAAACTGATTGCCGCTTGTTGAAAAGTTGGAAGGAACTTGTTGTCAAATTGCTGATCCGCGTAACAGCTCCTGGTTGAGAGCTGTGAAGAGAGTCAGCTGCTGAATAGCATAAAGTATTGAAGCCTTAGCTGTTATTTCTGGTTGTGACATCTGCTTGGATGCGCACACATTTTGCCTGTGTGACAATAAACAACATTATTTGGCTACCTTAGCTAGCAGTGCCTCAATTTCCAGGCCACCTGTTGCCCGGCTATATTATCCTTCTGAGGATACAGAGGAAATGGTTTTGCTGTGATATGGGATCAGATCCTTGAGAGACTGGGCTGTTTATCTTATCATCACTGGTGGGTGCTTTTTCAGATCTTAATGACTTCTTTTCAAGTCAGTGCTGGGATCTGGAAATGTCTGTAAATTGTTAAAAAAAAGGACATAACTTGCTCTAGGCTTGTAGAGCTACATATAGATCTTTTCCCCGTCCTGCAACTTACAGTAACATCTGACTGTTAAGAAAAAGGTGGCCTCTGCTCAGCGTAGTAGACTCACTGTAGTCAGCACGCGCCAACCAAACACTGCTACTCTCATCATATTCAGGCTCCTGGACAGCAGCATTGACAACATGTGTGTATGTGGTGTGTGTGTGTGACTAGACGAGCGTCCATATGGCAGCTGTAAGGACTCAAACAGCTTCTGTCTGGCCTTGACTTTGAGAGTACTATCCTATTTGTATGGGTCCATGTGATCTGCAATAAATCATCAGACACTACTGCCTCTCATTTCTGTCATTCAGCTGATCTCACTTCTCAAGTGTCAGTCACGCTACAGTTGGAAATCATTCAGCTTTTCTTATACGTGTTCCACATTTGAACTTGATTTCGAAATTTTGTCTCTGCTCCCGCTGATCCAGGTTTCATTCAAACTGTTCATGAGAGGGACGTTTAAATCTCTTTTTTTCACTGAAGGAATGAGAGCGGCGAAGGTCATGAGCTGTCTCTGGCTTAGATCAGATCACTGCATATGAGATCCTTTTTCTGATATGGAACCACTCCAGTGTTTAACCATATCCTAATAGGTTAGTGCAAACTCTGGGGCACACGTGTTTTACTTAGGTGTTGCTAAGGTTCAAGGGCCGCTGGTTCTTTTCTCTGGTCCTCTTTGTGCACAAGAACCGTAGCATTTGTTGAGCCGTGTTTATGACTGCAGATGGTGACTGCAGCCGGCACTGGAGGCTTAAAATGTGATTGTAATTTTTCCCTTTTCGAGCTTAAATCCTTTTTTTTTTTTTTTTTTTTTTTTAATAGTGTTCAAGTGACATCAGCCTTGCAGCTGGGTGGAAGACAATTAAATGTGGAATGGGGGGAAAAATGCTGTGCTGAACAGGAGGGGGGTAACAGAGGAATTTGACTGCTGACAACTTCCCTCTGTAACCTCATCATAAAGCGTATTAGTTACGGCTACGCACTGTTGTGTCACATCAGCAAGTTCCAGCACTCTGTATCACCCTTAATTTCTCAACCCCACATAAAATAGTGGTTGCAGTCTGGCAATTATGGCGTGGTGAAATGTTTTTTTGTCGAATGTCCCCTGATTTCTGACCTTCTAATGAGACAAACCCAGTACTTGGTTACAGTGAAGCTGTTGTTTACACATTCCTTACTTGCAGCCTAAATCGTTTAAACTAGTTTAATTAATGCTTAATTGTCAGCTGGGTGGTGCACATCATTAGTGGCTGCTGTAAGGCAGTTGGTGGGACATGAAGAAGCCGCTAATGCTTTTCATCTGCCCTGACTTTCCCATTAAAACATTGCTCAAATCTCTTTGTGTGCTGTGAAATTGGCTTGCCATTTGTTCATAGCAGCATGACCAAATGAGAAGACCGATCGGTTTGAGATGATCACATTTGACCTTTTTATTGCCTGTCAGATGGATACTGTACTGCTGTTTTCACTGCACTACAGGAATTATTTGCCTAGTCTCCACTTTAGCCATTGAAGCATTAATACAGCCCATCTCAGGAGTATCTCTGTCCTGAACAGCTGAGAAATCTCGTGCCTGCCTCTAATTACGTGTCTTTTCATGCCCCTACTTTTACCAAGGAATTTGATGAGTCGCACTCAGCAGATTGACGTTTGAGCCTCATTAAATGCTAATTATGCAAAAGCTCTTTCTTTTGAGCATGCAGCTATAAGATAAGGGTGGGGAAATGCCAACGAGAAGTTGATAGATCATCCAAAGATAAAGACCCATTAAATGCTAATTCTTCCTGCTTTACAGTGCAGAACTTTGTGTGTGCGCGTCTTTGCAGATCTGCATGTATCAGTGTAAAGTAGTCAAAAAAACTGCCTTCAACTGCCAGCTTGCTGATTAAAGCATGATGTGCTTGTTTGGTTATTTCCTGATTTTTTTTTCTCTCCTCTCTTTGAAAAGCTGCCATGGCCAACTGTGGCTGGACTCTGTTCA
This sequence comes from Simochromis diagramma, assembly GCF_900408965.1. Taxonomy (NCBI): domain Eukaryota; kingdom Metazoa; phylum Chordata; class Actinopteri; order Cichliformes; family Cichlidae; genus Simochromis; species Simochromis diagramma. The sequence goes on along the minus strand of NW_024386945.1, from coordinate 3,132,637 downwards.
GATCTGATTCAACAAAAGATGCTGGAGCTTTGTTTCCTCTGCCTTGTTATTGTGTACATGTTCCTCCAGCTGTGTCATTTATTGCATGCATGTGCTTGCAGATTAATTCTTAAATTATTTTGCCAAAAAATCATTTGCTCATCCTGGTTGTCCGAGAGCATTTGGCTGAAACAAAGGAAACTGTGCTCAATGAACTTTTCTCGCATAGGTTTGGAGGACTTGTAAGAGGCACACATGAAGTGTGTGGTCTGCTGGTGAGAAACTTCTGCTACTTCTAAACTCAGATCTGAATTTAAAGATAGCAAAAGCAAGCTCTCCATCTGTCTTATTGTGAGAATTCATAACTAGGAAATCCTGATGATTTACAATACTGAACATGCAGGTCTTTGCTGCTTTACTGGGATATCCCTGAGTCTGCATATCCAATCAAAAATAAAAGGGTGGGGGGACACAGGTTCTTCCTCTCCAAATTGAACTGGTTTGCTTCTTTGTTCCTCTTCCAACGGGAGTTTCTGCTCTGGATTTGGAACTGGCATTGCACATTCTTATGAGGTACAGGCTACAGTAACAGTGCGACCGTGACCTTCTCTTTGTTCTCCCACATATGTGTTTTCATAACCATAGATGCTGAGAGGATTTCAAAGCTTTGTGCTGACCACCAGTAGACCCTGCCCCACCGCTGTTAGATGTTTTTTCTCTGTGGTTTTCTGCATCTTAGCATCTACAGTCATGTTCCAGGAGGATTAATTACAGTGGATTACACCATCCTTGGAATATTCCACCGTTTAACTGCTGTTTGACTCATACTGACTCTCCTGTCTTTTTCTGGACCCTACTGAGTAGTTACCCTTCGGGCCATGATACTAAGTTTAGCCCCAATGTAAACCTTCATGCACTATTGGTAGATCTAGGGCAGGAAAGGGTGTATTCTTCCTGTTTTTAAGCTCCCTGGACACTGTCTGGTCTCATTGGTCCCATACCTCCTCTACCCACATCAATCCCAAATACGTCTGTGATGCTTGTCAGGTCAAGTGGCTCAGGAATGAGGTAATGGCTAAACCCTTAGGCACATTATCTACTGGATAGCCCCCCCCCCCCCTAATCTTGCCTAAGGCTTGATTGTCTCAATTTACATAGCACCCCCTTACTGCTTTTATTCTTTTATTTCTGTTTGGAACTCACCTATAACCTCACTATTCTTTCCGTGTCTACTGGTCGCGCCTCTTCACGGGTGACTTGCCTTTCTGTAGTTGTACAGTGTAGCTCCGAGGACACTGATGTTTAGTATCACAGCTGTAGAAACAAGAGAGTGACTCTACTTAGCCTGTCTGCTTTTTTGTTTTCCTTGTGAATCTGGCCCACAGGGGAGCGTGTGTGACCATGCAATTGTTTCCCCTTGTATGTGTCTTACTGTAAACAAAGGGAGTGAATGTGCCTGTCAACATTGCTGCAGCTTGCAGTGGTTGTAGGGGATTATGTAAAACAGTGCTGCAACCTGTTAGGATGTTTAAAAAAACATGCGCCGGATCATGCTTAAAGCTGTTCAGGTGGGAGGTCTGGAATGCAGTTTTTAATTGAAGTCAGGCTGGAGATGTTTTCACACATGAACTTCCAAAAATGTTGGAAAAAATTAGGTTGGGACAGTGTCCGAAAGTTTTCCTTTCTCACATGTAGCTCACAGCAGGAGATGGCTGGCATTTAGCTGTGTTGGAAATATTCTCTTTACTTTAGGTTTGACACCTTAACCTAAAGCAAAGTACCCATGCTGTTCTCATATCGGTGCAACTTCAAATAACAGAAACATTGTATCTGTGTGGTACATTTGCACTCTCACATGCACCTCTGATTGATTAAAAAAGGGTGTGGCATATGTGTGAAATGACTTGAGCTACAAACCGTGGTTTGATTAAAAAAAATGTACATTTAAAAATGCTTGGTTATCTGTTAGTCACCCACCCTGTCTGTCTTTTCTTTGCAGTGCAAGTGTGCTGGTTGGAGCCCCCAAGGCTAGAACAAAGCAGTTCAACGTTACAGAGGGAGGGTCTGTATTCTACTGTCCATGGAGCTCCAGCCAAACCGACTGCCACGCCATCAAATTTGACCTTGAAGGTAAGTCTTATGACTGATATTTACACTCTGGGCTTCATTAGCGCCAAAGAAGTTTTATGCTCTTTTCTAGCTTTGCAATTCAAAAAAAATCCTTCTCCACGGGGCCTTGATGCTGCAAATCAGTTCATCCACTCTCTGAAACAAACAATTTTTTTCTGCCTTCTCCCTCCCTTTATGTCAAATTTCTTCTGTTCAACCATGAGGTTTGATCAGAAGATGTGCTGTGTTTTCAGGCTCAAAGCTGGAGCTGTTTCTCACTGACATAATGCAGAGTTGGAAATGAAAGAAAAAAATTAGCCAAAGTGGAGGCTTTGGAGCTTTTTACTTCATAGAAGGTTATTTGCACAATCCTGCCTGTTATCTGTGCAATGCAACTACACTCTCTTTTTCCTTTAACCTGTTTGTTGGGATATATTGTTTGCTCTTAAACTATTCAGTATTGTTGTTTCTCTGCCCATTTTTTTTGGAGGCAATCGGAACATTTTCTTTCTGGAAAATGAATCATTGTTTTACTCCATTGAGTGGTTGTTGGCTACATTAGTTCCTGGACTTTGGGTGTTCCTTTTTTCCTGTTTGTCTTCTCTTCAGGGATAAAAAGATAATGAGGTGTCAAAGAGTTCTTGAAGGGTACTACTTCCTTCCTCCAGATCACGTTTGTGTTGCCTGGCCTCGGGAGGTATACGGAGATAAGCAACCAATAAACAAATAGGTCGGACAAAGAAATATCCTGTTTGTATGACAGGTGAGGTAGACACTACTAGTCTTAACAAAGAGGCTCCAGTTGAGTCAAAATCAAGTAAAGTGGTTTAGAAGAACACGAGGAAGCGTGTGAGGTTGTCTTAAGAGTGGATTCATGTTTCAGTATGTTGACAGAGTGCCCACAAGCCCTGTTTTGCACAATGGATCCACGGCGAAGTGAAGAATGAGCAGGTCAAATTATAAATGATGTAGCAAAGACATACTGCTATACAAACACACAAACAGTATGACTCATACATGTAGGAGGACCCCATCACTTCTGGCTTCTTTCCTGGGAAATCCAACTTAAATTTATTCTCCCTAATTGACAAAGTGGAGAAATATTCCACTGCATGTTTCACAAGCCCCTTTTCCCCCCTATTGGACGCCACTGCTTGGTACCCTTTGCTCCACTATTTTAGCACTGCTTTTCTTGCAACATAAAATGTGTCGTGCAGCCATGGATGCTGGCTAAAGGCCACGCGGAGTGATATCATGCACATTCAATGAGCCCTCACGGTCAAGGTTAGTCTCCTGGGCTGCCAGAGTCCTTCATATTTTGAAAATGCTTTGAAAGAGCAGATTAGAGTGCCAGTGCCAGCCCTCACATCTGGATCAGAGTAAAACTGCAGTGCTGTGGAGGAACGCTTAGTCCATGAACATCTGCATGCAAATATGGCTATGACAAGCAGCTGTTACATGAATGACATTTACTGCTGCAATTCATTTACTGCAGCTTTGCCTGTATTTTCTTTGCCAATCATGATAGTAAAGACTAGTGCAATAAAAAAAGACATTTAGTGATTTTTTTTTTCTTTTCCCCCAATTTATTCAGTATGAATAATAAAGAAAATGGCTCTAGAGTGTCTTGTATATTCTTGAAACAAAGTGGTGTCAGAGGTCGCCTGTTTCTTGGTGTTTTTGAGCTCTGACCCAGAGGCCACAGAACCTCTTAATTAGCCTAACTAATTGGGTCAAAGTGGCCAGAGACTCCCTCCTATCCACTTCCTCTGCCACTGAGATAAGAGCCTGTCTATTTGAGAGGACACATACAGGATGGGAGGCAGGGAACGAGAGAAAAGAGGAAAGGCCAAGAAACCAGAGACCAGCTCTCTTCTGTCCCCCTCTCGTCTCCTGCTGTCAGTACTCCCACAGGGGCAGCTGATGTGATGAGTGAATTTGGCCATTTGTCTTCTACCTCACTGACACACAGCAAAACACATACACACTTAAAACGAGAGGGTCTGACCACACTAATGGCTCTCCACTCACCCACAGTTCAAAGTAGACAGTGAGTCTGTATGCACTCCAGACCTTCACTGCCCCTCTGCTCCCTGGAGAGACTGGCACCACATCACATCAGCACACCGTGCTATCCAGCCTCCCAGGGGGACTTTGGTCGGATCACATCTTGTTGTGGGTCCTTCTCTGGATTTCCCTTTATCTCCCCTGTGAATCTCCTCTATTTTCATCTTAAAGGAATTCCACATGATTACAGCTGGCTGCCTTCCGTCGCCTCACAGACAACAAAAAGAGCTTTTCATCATTCATTATAGTGACACAGAGCCATGGCTACCACATAAAGACTTTGCTAACCTTGTTTGGGTCCTTACTATGAGGTGCTTCCTTTCTGTCACCCTGCAAGATAACCTGAGCATAGTTAGACAGTATGAATTACAAGACCACCTTTTTGAATGCTACTCTTGGTTATCTTGGGAAGTTAACGCAAACCAACACAGATGTTGGTCAGTCTTAAACTTCACCTGGCCGATTAGCATTTGCCTTGACCAAACAAACCCTTCTGTTATGAAAATGTTAAAAAAAACATACCATGCAGCTAAGGCAGATTAGTTAAAGCAACAAGGAGCTGTTTGAAGTACTGGTTGGGGTTTTGCCCATGCAGCAAAAGCACTTCTTATCACTCTTTTGAACACTTGAATCATAGCAGCCTGCTGCTCGCCCATGATGAATACTGTTAGCACGAAAGCCCCAGAGATGGAGATTAAACAGAAATACATTTGGGTTATTAAAAAACTATATTCTCTCTGCTTACTGCTTGGGTGATGGGAGGCATCACTCCCTGGAAACAGATGGGAGAAGGGGCTGTGCAGTTGAGGAGCCTTGTGGTGAGATAGTGAAAGAAAAATGAATAGGAAAATAGTGATAATGTTGAAACTGACAACAGAGAAGGGGAGAGTGAAGTGGGTGCCTAAATAGAGATGAGTGAGAAGCTGCTGTGAGGAAGCGAGGCCGGAGTGTGTTTTCCTTGGACCCCAGCCCCTTTGCTGTTTCCACAAAGACATGGTGCAGGCCTTCATCCTCAGCTCCAGGCTGCCTAGTTGGCTTGAAAGAAAGACTAGAGGAAGACAGGCATGGACAGAGTGAATATAATACACAATTCCTTCCTCACATCCACATGGGTCTTGATCTTTCCCAGTATCTCCCAGTTCTGTTTGACAGACACTAGCTCTGTTCTTTAGAAAGACACCTGTGGTTGCAGAAGTCTGAGTGAATGGGGATTATGAGTGAAGGACTCGTGGAATGGCTGATCTTATACGCACTTCCCCTTACAGATGTCAGCTCCTACACTCATATGAGCGATATGTGTCTTCCTTGCATAATCAATTAGTTCGGATTTCGTTCTTTATTGCAGCACAGATGTAGCATCTGTTTTCCAATAAAGTTGTGTTTAAACCGGACTGCCCAGACCATCTGTCGCATCACCTGCTGCTGTCAGAGCACTAAAGTGGGAGATCAGTGATACTGTCCAGGTGGTCAAACAGGGCAAAGGGTCAGCAGGGTTAAGCCACACCAGTCCAGTCCAAACCTGGCAAAAGCTAACACAACTACTATCTGTAGAACAGTGGCCTAGTAGGAAATAACATTCTTTTCAAGTTTAACCATCTCTGTATGAAGAAAGTGTAACATAATGCATGTTGTCTGCCAGTTTTTACAGATGTTTCCAAGAATCTGGAAGGGAGGGGCAGGCAGCGTTATGATGCTTGAGGTCCAGCTGAAGGAATGCATGTGTTATCATGCTGCTATAACTCAAATTCTTTTCTCTCTCTCTTCCTTTATTTCCCCAGGGGATCGCAATGTCTTGCTCAATGACACAAATTACCAAGCTGATTTCAAATCCCACCAATGGTTTGGTGCCACTGTCCGGTCTCATGGTGACACAATTCTGGTAAGGTAGCCTTCGAAGAGATGCATTTAAAATGATAGAATCTTCCTTAAGGGATGAAAACCTCAGCTGTTGCTTTCTGCTGTTAAGATCAGGAATTTCAGACTAGCCTGATGGCCTGATATACGACTGTGAGAAACTTTTTACTTGAGTGATGACTCACTCTCTTGGCTGGGTGATTGCACATATCCTGTGTTAGTTAGAAGTTAGGAGAAGTGGCTAGATTATTGCCCATTAAGTTGTTGTCATTCAGGTCCAATTTTCACCCCTAGTCTCAACTCACTGTACTCACAGCCACACACATACACCATGTGACATCAAAGTTTAGCTGCCTGTTGTTTGGTCTGATTGTACGGCTTGTGACCTGGGTTGAGTTACATGGTTACCCCCACACGAGACACTCCACTGACCTCAGCTTGAGACCCATTCTGAGTTCAACGGGGGGGTGTGTTTCACAACTGGAAAAACATCTCCCACCTAATGGCTCACCCTGTTCATCAACACACTGTTAATCCTCCACTTTTCTTACTTGTCAATCCCACTCCTGTGAACTGCAGGCTTGTGCCCCACTTTACTCATGGAGAACTAAGGAGGATATTCCCCATTCTGATGCTACAGGAAGCTGCTACCTCTCTGTCGAAAACTTCACCAACTTTGTGGAGTATGCTCCTTGTCGTACAGGTAATCATCACCTCTCTTCAAATCTTATCGGCATGGATGCTTTAATATAACAGGATAACACCGATGGTTGTTTCCTGGATGGTTTCTGGATATCATTTGTTGATGCTTCACTTATTCTGACAGTAAGTCCTTCATGATACACCGCTCCTTTTGTCCTTCAGAAATCAGTGGTCCATCAGGACAAGGTTACTGCCAGGGAGGATTCAGTGCCGACTTTACAAAGGTAAATGTACATTTTCTGTCAGTGAACCAACACAGGGTTTCTTGAATAGTTGTATTTTTTCCCACTGAGGTAATTCACAGGTGTTATTTTTTTTTTAGGATGGCAAAGTGGTGCTGGGAGGACCAGGTAGTTATTTCTGGCAAGGTATGTAGGACCTGCATCAATCAAAAGTCAAAAACAAAAAACACACACACACGCACAGAAATCTCAGTATGTCTTTCCAAGTTTCTTTCTTATCATTATCTTTATCTTATTTTAGGTCAAGTGATCTCTGCAGCTAAGGAGGACATTATCAGAGCATACTATCCAGGCTATTTTATTCAGGCGGTGAGTGGCCAGATCCAGACCAAACAGGCCCATTCTTTGAAAGATGACAGCTATCAAGGTAAGCTAATTAAAACTTTATAAATTTTGCTAAATCACATGTCGTCATGTACCTGCCACGAAAGCTAATTTTTCTGTTTCCTACAGGCTACTCTGTTGCAGCTGGGGAATTTAGTGGTGATGGGGTAGAAGGTAAGTCAACAAATCAGGTAGCAGACACTGCCAGCATTAGGTGAGGTTGACAAATAGTGAAACACTTAAAGACATTTACAGAGCAACATGAATGTTACAGTTGTAGTAAGATAAACATAAATCATTTACAATATTTTACATAATTATTGAGCTGGAAATGTCTTTAGTAAATTCTGTAATCCTCTGACTGGGCTTTAACCGTATTTTTCCCACTTTAAATCTTTGCTTTGTCTCACAGATTTTGTTGCTGGGGTTCCAAAAGGACACATGCTTTATGGTTCGGTAAGATCGCTTAATCATCACTCTCATTTTGGCTTTCATTTAAGCGCTTTTAGAATGGGAAGCCTGGGATTTATACTTGGGAATGATACAAGAAAGAAAACAACTTTAGCGATATTGTCACAGTGGGGATTATTTTTGCAGTGAATTCCTTTCCATGGATCGTGCTTATATTAGACCCTATAAAAGTTCACCATATGTGCTTGCTGTGTTGCAGGTGTCTATTCTGAACGGTACAGATCTGACAAACATGACTGAGTACACTGGAGAGCAGGTGAGTCCAAAAACTCCCACCTGAGCCAACTACAGAAAGTTCTGTAATGCTCCACTTCCTCTGTGTTTTTATTGCTCAGCTCCCATGAGAGCTCTTAATTTGCTGATTCATAGTAAGCATAAATAATTTCCTCTACTGCAAACTACAATAGAGACAAAAATCTAGCAAACACAATACTGCAAATCTCAGTTCTTGGGGGGGAAAGTGCAGTTGCAATTTGTGCAAATGGTTCTGGGAATAGAAAAGCAATCAACTTATTTCAACACTGGTGATTGACTCAGCTGAACAAACATAATCACAAGCGAATTTGCATACACTCCAGCGAGACTGCTTTTGCAGTGCTTTGTAGACTGAAAATCGTGACAGAAACTGAACAAGAAATGGAACCGACAGGCCTTCACTGGACCCAACCTGTAAAACCCATCAAGCCTTTGTGATTTCTTGAGTCTTTATGATTTTTTTTTTTTGTTCTAGTAACAGAGAAAACACGCCTGAAGTTTAGTTTAACAGTGTGAGGGTTTGGGATTTTGGACTGCTTAAATTGTAATCATGTCTTCTGTTGATGTGATGTTTAAAGTCATGGAAACACCTTTTCTTTTTTCTTTTTTTTTTAATAGATGGGCTCATATTTTGGGTATGCAGTGGCCACAACTGACATTAACAGTGATGGGTGAGTAGTAGCTGTCTGTCTTTCTTTATTTTATTTTTCAGTGTATCTTTTTTTTTCTTTTTTGTGATGTTCCTGTTTTGTCTGCAGGATGGTTGACCTGCTGGTGGGAGCTCCCATGCTCATGGTCCGAAGCTCTCATGGACGCCTGGAAGAGATGGGCCAAGTCTACGTTTATCTCCAGCGTAGCCCCTTGAAACTAGAGTCCCGCCTACCTCTAACAGGCACTCAGGTGTTTGGGAGATTTGGCAGCACCATTGCACCATTGGGAGATCTGAACTTGGATGGTTTCAATGGTAAGAATAGGGAATTATAATATGGTAGGACAGAAATTGGTAATGTGGGGAAATGATATATAAGGCAACAATTTAAAAGAAGGAAATTTAGTAACAATCTATTATGATGCTACTCTTTTCTCATTACACTTTGAGAATGCTTGTATGCTTTGTTATAATATCGAAGATTACGCTATAACACAATGACGCTCTGTAGAAATGTGCTTGCTTGAACCACTTATGGTCTCTAAAGAATGAAGCCGAATAGCTTTGGTGACTTCAACAATATTTATAGCCTACAATACATTTCACTTTATGAATGAACCAAACTAGAATACTAATAATGCTAAATCTAAAGACTGTTATGGATGGTAACTAAGTGTTTAGATAAAACAGTTATTGGTTATGAACTTTAAGTGTTGCTGCTTATGTCACAATGTAAGGCATATAGTCAATAAATGATATAGTATATACAATGATGAGTATGTTAAGTGATCTTGGTATAAGAGGATGAACATGAGAGCTGATCAGCTAGGATTCAGTTTTAGCTTTAATCACAGAAATGGACCGGAAGTTTCATTCCTACATAACTGGAGATTATGTAGATCACACAGAGCATCATCGCATAGGTTGACTTCTAAATACCCCTGTGTCCTTATGTCAAAGAAAAAAAGTTTTGCTTCTTTGTGCAATTTCAAAACATTAGCAACACTTTGTAGAGCAAGGAAATCTACATAGGCTATTTAAGTAAATCATGCATATTAATTTTGTAGTGAAAAACAGCTGAAACTGTAAATAAAGTGCTCTGGGATTTTAGTTTCTTTCTCTAAATCTCAACGGTAATATAAGTTAATTTTTTCCCCCTGCAAGATGTGGCTATCAGCTGTCCATTTGGAGGAGAAGATCAGCAGGGACTGGTTTATATTTACAATGGATACTCAGAAGGACTCAGACAAAAGCCATCTCAGGTGATTAGGGGGCAGTGGGCTGCAGGGACTATTCCTGCTAGCTTTGGATTTGCCCTCAGAGGTGCTAAGGACCTGGACATGAACGGATACCCAGGTAAGTGAGGATGAAATTTGTAATGAGCATCATTAACGGTTTATTTATTTATTTTGTGTGTGTGTTTAATTTATCTTTCTTAATTTCCTCAGATCTCATTGTTGGAGCTTTTGGTATTAATAAGGCTATTCTATATAGGTATGTTTTATTTTTATGTATGTTTTTGCTTGATTGAAAAGTCAAATTCCAAAATTAAGTCTGGGGGAAAAAAGCATGGCTGTGTTCGTCTGCCTGGTGTGCCAAGATAAATGTTTGGTCACTCTACAGATATAGTGTAAGAACAAAACAAAAGGAAAGACAGAGAAATAGAGTTTCCAAAATCTGAAGCTAATCTATGAAGCACTTAAAGTGGAAACTGTAATATCTGATGACTGTGTCTTCAATCAGCATTCTTGTTGTTGCCTACAGATCCCGGCCGATAGTCAACACCAGTGCCTCGCTGACAGTTTCCCCCACCATGATTAATCCTGAGGAGAAGAACTGCATTCTCACCACTGGAAACTCCAGCATTCCCGTTTCCTGGTGAGTATTCAGACGGTCCAGAATTACAGAACACTCTGTTTCCTGCAGCTCTTCACTTTTGGTATTTATTTGACCCAACTGCAGAGACATGGGCTTCCCCATTTCCCCCGTGCATAAACATTTCTATCATAATAGGAAGTTTTGATAAAGAATATCCTTTACACAGTGATGGTATTCTGAGGACTGCTCTTATCTGACCTATTTTCAGAGTGTCTTCATATAACACACTTTATTTTGTGGAGTGGAGAGAGAAAAAAAGTTGAATAGAAGCATTGTTTGCAGTTTTCAGCCTGATCTAACTGTGCAAAGTATCCAGCTCCAAAAAAAAAAGAAAAACCCTAGAGGAAGGAGACCACGGTAGCTTGCTGCTCGACACGGTTGACACTGTGCTCCTGTTTCGGCTTCCCCCCCCCTTCTCTACACGCTGATCCATAAAGGAAACTGTTGTATACACATATGTCTTGATTGTGCTACGTTGCCTGGTGATGGGGAGATTTTGGTGATCGGGGGGAGGAGAGCAGAGGAAATAATGGGAGGGGAGGGGCTGGAAGGTTTTTGCAGTTGCTTTGAATGAGATATTGTTTGGTGGTGGAACACAGCTGGGAAACATCAGGACACGTAGACTCCCGTGAGCGTGCGCACACAGTTGTGCCGAAAAGGGCAGACACAGGAGCATTCATATGAAGTTACTGCTACTCTTCAAAAGGAGGCTTTGCACTTTCTCTGTCTTTTGCTCTCATTTTTCACCTCTCTTCCTGTTACTTTGCTTTTTTTTTCGGTAAAGCCCATCCGTCTTTCTTTTCTCTTTTGCATTATTTTTTTTTCTGTGACTCTTTCAAGGGGTTACTAGTGATAGGGGTTGGGGGTTTTGGGGTTGCAGACTTGGACAGCGGCGGCATGTTGTGTGGCTGATGTCATGGGAGAGAGCTACAGGCTTATATAGACAGCCACTCACTGGTCAGCACTGAAACCTGAGTCGTTGCTCAATTTCACCCTTCTTAACTCTGCTATTTCTTTGTGTGTGGGGAGGGCTGCGGGTGGAAAGCGGAGACACACTGATTTATCAGCCTGGCCGGCAAAAGTAGTTTTATGCCAGCCTATCTCCAAACATGTGTGTTTTTTGTCATAATATTCGCTGAAAGCTCAGTGTGCTCCACGCCTTGTAATGTGAACCATGTAATGAGCTGACACACACAAAAAAAGTCACCCATGAGAAAAGGCGAGAGAACAAGGGAGGGCATGTGAGGTGTCTTATGTGTACAGTATTTACACAGAGTCTCTGCCATTAATGGATATGCTTCTCTCATCATGTCCTTGTCCTTTCTTCCCAAAACAGTGTCAACCTGAGTTTCTGCATATCTGCTGATGGGAAGCACCTTCCAAAGAACTTAGGTGAGCCAATTTTCCACATCTGCATTTTATTACAAGCAGGGAAACTGTCAAATAGCCACCAGTGGTAATGTTTTAAATCCATAACAGTCTGTAGGTTAAAGTGTTTTGGCAGCTAATGCAGATTTTCAGACTTTGTTATGACAAAAAGGGAGTGCAGCATGCCAAATGTCCTTTGTGATCCACCTTGAGTGATCTAACCTCTTCTGTCCTCAACATTTTTCCTCGTTACCTCTTAGTTATCATCTCTTATTAGTCCCCCTCAGTACACAACAGCTCTATGTGCCATTGACTATGTTGTGTGTATTTCAGAGTATTTACGGAGGTCCTTTTCAGACCTGTCACTTTGTGACTCTAGAACATTCATCACACCATGAATGGTCATTTGTGTGTGTTATGCGTTCCAGATTTCCAGGTGGAGGTGCAGCTTGATAGTCATAAACACAAGCAGAAAGGTGCAGTGAAGAGGGCTCTGTTCTTGGATTCCCAGCAGCCTTTGCTCCCAATGACTGTGAGGCTGAACCACGGAGAGCGAGTGTGCCAGAATAAAAGAATCTACCTAAGAGTAAGTCCTCTCTTTCTCTAACAAAAAATGACATTTAAGCCTGTGGAATGCTTAGAATCATTATTGAAAAACTGCATATAAGTGAAGTGTAACTAATAGCTGTAGTCATTTTATAGTTGTGTTTCTGTGTCACTTTTGAACAGCCAAATTGCACGGTGGTATGACACAAAATGTGTTTTTCTCACTGTAGGATGAGAAGGAGTTCAGAGATAAACTCTCCTCTATTTATGTGGCCTTGAACTTCAGCTTGGACCCAAAAGCTGCAGCTGACTCCCACGGCCTGTGGCCCATCCTCAACTATCAGACCACACACGTAATTGAGCAAAAGGTAATTTGACGTGAACTACACTTCTATCAGCTAGGTTAATTAACCCGGGTATCTACAGAGCTGTTTAAATTATTATATAGTAAGTTCACTAATAATCTGCATGTGCGACTGAGATTCCTTCAACTCATTCTCTCTGATCTCTCGATTGCACTTTCCGCCATCATTCAGTAATCACTGGCCAACTCCTTACTGACTCTTCTGTTCATGATGAAAGTGTGAATCTTTTCTTTGTCGGCTGGGAAGAGATCCAGGGTGTCTGGAAAGTTGTTTTCAAAATGAAAATGTGAGACACATGTACAGTGGCGTGTTTCCTTGTCCCAGCAGGAGTAGCTCTTGGCCTGCTTAGCTACTGAGGTGAGTGTTTTCAGAGCTGCAGGCACAGAAGGATGGTCAATATTTCAGGGAGGGGCACGGACAGAATGTTGGCCCCTCTGGTTGAAGTGTCTCAGCATTTCTACATGAAGGCATCTTTTCAGCTGTGGCACAGCACGCACCATATGTTTAATTCAGCAACAGCCACCAGATTGGAGCATTAGGGGAATAGCAATCAGTCTAGTTTGATCTCCATCTCTTTCTTTTTCGTTCTCTACCCTTGTGAGTTTCTCTTTTTTCCTTTTGGACCTTGTCACTGCTGTTTTTCTTTCCTAAATATCAAAGCTTTTGGGCCTCCAACAGATGTGGTCTACTGCTGTACCAAGACCTTGAGACAAGCCTGAGAGAAAGAATTAGCCATAAACCTGAATCCGTTCTTTGAATGTATAAAAGCAGAGTAGGAGTGGTGTCAGACTGCCAACAAATTTAATTAATTTTGCTTTACTCTGTATGAATATAACGGTATACAAACAGAGTATGGTGACTATTATATCACAGCCTTGGCCTAGAATAGATACATGATGCCCTCTTGATTTCCACACATGCTTTGAGAATGTGTGGCAGGCGATATAACAGTTCATAGACTCTGCCAAGTTCGTACTCTCTCAAAGCTGGAGTGCGAATGAAAGGCAGCTGATGCGCAGAGCGCAGTCTCACTCTCTCACCCTAACATTTTCCACATGTATCTGTGAAGATTTGTGGCATTATGATGGATCTATTAATTGCTATCGCATCGCTCGTCTTGCACATAGCATGCATTTGTATGCATGCCAGTAAAGATTCAAGTTGCAGCCACCTTTGGAGAACTTGGAACCGGCTGAAATTGTGAATCAATGCCCTCCTTGTTCTTAAAACAAAGTCGTCTGACCAATTGAATATGATTTTGATTAATGTGCTCCAGTCATATTGCCAAGGTTGTGTTTTGTTTTTGCCAAATGATACTTGGACTCATTATGTCACATGCTGATGTCAGTGTTGATGTTGTTTAAGTACAGTAATGGTGGTACGAATGTTGTTTTCCTGCCCCAAACAGACATATGAGCTGGGGTGCACATGCGGCCAAGTTAGCATGGTGGTTACCATGGTGTGCATAATTAGAGCTCCTAGATGGTGTAATGACAAGGGGGGTTCTTGGCTCTCTTTAATCTTCTTCTCTATTTCTATTTATTGTCTTTATCATCATGAACATCATCACACTGTCATAGTCGCGGCGAGATGCAATTTAGCAATCCACAGGGCTTTCCCTGCCACACGTTCAGCGGTCATCCACTTATCCGGCAGTGTTTCTGCTCCTTTCTTGTCTTTCCCTCCACTGTAATCTCTGAACCATCCCTCCTGCTGTCAGGTCACCAGAGATATCTTATGTTTCAGCAAGTTCCTTTAGGCTGTAGGCTTCTCCCTTTACATTTGATCATGCTCCACAGTGGTGTAGTGTGTGGTGAAGGCGCGGTTTACCACATAGCGCTGTGATGTGGGACACTGGTTAAAGTTGGGAGCTGGCTGCTTTGTGCTCAGTATCTTCTTTTGTACGGGCTCTGATCTGCACCCTGTTTATAATCTCCCCCTGTTTTACATTGCAAACAGAAAGCACGTGCGTGCCGGGACAGCTGGCTCATCAGGCTGTCTGTTGCTGTCATGACCTCACTGAGGCAGTTATTGTCTCTGTGTTTTTAGCTGTCTGATGTGTAGTGATGATGTCTTGTAAATAAGAGGGGTTGCAGTCCAGGTGTGTGTGCATCTTGGGTGGTGGTCCAGAGACAGGTGGTGGAATATATTAGTCATACTGCATGTTGCATCTTGCTACACTCATCTTGTTCTCTTCCTTAAACAGATCTTGTGATTTATCTTGTGTACCTAATTCTCTTCACGTGTAGAATAAGTGTCACAACCTACTGTGTGATGTTGGCCTGCACCCCTATATTCAGACTTTTATCATCTTCAATTTGTATCTTCTAGGCACAGATTCTGTTGGACTGTGGAGAGGACAACATCTGTGTTCCTGACTTGAAGCTGGCAGTTAGCGGGTGAGTCTTTTTCCTTAGCTGTTGCTAAAAATCCCAGAGCATATAGGTTTTAGAAAATAGAATAAAGTTCAATGGATATTACACAGTGAACCCTGAACAGGATTACAAACACTGAAATTTTCACCTCCGCTATGCAAAAAGAGACCCTAAAGCATAAAAACAGCTGTTATTGTTGTTCTCTACTTTTTGTTTAATTTAACAAACCACAGTGTGAGTGTTAATAGCTACAATTTTGAAGTACAGTAGGGGCACCATTCGTTAAAAACAAAACAAAGCAGGAAATAGCTCAGCTCCACAGGTGCTGTGACAAACGCTAAAGGGGGAAAGACAGAAAAGATGAAAGGAATCTGTTTGCAAGAGGCCCAACCCTGTCTTCATCGCCATCCCCGCTACACTTTGATTCGAGAAATCTGTTAGCAGTTTTCTCTAAAATAACTGCCTCCCTGATACTCCCTGCTCTGCTCTGTCATTTTGATTTCACATTCCTATATTTATCTACCATCTGACCCCATTTTTCCCAATGTATAACTTATCTATTACATATGGAACAACCTGCTGGGATTCTGCTGCGCCCCATCCGATAGAAACCCAGACGCAGAAAGTGTGATTAGTGCAATTAAAATTATACTTTGTTGATTTTCGTCTGCTCTGCAGTAAATTATGGCAGCCTAATAGTTGTTGGAGGGGGTGATCAGATGGTCATGATTTAGTGGAATTTCAGAGAAAAATGTATCCAACATTTGTACGATGTTTTTTTTTTTTCTATTCCGCTGCCAAATCACATAACCTGTTAGACCAAGGGTCCCTCAGGGAAGTCTTAGGGTTTTGTGGTGTTTTCTAATTTTGAGGCTTTGTTTGCTTTAAAAAGTGCCATGTCAGTTAAAATCAGGCCCCAGCTGAATCTTTAGCCAGCAGAGGATCGGCTTTATAACTCGTCTCCCTTTTGCTGGCTCTTGCTTTTATGAGAATAGACTTTAATTAAAAGTGCCCTTGTAGCCCTTCTTGGGGAATTTCTCTTTGTGCCTAGCTTTGGAGGAAGGTGTAGGGAGTGAGAAAAAGCAATAAATGGGAGATGCTTTATAATTCTGCGCCTTTTGTATGTCTTTAATATCACATGGGGAAAAACATTATGTAAAGTGGGCTATTTTGAGATTAATCTAATTGTTGCATTTTTGCAGCCAGGTTCTAAATAAAATAGATCTTATAAGCACAGAGCATGCAGTTATATTAGTTTTATTAGAGCAATTTGCAATTTATTGCCTGTTCCACTGCCAGCAAATGGGAACAAAGAATGGCCTTGTTTACTTGGAAAACAACTTAATCCATGTTTATTTATGGAGGTATTTATCTAGTGACCCAACTAATCATTTGGGGGTTTCTTTATTTTGTATTTCTTTTTCCTTGGGTCCTCAGTGACAGGAAGGAAGTCTACCTTGGTGATGACAACTCACTGACCTTGACATTCAATGCCAGGAATGAGGGTGAGGGAGGGGCGTATGAAGCAGACCTGTATGTGGTGCTGCCCCCTGAAGCTGACTACATTGGCATTGCCCGCAATAATGAGGTGAATAGAAACAATCAAACTGACACCCTGATTTTGGGACTATTGGGACTTTAATCTTGATGATTTTCTTTCGATGTGGTTTGACCAGTCTGTCCTCTTTTCCAGACCTTGACCCAGCTGACTTGCAGCTATGAGACTGAGAACCAGACCCGATACCTCAGCTGTGATTTGGGGAACCCAATGAAGTCGGGCACCAATGTAGGAGCAATGTTGTCTTTTGGCTGTCTTTCTCTTTTAGCTCAGTGCTTAAGAAGTTTAAGTGTTGTGGCACAAACAAGGTTGTTTGTTTGCTTGTTTTGTTTACATAGGACATATAAATAGTATCTGAAATTTAATGTATCAGTTATCAGTTCATAGAAACTAAAAAAGGAAGTGATGCGATCTTCATTTTGGGTGTGGACAGCACAGGAAAAGTCAACGTGTGTCAGGAAAGGGTGTGGCAGGAAGTACAGGCTACATTTGTTCTATTGGTTCCCTTTTTTATTGATTGAGTCACAAGTCAGCATGCTTTTAATAGGTTTGCGGTGCAAGACAGTTGGCTACATGTTAACTCAAAGCGACAAAAAGACTTCTTTATTGTAAATGGATCTGAAATGACCGTTAATAATGTGCAGCACAGGAACAAGAAGTCACATTTTTGTGCTGCAACATGCTCAAGCAGTCAGTCAGTACTTTTAGATCCTTTCCTTTTCTCTGTTACTTGTAATGAGAAAAAATTCAGGGGATGTTAATATGTCTGAACTTCCTTTCCTTAGCTCTGGGCAGGCCTACGTTTCACAGTGCCGCGGCTGAAGGACACACACAAAACGATTCAGTTCGAGGCGCAAATCCGCAGGTACAATTTCATGTGATCACCAACACAGGAAAAAATAGCAAAAGTGTACACAATATCAACTACTTCTGATTTAATAGTACTGATTTTCACAACTCTCAAATGACATCAGCTAATCAGATCTTTTTTTTTTTCCATTCTCTGTTTCCACAGTAAAAATGAGAATAATTCCCATAGTGAGGTTGTAGCCTGCAAGCTGGAGGTGATTGTTAAGGCTGATGTCATTCTACAGGGGTGAGCTGAGTGTTAGAATTCCCCCATTCGTGCTTTTGTGACTTCATTAAATCCCTAGTGCCTCCCTACACATACTCTCATATCCCTCCTTCCCATTTTAAGTGTGTCTCGACCAGATAAGGTCTTCTTTCCGCCGGCCAACTGGAAACTGACCAAAAATTACAACGTGGAGGTGGACGTTGGGCCTGCCGTGGAACACATCTATGAGGTAATCGATGTTAGCTGTGCATGCTCAGTGGGGTTGAGCAGATTGGGTTGGAAAGCAGATATTATAGTTTAAAAAAAAAAAAGAAGGAGGAGGAAAACAGAGGAGGAAAACCAGATCACACGGTGGGATTTGCGCCAGTGCAGATCCATGGATTTGTAGATTAAAAAAAGTACACCAGATATTAATATTTCAGCATGGGAAAGAAACTGCTTGGAGAAACAAATGAAAAACTTAAGGGGACTCTTACAGTTTTTTTTAATGTTTGATATAGTAAAATGTTTCTTTTTCACTCCCTTTTCCAGCTTGTGAACAATGGCCCTAGTAGGATCAGCCACACCCTCCTTGAGCTGCGCTGCCCTTTCCGTGTCCAAGGTCAAACTCTCCTTTACCCTCTGGAGTTCTCCACTGAAGGCCCCATTAACTGCACAGCTGACAAAAACATGAACCACCGAAACCTTAAAGTGAGTGACATTCAGATGAACACCTCTCAGGGTCAAATGAGGCAAAGTCAGAGAGTGAAGATCTCCCATCATTTCCCTGTGTGATTCCCAACGGTTGGCCCACACCCACCTTCTCCACCCTGAATCTCGACTCCACCCAGGACACTTTCCCCACCACTGCTTTGAAGTTCAAACTCTTCCCTATGCTCAGCACAGCTTGATGAACCACCTCACCCAGCAACACACTCATTCATCTACAACACCCCCTCATACTAAGTTGTAACTTGGGGATTTTGTGGGCAAAACATTTTAGTGTGGTTGTTTGTGTTTACATGTGACGTTTGACAGATGTTGAGCAGAGCTGTGAGTGGTCATCTGTCTTAGCTGTGATCTAATGTTTTTCCCACCCCCTAGTGAATTGCTAAGTATGGTGTATTTCCATGGGAATCCATAAGGAGTAGAGCTCACATGCTTCTGATTAATGACAAAAAGCCTCAGGGTCATGCTAACATTAGGTCTTATATTGACAGAAAGGGTGGTGCACTTTTTTGCCTAGTGAGGTCAGTATCTGTGTTGTTCTAATGGGTGGCTGGTGTGTTTCTGTTTTCCTTTAGCTCCAGCGCTCATCCACCGAGTCACCTATTCTGGCGCTAAAGGGCCATGAGCATCGCCTCGAGAGGAGGGACGTCCACAAGAATCAGCTTGCTCATTTGACTAACCTGGTAAGGCACTTAGCGGGAAATTGTCACATTCTGTAAGAGCAACATGTTTTATGCATGAATGAACCCTGTCGGACAAAAAGGTGGAGTCTAGCAGTCGGGGACTGATTGTGATAGTGTCTTTAAAGCAAAGGAATGACAAGCTTTAGTTTGGAGTAAGTATGATGATGGAAGTAAATCCATTTTTGCACCACACATAAACTTATATTTGAAACTATAGATTTGATGCTTTTCTGTGTATAAATGCGACCCTGTTTTGGTGACACTGGCCCTGCTCCTACATGAAGCTCTGGGGACGGGAAATTAGGTTATGATGTCGTTAAAAGGGAGGGGTCAGAGGTTACAGGCTTGTCCCATTGTGGTGATTAACATTAAAGAGCCTTTAGTAGTGGTGGGGAAAAAGGCATGGGAGGCTTTTTGACTGTGATGCACTGCTTAGTTCACAGACTTGTCTCTAATTTTTGGCTCTGGGTGTTATAAGCCTGCTCAGCCCCCACACACTGGTCCTATTGATCCACCCAGCTGTAGGTAGCTGCTCTATCTCCCTCTGTCTGTGGATACCTGCCTCTACCAAAGAAGTCTTTGTCTCTGTGCCCGTTTCTCCTAACTGTGGTCGTTTATCAAGCATGTCCAATGACACTCTAGTATGAAGCAGCCCTTTCTCCTGTTTCTCTTGTGTCTGCACTTTTTCCTTATGCCTGAGAGAATAGACATCTCCATTCAGCACGAGTCTTGATCAGAGTGCGTTACTGTTTTGTGGTCAGAGAAGGTGAGATGGTGAGAATTATAGATGACCTGTTTAGTTTTTGAAGGACTGGGATTAACTGCACCAAAACTCAAAAGACTTCCAAATTACTTTGATTAGTTTAAAATGGCCTCACTTTCATTGTGTTGTGGGACATGCAACATTCAGTGGCACTGAATGGGGAGCTCTTTGAAGATAATAGTGGTAGATCTTATTGTTCTAGCACATGTAATACATTTGAAACCACTTTACAGACTTTTCTTCTTGCTAAAAGCAGGACTTCTTGGTTCAAAGATACCAGACGACTGGGGTTTTTCTGTGCATGTCCTCTTTGTGCTTGTGTGGGCTCTCTCTGGGCACTCCAGCTTCCTCCCACAGTCCAAAGACCTACATGTTAGGTTAATTGGTGACTCTAAATTGTCCGTAGATGTGAATGCCTGTTTCTCTGTGTTAGCCTTTCGAAGGACTGCAAGCCTGTCCAGGGTGTACCCCGGCTCTCGTCTTATGACAGCTGGGATAGGCTCCA
Source organism: Simochromis diagramma (assembly GCF_900408965.1). Lineage (NCBI taxonomy): Eukaryota > Metazoa > Chordata > Actinopteri > Cichliformes > Cichlidae > Simochromis > Simochromis diagramma. Next base: position 3,112,161 of record NW_024386945.1, on the reverse strand, counting down.
GCCACCTTGCTACACTGAATTGGACAAGCTGCTAAGAAAATGGAAGGATGGAAAAATTTGTAGGCTAATAATGGCCGAGTGCTTTACACGTATGTTTAAGGCCTTTAAAACCTCATGGGTTTACCAAGTTGGGATACCTGGCAGATGTTTATCTTTATCAGGGGCTGAACCAAAGTCCTCTTTATTAACAATCTATTAACATACTGACTGTAGACGCGTATTAGTCTTAATTCTGTCCTTATTAATGATGAATGACTGCCATATTTATGAACCAGCAACGGTAACTGTCAGCTTCAAGATTAACTAATTATAAATCTAACATCAAGCATGTCATATATGAAAAAGGGCTTCCACGTATTTAATAGTTCTGTTATGTTTTACCTTACCAAATGCTCTCATTATCTTACTTGAAATATGGCTGCAGTTAACAGTAGTTTTACCTGATCAACACTCTGATCCAAAACCACCTAATTTATTATTAGCACCATTGAAGCGTAATTGTAAAACTTTACAGACCGCTTCCGTACAGTAGCTGTGTTTTCAAGCTCAACTGTCATTTTATTAAGGATCCATGCCTCCATGATCCAGCTCTTGACCACATAATCCTGCCAGTGAGGATATATGTGGGAACTGGGTCTGAGGCATCTTTGGCATTCAACCATGTGCATGTCATTTTCACAAACCTTTGAGGCCCTGCTGCCCTTGGGCATCAAGCATGACTACCGAACGGAAACAGACTGATATGCTCTCTGTCTGTCTGAATAATTATTAAGTCTGTCTAAGACTGAGCCTAAAGGAACTAGGCGGGTACCCTCTTCTCCTACTTTTGCCTTTCTCTGTGTAATAAGTAAACTAATGGGTTCCCGCAGGAAACCCGCCGAAACCTCTCAGTCTAGGGGTGGTCTGGCTACAGTACCTTTAAAACAGAGTGTGCACATGTTTTAAAATGTTAAATGTATCAAGCTGCACTACGGGGATCTAATTAAGATTGTGTACTCTACAGTCTTGAGAAAAATGGGCTGGTTTTAGTGGTTGGGCAATAATGTGGCGAGTGGTGCATGCTGCATTTTTACAGTCTCATGACATTCCTTCAATCTAATTCGAAGCAGGCGTGCAATAGGGATCATAACATTGGGTTCTTTGTTATATTTGTATATTTGTTCCACCGGCTTTTATTTATCTGTTCTGCTAGTTTTTAGATTTGCTTTAATAACTTCCACTTGAATTTAGGCTTTGTCATATTATTTAAGTTTAGTGGGAATACATTTTTTTTTTTTTTAGATGGTATTCTCGCACAAAATGGCTTGAAATGTATTTAACATCGCAAACCGCATCATAATGATGGCATTCTCTCTGTTTGCACAGAACTGCTCTACTGTGGACTGCTGGAAAGTTGAATGCAATGTGGGTCTTCTGCAGAAGGGGACTACAGCTATCCTTAAAATGCGATCCCGTGTCTGGGCTGAGACCTTCACTGAGGTTTGTGGGGGAAGAACCTTGCCATACAAACTCCCCACACACATACTGTACATTTTACATATCTTCCAAACATAAGACAAAATACAGTAATAAATTGATCTTCCCCTACCAGTGGCTGTATATTTTCTCATGTCAGGCTCTGGGAGGAAGTAAGAAGCCATTTTTATTAAAGCGTTATTAAAACAACACTGAGACTCGACCTCAAATGTGCTGCTAGGAAAGGCAAATAGTTGGAGTTGTCAGTAAGACATGTTTGGTTGTGATCAATTTGTACTCGGCAGCAGCTCTGAATCAGTTAACAGTATTACCAGTTACGCATATTTGCCTAAACAAATGAGACAACAGTTGCTTTCTGAGGATGCAGTTTGCTCCACACTGGTGTTCATACTGCAGCTTCTACCAGTGTTTGTCATGTCTAAAATACACAGATTATTTCCCATCTATGTGGTATGTACTGAAAATTTAATATTTGGTTATCACAGCTTCTCATAGGGTAGGAATGCTAAAGGGTGTTTCGCAGGGAGATGCACATGGTCAATGTCGCCACCTAGTGTATAACTAGTATATTATATGCATTTTGAATATAATTTGTAATATTTTCTTCTTCAGAGAGCTTATAAGCAATATGTGCTGGAGTGCCTGGCAGAATACCGTGTGAAGAAGATGCCATATGCAATCCAGCCTAAACTTTTTCCCAGTGGAAACAAAAAGGTATTTAATGTGTTTATTAAGTTATTCAATTTATTATAACTTGTTCATTTCACACAAATCTATATTTTTAGTACATATTTTTGTATTGTTGTAGTTTGGAAGAAGACATCTTGTCTTGTCATCCTCAGGTGGTGACTCCAGTGGTTTGGAACAAGCCGGATATCGAGAACTCAGTTCCACTGTGGATCATCATCTTGGCTATTCTGGCTGGTTTACTGCTTCTGGCTCTTCTCATATACATCTTATACAGAGTGAGTACTGCTGTGATATAAAAGAATCATAGCATGCTTTTGATCTGAAAGATCAATTAATGTGATTTTGTCTGTTCTCATTTATGTTTCCTGCATTTCTGAAATGGTTTTTTTTCTTCTTGCAGTTGGGCTTCTTCAAACGATCTGACCCTTACGGCACTGCCATGGAGAAAGCGGAACTCAAACCGCAGGCTGCCTCTGAGGCCTAAAAGACCACCAAAGCTACCAAAACCACAGTACCTGGCCATATGATTGCAACGGAGAATTGTGGTGGAATATGTAGAGTGGATTTTAAAAAAAAAAGAAGCAGTTGAAGAGTTACAAGAAAGAAAGACTACTGGAACTCCACTGTGCTGCACTAGAGGAAGACAAAACTCCAAAGATCTCAAAGCCAAATGAATGTTTTCTTTTTCTATTTTTAATTTATGTCTTTTTTGCTGGCAGGGTTGGACTGTTATCAAATGGAACTTGTGTCAATGCATAAGGCTAACATTGGACTGTACAACAAAAAACGACTGCAGAAGAAATGCAGGCTACCGTCAACCTGCAGATGCAGGAAGATGGGTTTAATTTTATGGATTCTTGGTATGGATCATTTTGTTATTTCCCTGTAACTGCCTTATTTTGGTGCTAATGATCTGATATGATTGCTGCCTCTGACAGGATATGGCCACATGTTGCTTGTGGCATCTAGGAGCTGTGAATTATGCTGCCTGCTGAGGCCTGAAAGTATTCTGATATCTCCTAAACACATTTAATTGACAAAAAATTAGAAAACTGTTTATGTGCCTTTAGTAAAGGCAACATTACATCGACAAATATTTAACAACAAAACCTGTTTTAAAGCTCAGATTTCATAGCTAATTGTAATTCAATTCCTTTGCTAAAATTTAAGTAATTTTAAATCCCAACTATTCAGAGGTGCTGATTCTTGCCCAGTGCATGCTGGGATATGCTCCACCACTCCACAACTCCGGAAATTAAAAAAAAATGCATAGATGGACATTTCTCACCCGACCATGGAACTGATCTCTCTCTGCCTCAGGTTGGTGGACAGTGCCGGGTTAAGTTGTTTTTGCACTCAAAGGAAATCTACTGATATTATTCCAAAGACACCAAAGACTGACTGACCTTCCTTTGAGTTCTGAATTTGACTCCTACTGATCACTTTGTTTAAATCCTGTATGTTTGAGTCGAGAGTTACCAGTGCTGGCAATGTCATTGTTGTGTAGTCGACTGGGATGGGACTGGAACCACCACAGACCTGTGAAACCTCATGTAAGGCCTGAAGCAGTGTGGTGCTTCTGTCAAAACGCAGTGTTCTCAAGATTTAGTTTTAATGTCATTACTCCTGCTTTGTTTGGATTGGGTTCATTCAAGATGGAAGCCTAAATGAAGCAAATTGTGCTTACGGTGGAGGAAATAAGCATATAATGATATTTTTTTTTAAACTGAAGACATGACAATCAGCAATCCTGTAGCCTCGACAGTAGGCTGAAGGCAGAATGATTCTTTTTCAGCATAAAATGTGTGTTGCTGTGAGATACTGTATTTTTCTATTCTTTTTTTTTTTCTCTTTTTTTGTGTAAATGCTGCCCATGCTTAAAATGAGAAGTAGCTGAAGCCATCCCACACCCAGAGGCTGCAGGGACGCAACATTAAAATGCCTCGTGTTGGTTTCTTTTGACATATGCATAAGTTTAATGTGTCCTTAATGTAAATACTTAGTGCTTGTCAGTTACCGTTCCAGTTGTGTGTGTTTACATGTATACATGCGAGATTTCATGAATACATGCATTTGTGTGGATGGTATATTTATGAATGTTTGTTTTTGTCTTATTACCTTTCCCACTGCCTAGTCCTTTTTATGCCAATCACATCAGTAGCTTGAGATAATTGAGCTTAACCAGTTCTGCGTTACTTTTAAAATTGATAGCATAAATACCTCTAACAAAGGGATGACAGCTAGGCACTGGGAACTACATGTTGTTTGGAAGTGCAATATTTATATTCACTCGTTTTAATATTACAGTGCTTTCTTTTGATTTATGTTTTGTTTGTGATTGATTTGTGATAAATCAGACCTTTACGTGTGAAGGTGATGAACATGTAGCCAAATCCTTTGTTGGTGGTTCACTTGCTTTTTCTCACTAAGCATTATTTCAGGTGTGAAAGTTTTTGTTTTTCAAGGATTTTTCCCACTTCATATGTACTCACCACTGCAGGACCTTTCTGATCTCACTTTTTGTAGCATAGATTTTCATAAAAATACAAGCACATTTCTGGTATGCTGAATTAGTTTGGTGATTTATGTGCTCTGGTGTTGCACCTGTCCAAACAGCATCATACTGACCGTCTGCAATGCATTTGTTTGCTTCATTAAATTCTCTTCATAAATCCCCTTGTAGTTGATAGATACAATTTTCCAGATAGTCCACAAAATTTGCGTTTGGAAAATTATTTTTATCCTAAAATGTAGTCAGTAGACATTTTTTTTTTTTTTTTTTTTTAAACGAAACACAGAAAATCATTATTTATAATGATGGGATCATTTTACTTCTTCCTCCTCAGTTACATCAGGAGAAAGCACTGGTTTCTTCATTTTGTTATTTACATGTCTTAGCCAGGACTTTCAAAAAGGTGTTGTAAATATTAATAAGATGGAGAATTGTGAATATCCTCACCCCATATTGGGGAGACCCTTTAATGTCAGGTGGAATGGGGGCTCTTTGAAGGTCAATTTTTACCTGTTACGGTTTGTACTTTAAATAAAATGATTCCTTTTTAAACATTTTTGTACTGTCATTAAATACACATTAGTGGGAAAATAATTTATTTAGAAAATAATATACGAAATTATGCATGTCAGTTAGTGCCAAACATGATCTGATACAATATATTTAATGTGAAAACACTTGTGCACTGACCTAAAGTGGTTAATTGTGGCACAGGTCTGTGTTCTTATGGCAGTTTTGTGGAAAAAACAATGTGATTCTTCCACAGACAGCAGTATAAAAAAACTTCACAAAATGAATTTTGACACCAAAGATAAGAATACTTCACTGTACATCATGTTGTAACATTGCCTTTTGAAGGGATCACTTGAAATGTTTAGACACCAGTGTGACATAAGGCTTTCTGAATAACCATAAGTCCTGTCAACACAGAGTCAGGGCCACTGGAGCTCATTTCTGTGCACAGAGCCCATTTTGACTGTCAATGTTTTGCTGTGCAGAAAGCTTCTCCAGTAATGTCCAAACTCCTTAAGTAACAATGAATTTCCATGGGATGCTACATCTCCAAAGGTCCAGTTCCCACCTCTAATTGAGATGAGTTTGGAGGTTTTATTCCGTTATACAGAGTTAATTTTTCGGCTGTGATTTTGCTTCAGTTTCACAGTCCTTGCACATTTTCAGTCATATGTCCTAGCAATCGATTGTTCTCGATAGCTGCGTAAGCTTGCGCTGGTTGTCAATCACCTTCAGGTTTTGGATATAGTGCCGGATGTTTGTGGAAGTCCGCAGAGGAAAGGCGTGATCTGAATCTAGAAAAGATTAAAATCATGCCTGAATCTGCATATGTTTAAGTTTTTGTACTTTTGTAGAAACAAGGTTAAACTGAACCTTCTATAGATCTTATGAAGAAAATATTAAAAACTGTCGAATGACATTAGAGATGTGGCTTACATGTAGACAAGCGAGTAGCAGCGCCTTCCAGAAACATACGATCTGCCAGGCCTCTCTGTGGAGATGAAGGCACTGCAGAGGGAAAATAAAACATTATCTTACCTGATTTATGCACAAAACTGCATTGTATGTGTTTACTCCAACATGCATGTGAATTACTTCCAACTTTTCCTGAATGCATACAGTCTCAAAGGTATGAAGTCAGTGGGGCCGATCATTTTGCTGCCAAACTATCACTTACCATAAGGTTGGCTTCTGCATCCTCGAACGATTTTCACTGTTTTGGCAAGCATTCGCTACGACAAGGTGAGAAAAGGAAACTCTTCAAGTCAGTCTCTTACTGAGGATATGATTTGTAAGGAAACAATTACATAACAACATTTGAAAATAACTTTTCCATACCATTTTCTCAAAATTGACCAGTTTGTCTACGTAGTTTGCGTTTCCCTCATGGATAAACGTCATGTCTAGATATAGGAAGGGACAGAAGTAATTAGTATCTTAATAATAAGGACTTGCCAGTGGATTTGCGATTTACTGGTGTCTGTTACCTTTCAGCAGCAGAGGCATGAAGGGAATGTAAGGAGGACTGAGTTTAGCTATAGCCAGTCTGTACGCCCTGTGGTTGCGTGAAGGGTCCTAAAAGAATAAGCGAGCATAGCACAATCAGACCATTAGAAACCTTAAAGAAAATCTATTGTTTAGGACATTTATAAAACTTATTCAAAGATGAGTACATAGTATAATTTACCATGAGTCTCTCAAGAGAACAGTAAATCCTTTTTGTCTTGCTGGGTATTCTCTGTAACAGACCAGCAAAAGATTGCAAAGTCAATTTTAAAGTATTTGTTTAATAAGTGTGGCAGAACATTTATTATTATCATGCCTGCTGCCTCAAGGGGGCTCTCACCTCCCAGGTCTTGTAAAGCCTCTGAATTGCACTGTTGCTTAAGCCAAACATCACAGCAAAGAATGAATTTAGATTCTTCTGCTCCTTTAATCTGTGATGGAGAGGACACATGACTGTAAATAAAGTGCAGTCCTTGAAGTGATGCTGGATGGATAAAGTTTAAAGTAAGTACAAAGGTCCTGCCCGGATACTCACAGTGACAATACCTGTATGATTACAATATATGATATTAAGCAGGATATTAATGTTTACTGTATCAATTTCTTTTTTTGGTATAAGACCATGCTAATTCTTCTAAATGTATAATATATACAAAAAAAGTATTGGGCCGCACCTCAGTGGATAAAAAATGAGTTGGCCTGGATCTTTTAGTTTCAAAGAACGAAAACCTTAATGCTTCTGCTTACTAAGACATTTTGGACAATTCAATGGTTTTCACCAAACTGTTACCACAACTGGTAACAGTTTGGTGAAAACCTGTTTCTGATCCTGCACGACTGTGCTCCACTGCACAAAGCAATTGGCACATATTTCACACATTTCTCTGTGAACCATAAATGCCAAACGTTTGCACCAAACCATCTGAGGTTTCAATCAACAAGTCTAAACTATGAGTTGCTTACTGGTAAAGTAGATGCACCTATGGTATGACTCTGAAAGTCGTAGATGACTTCCTTGTTGTGTCATTACATTACAATGTGACATTGACCTTGAGGCTGACGTCACTGAGATTTAAACTGAGATTTGATTTATAGTAGATGCACCTATGGCATGAATCTCAAAATCCTACATTGCGTCATTCTTGAGTTATCGCAACCATAAACTTGACTGTCCACGCCGCCCACCCGGTAAGGTGATGACAACACCCCATCGGCCTTTTAGGGCCGGGAAAAAGGCAAGACATGCGTGAGGTCAGTAGGTTTCACTGTTGAGATGCTTATTTGTTCAGTGGCCAACCTGCTTTGGCTAAATGTATGGTTTATGCAATTAATTCTTACACTGAAGCGATCTTGATAAACTTCTTGAGCAGCATAGCACGTTTCACGAGGTCTTCACATAGGCACAGCTCAGTCAGTACCCAGTGCTGCACCTCATTAAAGCGACGCACAAACCGCTCTAGGTTAGCCGTGATGGCTCCAGGGAATTTGTGGCGCCCAAAAATGTAGTAGACCAGCTCCACCTGGAGAGACACAGACAATGAGTCACAACCACTGGCATAATTTAAACACACCGTGAAACAAGCAGACAGGAAGTCTTTTGCAGGTATCTTTTGTTTCTTTAGAAATGTGAGGCATGCAGGAAATGACCCAAATAATCTGATGGCAGAGATGATACTGGTAGATAAAAGGTGGTAAAGTTTGAGAGTCATGCAAAGTTCTTTGTTGCACGAATGCTACTTTGAGCTTTGGTTATGTATGTCAGTGAGCAAATAAACAGCTATGGGCGTAGTGGCCATGAGATACAAAACACAACTACAAAGAGAAATCCACAACATTTAGAAAATGCAACAAAAACAACAATTCAGAGAAAAACAAAAACAAATGCAGAACACTTTCAGAACATGCATAAAGAATGTACAACAGGCAAATACACTGTTGAGAAACAAAAAGGCTTCAAAACCAAAAAGGAAATGCTGTTATAGGTTCCCTCGCCACCAAAACAGTCTTCTCCTTCCTGCATGGTTCTTTCTTCTTTCTCACTCCCGTCAGGCTGTGTTTGCTCAAAGGGGATTACCAGATCATTGTGTATCACTCTCTAATGTTGTAGGGCTTTTATCTTACAATATAAAGTACACAGAAATAGCAATTTTTGTAAAATATGCTATATAAATCAAATTCAATACAATTAAAGTTAATTACTAGTTAATACTCTAGTGTTCTGAAGCAGTTTTGAAGCAGTTGATTGGTAAAATCAAACGAAACATCAATCATAGCCGCCAAGTTACCTCGTGCATGGCAGTGAACAACTCCCAGTCATAATTGGTGAGCTCACTGGCAATGTCTTTAGAAGACATCTGTTCAAGGACGTCAGCGGTTCCTTGCTCTGGACCCTGCTGCTCCTTTAGAGGTGTCTGACAGAGAGAGAGACGGCGCAGTGGCAGAGAGAATGAAAATCATCAGGAACAATATTGTTCAGGTGAACATTTAATGACTCGCCTTATGGTTGGGGATGCTGCTTTCAACAAAACCATAATATGAAAAACCATAATAAACAACAAACATATTTAGAATATATCCCGTGAGTTAAATCCCCTCCTCATTTTCTGTGAAATAGAATAGGATGATATTAATCGTTACTAGTTCATGACCATGCTACAGTACTTTATGGTGAAACTTGGCTGTGAGATGAAAATGACATGAGGCTTTTATTAGGTGTTGCAGGTACATAAATGCAAAATATAGGTTGTTTTAGGTTTGGCTGCTAGGTAGTTGCTATGAAACATAATAATATTGTGTATGATTCAGCTTTTGTGGCTATAAATGAGATGTTACTGTTACAAAATTAAATGATAGGATGTTTTCATAGGTGCTGTACATGCATAAATGCAGAAAACAGATCCTTTTAGCCTGTTGATAGTTGGTTGCTAGGCAACATCATAATGTCTGATATAGATAACAACCGGCAGCAATATCTGATGTAGATAAAGGACATAGGATGTACCTGTCTTCCAAGTCTGGTTGCTCAACCCCTGATTGTGTAGGAGGAGTTGGTGGACAGACAGACAACGAGTTCATGTATTTTAATAAGTGTGTTTTAATAAACTAAATAGACCAAAAAATGGTAAAGAAGAAGAAAACAAATCCTCACCAGTTGTTCCACTTCGCTGATTGTGCAGATGAACAGTCTCTCGTTGAGTCCCAGGGCGGTGTAGACTGCAGTAGCATCCAGCTTTAGCTGAGCTCTTTCTGTGCGCAGTCATAGGAAACAGAGTAATTTTCACCGTAATTTAAAAAAAAAGGAGAGCATTTGAAATTCTGTGAACACGACATAGGTTTGATGACAAACAGAATTACTCATCTGTTAGTACATTAGTCTAGCAATCTACAAAAAACTGATTATTTTAATGAAAAATAAGTGTTGGTTCTAGAAAACAAAACAAAAACATATGACTAATGCCTCCCACCTCCTGTGGAGTTCATTTTGATGAGGACATGATCTTCTCCAGCTTTTCCTAATGCTGACATTATCTCCTGTACAGATGTATTCACCGGCAGCATCGGAGTGAGAGGTTTGTTGTCTGGCCTGTAGATCTCATACAACACTAAATCAGAAGAGGACAGAAAATAAAATGTCACATCATGCTAATTTGGTGATTGATTTAAAGACTAATGGTGCCCGTTAAGTTACTGGATACTGAGATTGTTGTCCTTTATTGACATATTGCGTGACACACACGTCACAAGCACTGATTCTAAACCCTTTCCCCAACATCTGTCATCATGGCCATTCACGTGTTCATTTAAACTAACTCTAACCTGGATATGGACTTCAGCTTAGCATTTAAAACATTTTTGACTAGTTTTACTATTCCATCAATCAATCAATTTTCCTGTAGACTCCTGGTGGAGCAGAGGTCTGCAACAACACCATGCCAACGGACTGTTCTGGGGCGTTCTCTTCAGCTGGGTTCACGTCATTCAGGTGGCCAGTCCAGTGCTTGCCTTGTGAAGTTGTCGGATGGTTTTCGGAGTGTGTGGCCTATCCAGCCCCATTTTCTCTACTTGATGCCTTGACCGACCAGGTTCTGGCTGGTTCTCTTCCACAGGTCTGTGTTCGAGATCTTCTCAGGCCATCTGATGTTAAGGATGTGTCGCAAGCAATTGCTGATGAAAATCTGTATCTTGCTGGTAATGGTGTTGGTCACCCGCCACGTCTCGGACCCATACAGGAGGACTGCTTTCACATTGGTGCTGAAGATGCGGATCTTGCCACGCTTTCTATTCCATACTGCTATTTAATGCATATAGTGACCAAGTTGAACTTTATATTCAGTATTTTTAGTGAACATTAAACATGAACATCTAGCAAAACTGTTTATACTGTTTAGCTATATTTCAGACACAAATTTAGCCAGGTTTGATTTTGAAGTTGTTGGTAAAGATAGATGTAAAAGTTTATGTATGATGTTTGTATGATTTGCCATCAATTTCAGTCGTTTCCTTTTTTCATTTATTTAAATATCCCCCACTAGACTTCTATCCTTATTATGGGGATTTGGTTTTCTTGATTATTGTCAGCTGTAGTGTTTGAGCTTTACTCACCTTTATCATGTGCTCTGATTGGTTGAACCCTCCCCACTGACTCCTCAAAGTTTGAAAACCAATCAAACTGGTGGTTCTGCCAATAATATAAAAGGCGACTCAGTGACACTTCAGTGACATTAAACTCTCTAATGGCAGTAGAAAGACATTTCTTACACTCTGTCACACTTTTTGGCAAACATCCCAAAGGGTTTAAGCTCCAGTAGGACTTGTAGTATAAAGAAAAACTTTCATCTTGGCCTTTAGCCTCTGTCAGGGTTATCAAAAATATACTGCAGATACAACTTTAAATAGAACACATTTTAAGTAGAGAGTTTAAGTAGAAAAGACAAGCTGTGATATATGTCTGGTATACATATCCATCAATCCACTCAAATGTGTATTTTTGGGGAGGAAATTTTATTTTTAGTAGAAAATTATTCAGCATACATATTCACCAATAGATATAAGGCCAACTGGGCCTTATACCTTATGAGCCCCCCCTCAAAATAAATTAAATATGTCATGGCTGTGTCCAGGCAGGCAGGGATAGAGGACCCAAATGCAGACTCGAAAAGGGCAGATGTGAGCTTTAACAGCTTTATTGCTGGACACAAACTGAACTAAACCAAGAGATACAAACATAAGCTAAACCGGTAAGGGAGACAGAACACACAGCTAGGGTGAGGGTACCATGCGACGACGAGCAGTTGAAGACACGGACACTAAATACACACACTTGGTAACAAGGAAGTGGTGCACAGGAGGGCGACACACCTGAATCTAATTGCTCAAGGGAAGCAAGACAGAATACACTAACCTGAGACACGCACCCTCAAAGTAAAACAGGAAACACACATACAGACCCTCCAGACACAGACTCAGACACACGATACTGACTAGACAGGAAAGGTGGGACCGCGGCAGGTAAACAGAGGGTGCACTGAGTACAGGGACATGAGGAGCACAGGAACCAAAACCTAAAGAACTAGAAATACAAAACAGAAATCAAACCCTAATATATATGAACCAAGATGAAACCAAAGACTAATAAAAAATAACAATCCAAAATCCAAAACACTGGGTCACTGACCCAGGACCGTGACAAAATATGGTAAAGGATTGAAAACTGGTTTAAAACCATAGAAAACATACTATTAAAAAAGTGCTCAAATATGATCCAGTTAAGGAATACCTTAAGGAGTTGCTACTGTAAGAGAATTTTCTTGGGCATGATATCTCTGAAAAAGGGCCAATTTTCTTTACTTAATGGGTTGTTCCTCATACTACAAGAGTTGCTGGAGCTTCAGCCTCTTAAGACATCCGCTCTTCTCCATGCACCTTTGAAGTAGGCGAAGTTGTGCCAGAAACCTGTACTTTGTTTCCACGCACTCAATAACTTACCCTGCTCAGTGACTGATAGCCATTCTCCAACCTGAAAAAGTATAGAAGAATTAAAGTGTTAAATAGTATGCGAAGAATATCTATGACTTGTGAATTGTTAAGAAATATGAAACATGATCTGATAGTGCGTACACTTTTGTCCTCCTCCTTTCTCTGAAGTCCTTCAGCACGTTGAACAGTTGTGAATTCGCTGCCATATCTTTCTTTAATCTCTGTTTCAACCCCAACATTAAAATAAAAAGATTGATGAAAAAAACATACTGACACAAAAATCACACAGTGATATATTTAAAAAAATTTTAATTTATGACTTTGAGGCTGAGATCTCACCTCCAGAAAGTCCAAGGCAATAGGGTCTTCTTTCAGGTGAAGGCCAAACAGTGCCACCCACTGGCCAACCAACTTTACTACTTTCTGCTTAATGTTGAGAACATAGGCAGTCTTCTCCTGCTCTGAGCCCTCAGCAAGCTGTGCCTGGTAAGTGCAATGTTGGTTAAGGGTATAACACATAAGACCTTAATTACAAAATAAAAACAACATTAACTATAACAATTTATTCTGGTAATAAAATGCACTGAGAATTCCACTATATTACAAAAATACACTATAATACAGCTTTGTTTGACTACAGTAATTCTCATAAACAACACTAGCTTCACTGTTGTCAGTATAAATGACACTGTAGGATATTGGTGCTGTAGTGCAGGACAGAGCTGGCTGGAGGGCATGAAGACTTTGTGGGTGAGCAGGAAGTCACTCACACAAGAATCTGCAGGGACACAATCATCACCATAATACAGTGATTACAAAGTAACTGACTTGGTCTGAACATTTTTTTCAACAACAGAAAACAGGTATCTGTAATCTTAACAGTGTCACCTATAGCATCATTTCCATTACACTCCAACTTTATTGTTTCCAGTAGGTGTTCCAAGATTTTCTCAGGTGTTCCTGACATAACTGTGTACCTGCAAAAAGCAAGACAGAAAAAAAAACAAAGAATAACTTTCAAAACCTTGTGTTTGCCTTACATTGGTCCACATAAATAAAGCAATAAATTAATTAAAAAGTATCTGTTGTGTAAATGTTGACTTGTTATCTCCTCAAAAAGAAGAAGCACAAAAAGTCTCTTGACGTAATCATTGCATAGTTTGTCTAGCAGACTGTGTTTACAACACTTTGAAAGTTCTTAGCTGTATATCACAGCCGCGTAGACAATAGCGCTCTGTCTGTTTCAGATCATAGCTTTACTGTGTTTGCTTAAAACACTTCACCTTCCAGCACATCTCTAATTTCCACGCCCCTCTTTCGCTCATGATGCTTTTACATGACGCTACCTCATGTTATTAACTTTTGTGTACTCTCTCACATACTTTGTTACGCTCTTGTCTATTCATGCTCTCCTTTTTTTCCTCTTTTCTTTCCCTCACCCCTCCACAGCCAGCTGATTGCCGCCCCTCCCTAGCATAGTTCTGCTGGAGGTCTGTTTCTGTTAAAACTAAGTTATTCTTCTCCATAATCACCAAGTGCTTGCTCATGGGGGATCGTCTGATTGCTGGGTTTTCTCTCCAACATCAAAGGATCTCTACAATGCAGTATAAAGTGCCTTGAACTGTTTTGAATTGATTGCTATATTAATCAAATTCAATTCAAAACTTTGAGAGCACAAAAATGGACTGAATGTTCAGAGAATAAATGTTCTTTTCAATTGTGTAGATTTACAAGTAAAGAGAAGAAAGTGGTTTAAACGTAACCTAAATAAGAGTCCTGCATCAACTTAATTGACCTTCATACTTGATAAAGTGGTTCAAGACTGATAACACGTCACTCAGAAAGGCAGGGTTAAAGTCTGCCTATTATGTGAGTGTTAGGTAATACTCCATTAATAAACGGTTAACCACATCTTTAAAAAAGATTTATGTAATCATCACTTATTGTCAGCGGCAGTGTTTGTATTAGAGCCATGCATTATCAGCCCACACCCAGGCAAAGCGTCTTCATGATCATAAACCTACTTGTAAATTAACTGCAGTATTTTATAGAAGTTAGTAGGTCAGAGTCGCTTACTTGCTGCTGTTCCCTGCTCCTCCTTGTTCAGTCGAGTCTGCACTCTTTTCCAACACCAGCACAGTCTTCCCGTGCTCTTCCAGTCGCACTGTATTAGCCTCCACGTCCTGAAGGACAGAGAAGGATGACAACCAGTTTGAAAAGTTATTTGAAAATTTGCGTGAATCTCACATCTCTTAAATTGTCACATGGGGCTACATGTGTTCAGCAAGCACCCGACGTCTGACAGACAACTTCTGGTGATAAAAATGCAACAAGAGGAAATCCAACAAACCTTGAGGATCCTTATGAAGTCCTGTTTATCAACACGAAGGAAATGACAACTGTCCTCTCGCAAGATGATGGTGGCGGCTCGAGGTTGCTCATTTAGCAAAGCTAGTTGCCCAAAATCCTCACCTTCATGTAGAGTAGTCACCAGACCCTATATGCACACAATACTCTGAGCTATACAGCATACTTGAAATCAATTGCAACGTGTTTTATTAGAGACAGTGGGTTTTATTAATTTGGAACCACTGGCTTTACCTTCCCGTGCGTGATCACATTTACAGAGCCTTTCCAGATGATGTACCAAGAGGTTCCTTTATCCCCTTGACTGAACACTATATTGAAAAACAAGCAGAAAGAAACCACATCAGTCAGTCATATATCTTTCTAACCATTACAACTCCTAGAAGATCACACCTTGAGAGCACCTTCCTTAAAAGTACTTTGTTAAATATGGCTTTAACATTAAAGAAATGGGTAGGATTGAAGAGAAAAAAGACCTGATGATCTTCTTATCCACAGTAAACAAAGAAATTAATTATAACATTAGACGGTCTGAATAGTCTTAATCTTATTTTCTGGAAACAATGAATGTTTCACAGAAAAAGATGCTATTTTCTGTGCATAAGAACCGTATTATCGTGTGATTCAGCAACACAATGAAGCTGTGTAAACTCACAGACTGTTCCAGCTTTGGCATGTGATTCAAAGACCAGCACTGCTGCCAGCTCCTTACGCACCTACAGGCACAGCAGGACAAGAACAGACAGAAGCGCACTGATACCTTCTGCTATCATTGTTGTAAATGGGTTTTTCTTGATTTTCACTTTCATCTTTCCAGTGTATTTTTAACATTTCTTTCATGTGACATAAAATACAAAAGAAAAATATTATGGTTGATGTATGCAAGTAGAATAGTGTCTTTAAAAAAAAAAAAAAAATTTTAATAAAATATATCAGATCAAATCCATGGTTAACTATCACGAAAACTTGATAACAGTTCACATTAAAAAAAATCAATATGTAGAGCCTTTAAAAATGTTAGGGGAGATTATAGAGACTGACTGAAGAGGAGAGATGAGCGGCAGCTTTGACGTGGAGCAGCTCCTCGTAGATAACCTCCAAGTCCTCGGGACTCCTCTGACTGGGGCTGTAAAATAAAAAAGGAAAGAAGAAGAACATAATAAGCCAAACAAAACAAAATACAGTAACTTTGCTAGCACCTTGAACTTTGTTGTAAGAAGCTTTCTGACAATACAGGTTATCATGAGGAAATGCTCATGTAACAACTAAACAAACTGACCATTTACGTAGAATCATAGTGAGCAGAGCATCAGGACCAAGCTGAGACAGCAGAGACAGAGCTTCCTGTAGTTCATCCTCTGAATCCTTCTCATTCAATATGTGGTTAAGTCCAAACTGGGAGTCTTGGAAGCGATAGAACTGTGTGTCCTTGTCGAGGAAATTCAACTCGTGTTTCACTTTGATTGAGACAAAACACAGAAGAGAAAATAAAACCCTTAAAATGAAATGCAAGAATGCGGTTAGACAACTCCAACACACACGTTGCTTTAGAAACAACAACGAGGCAGATGAGTAAATTTTTAGATAAGTTTTATGCCGGTCATTTATAAAACTTTAGATAAATGGAAATAAATGCAAATGCTTTCTGAGTGAGTTCCTTCATTTGATGATGAAGCATTTCTGTCCTGATTGGAGTGGTCTCTTCCAGGAAGACAGTGTCTCATCCAAAGAGCTTAAGTGGTTAGTGAACACTTGACTGACTGAAATAACAACGCAAAACAAATGTCATGGTAGACTCGGTCACCAGATTTCAAGATACTCGAGCATGTCTGGGACATTTCTAAGTGCTGCCAAAAGCATTATCATCAGAATACATGAAAAGTAATTTGTTTGGACATTATTCCACATTCATCTACAGTTCACAAGAAGCCCTAAATTCACCCAACACATGACAAGTATCCTTCCTATTTTTCATCAAAATACTAAATTCTTCAAAAGTTAGCTCTTCAGTTCTTACCATGGAGAAGTATTCCCTCATCCACTAAGACCTGCCATATTCCCACTGCCTGACTTCTTGATTGGAGGCCTTCATTTTGGGTCATCAGCCAGTCAACAAGGTCCTTACCGGAGCAACATTGCCTATGAGAGAAATTTGCATGTAATTAAGAGACACTGTTACTTTTAATCATGAACTAAAGCACATCGCCAGAATAGGTACCTGTATGTTTTGAGGTGATGCTTTCTATCTCGGATCAGACCAGGGTTCTTCTCAATCATGACACTATGTACTGATCTGGCTGCCTTCACCACGCGATCTGAGAGAAACTTGATAAACATGAAAGATAGGTGAAGTTAGCAAATACAGCAAAGTTACTGTATTAGGTGAAGTGATTAAATCATAAGGGTGTTGTGTTTTTTATAAACACAATTTCTGCCAATTTTTGGGTTGGTGAAAGGCCGAAGTCAGCAAAAGAAACGAGTGTTTGTGAAAGTGAGGAAGACAATTTCCCCCTCAGTTTTGAACGATGTTGTGTGTGGAGACTTCTGTAGGTGTTGGAGTGTAATGGAGTGTTTGTGGGGGTTGCACAGAGGTGAAAAGGTGTTAAAGATGCAAACTTAAATGCTCTGAAACTTCACTGACTTTCCAGCTTCTGACTCTGGCCAGCACAGAGCAACAACAAACTGTATGACAACTCTGAACTAGTTTCCCTTTAACCTGCTTTGATGTCCCCACCACTCATTCTCAACAGCACACCTACACACACACACACACACACACACACACACACACACACACACACACACACACACACACAGTCCTGTTTTCATATCTTAGTGGGGACATCCCATTGACATAATGCTTTCCATAGCCGCCTACCCTAACCCTAACCATCAAAAATGAATGGCTGAACCTAACCATAATCTAATTGTAACACTAAAACCACATTTTGAGTCTCAAAAATGTCTTTAAACTCATGGGGACAGGCATTTTGTCCCTATAAGGGTTGTTATGGGGACAAACAGACCACACACACACAAACACACACCCAGACACACACACACGCACACCATAATATAATGGGTTGCATTAACCTAGACCATAACTTTAACCTAAACCCAAATCTTCAAATTTAGTGAGATTATGGGGGCTTTCTTTTTGTCCCTATAGTCCCAACAATATTGGTAATACAAATACACATAGCTGCACATAACACACTGAGGTCAGGCTTAAACTCACAAAGACCTGCACACAAGGGTGCACAACCTGCCAGCCACTCATGCAGAGGCAAAGCTTACGTAACAAGAATGTGCTTTGTTTGTGGCTGAAATTCAGCTCTCCAATTTTAGACCTTCTCATGCTTTATGCTCTGTATTTTGAACATAAAAGAATTGATTTAAACTACCACCCAACGATATTTACTGTCTCAATGACTGACAGTCGCACAAACTTTAATTCTGCGCCTCCCTGGTTGACTCCCACAGGTCTTGTGATTACATGCTTGACACAGGCTGTGGGTTTTCCCCTAGACACTGTTGTTTGTCTAAGGTGGTGACCTGGAGATTCACACAAAATCCAACACGGATTACTTCCTATATTCTTTTCTTAAGAATGCAATGCAAAGAAGCCAGCAACAGAAACTACTTTCTGTCTCTTGCAGGTTTCTGCAGTTCATTCAGGATGTAAAAACACCTACTGTTTGACTTATCTGCTGACATCATGCCTCGATGACTCCAACACAGCCCCTGGTTTTCCCTATTTAAAGTGGGCCATAACACATCCTTGGTAAATCCAAGTTCACACAAAGTTGTTAATTCTAATTTAAAATTGCAATTAACAGCTGCGGGCACAGTGTACACTTTAACCTATCGCCCTGACACTGGACTCTTCCCAGACCTGACATCAACAGAGTAAATGCGTCCTGAGGCCTCTGCTGTGCCCTGCTGAAGTTAGTGTGTCGTGAGGTCACTTGTATTCCCAGAGGCCCATTTTCCCATGGGGCTCCTGCAGTCACATTCTCATGCCTGTCAACTCCCAACTTATTTTCTTGATGAGGCGACTTTCCATTACCTAACTCATTCCTTACAAAAACAACATCAAAAGCCATACATCACTGTGAGCCCTCTGCTGCTGACTATATGTGGTTGAGTCTGCTTCCTGAACTAGGCCATCTAATCCCATTATCTGAGAACTACAACACACATGTAACTGTTTCTAGTGAGTGAAAGTAAAGAGCAAACATTTTTCCCACAGGTGTGCCAGTCAGTGACACAGAGTACAACACACACTCAGCCCGTGCATACACAGCAAAATCTCCAGTGTTAAATTAACACTGGAGAGTGTCTATATGGGTCCACACCTCTGAGTGTTAAATACAACACTGTTGAGTGTTAAATTAACACTTTTGACAGTGTTATATGTTTAAAAGTAACCTAGTCAGTTTTGAAGATTAACAATGGCTAACACTGAGCAGTGCTGATTTTCTAACACTGGAAAATAACTCAAAATGTTAGAAATATTCCAGTGATGTATATGCCATCTATAACAGTTGGACAGGCGGGCATAATATATTCATGACAGGGCACTATACTGTTGTTTAGGTAATTTTAAAGTCAGGAACCTACATTATTAGGTGATTTATGACTGAATATGTATAGTATAATACTCACGTGATTCATACTGGACCATACTCAAATTGTCAAGGAAATGATTATAATCTGTGATTATAAATTACTACAGCCAATTTTTGCAGGACCAGGCAAAGAACAGCTGTTCTATAGGTTGTACAGTTTACTCAAACATGCTAGATGCTTGAGAAAAGCTTGTAATTGTCTTTATCACAGCTCAATTGGATTATCTTTTCTCTGTCTTATCCTTTTTGACTTAAATCTGATTGCGACTAAAACCATTAGTCATGCTCTTTTAAAATGTTTAATTTCATGCCTTTGTCTCATTCAGTGGAATATTGATGAGTGCAGCATTCACTGCATGTCTCCTTTGTAGGCGAGACATTTCTCTACTTTCTCTTTGACCTCAGTGGGCTGTGTTGTGTGAGAAGCACAGAGTGAGTTGACAAGCAGCTTCATCTTTGAGCTGATTTTTACCCCTCTCTTTCTCTGTGAGAAAAAACAACAACGCCACACTTCTTCAGCAAACATATATACCACAAACATGGGTAAAAATGTACGGTAAAAAAAAAAAAGCTTTTCAGAGATTACAGACAGATTTCCGTTTCCATTTCATGTTTGAATTGGAAAATGTTGGAGCACAATCAAACCTTGCTTATTAAAAACACAAATCCTGTACAGTGCTATCATAATGTATGATGCTCACTACTGACTTTTAGAATCGGGAGCCAACATTTGCTAAGCAACAATAACAAAAAAAAAACCCCAATGAGGTTAGCAACACATGTCTCCTGCAGATTCAGTTGCTCTGTCCTCCCTCTGTGTCTTTACAAACCCGAAAATATTCACAGGGTTGATTATTTACCCATATGGAAAAGATATATATAAATCTTATAAAGTTTGTATCTGTCTTGTGTGAAACTTGTATTAAAAGCATACAAGAGTGAAAACAGATATAAGATCCCTTGAAAAATTATATAAATGAAACTTGTATGTTTTGGATACTTATGAAAACAATATATGAAAGTAATGAGAAAGTGGCCACTTTCATGAGTAAATCATATAAGCCTTATATGATTCACTATATGAAGTAGGCCACATCTTATGCAAGTCTTTTATAAGTTTTTACTATTTCTTTTCCATATGGGTAGGAGTTGAAAGATGCACTCTCTGTACTGCTTTCTACCTTTTCTGTCGCAGGGAGACCACTGAACCTAAACAGAAGCCACTTTCCCTGTCAATTCTTCTTATCAGGGGTTTTAAAGGTTCACTACTTGGCATGCTGTTGAAGAAGCTGAGATAAAGCAACATGAGGGGCCTGGACTGAGTTAGGTAGGACTCAGGAGAGTGGGGAGGGTCAATTTATTGTGGGCCTTGGAGTGCTCTTTAGACTCCTTATGACTGCTTGCCCCTGCAAGGAATGTGTTTTTTTAAAACTCGGTTGAGTAGTAAGGCAGGATATTATAAACAACAAAAGAACAAGTTCAGCAGTTTGAGAGGATGCAAGCTCTGCAACTCTGAATTATACTGGAGGTCAGTAAAACTAAAGCCACCAGTGCAGTGAAACCTGTCAAAGGCTAACTAGAGTTTAATCAGCTAATTAGTGATAACCAACAATACACATCACATGTGCTTAAATTATCTTTCAGGACAGGGGTGAAGGTGTTTACACTCTGCTTTAAATCTTACCTCTGCTCTCACATTGTGGTTCTCCTTATGGTCAGAGTGAGAGTCTCAAAGCACCACTGAAATGCTGTTAAATGTTGGCATACATACCTGCTTCATAGTGTCCTTTGAATTCAGAGCCTCTGGCAGTGGAGTCTGGGAGAAACAGAAAGACATACTTTATCCCCAGTGAACCGTTTCTCCATATCCAAAACCTCTAAAATAAAGAAAATAAATTGCTCGGGAGCAGCATTCCACAGGAACTAGCTGGGCTGGTTGTTGATGACAATCTTGTTGTAGTTAGTCTGAAAAAAACACAACCAAGCTGGACCATCGAGAAACGGAAAATTGTTTTCTTTTCTTTGGTATGAAGGTCACTACAGATGCATTATCTCAACCTGTGATGTGCCATTGTCTCCAACATGGTGTGGGTGGTTGTCAAGTGTGTGTAATGAAGTGGGAGGAAAGAGTATTTAGACCTCGGCAACAGAAGGTACATGGTTAAACTCTTTGAATTTCATTAAAACAAATATTTGCTTTAAACTACAGACTATCCTTTCATGTAAAAAGTAATTGAACCTGAACATTTAAAGATTAATACTGAAGCAGCTGCCACAGGTAGACAATATTAATGATTTTTCATTACACTCTTGAAATGCTCACTTAAAAGAGTCAAATCATTGCTATCTCTAACGTCCTACCATGTAAAAATATTCAACATTCCCACGTTTGTACTTTGACCCAAGTCAGACTTCCCCTTTGTTGCTTAGATTTTATGTTTTTATGACCATCTTGCGGCTGGTGTTGTCTGTCTGTATTCCCAAGGTAATTGGGTTCAGTGTAACTAATTGAAAATATAAAGGACACACTACGTTTCAACTTGCCTCACAGTTCTAATAATGTACTAGTGTCACTTTAACACAAATCTCTCTCTTTCTACTGAATTGATGGATTGTAAGAGTTGTAACAAAACAAAAAAAGGTAAATATGCAGAGCACTCACGTGACATCGAAGACATGTAAACAAACAGTAGCTGATGTGATTCTTCACATCGGAGATAGACATCGGTTTCTCTGCTTCTACTGCAGACACACTTTGTGGCATGTTTTATTTGGCCTGCTGTGCAGGCAGCTACATCATGTGATATTAGCCCGAATGGACCACAATTTAGCTTTTAACCCAATTGCCAGTGAATGGCAGTAACTCCATGAAACCTTATGCATAGCATAGCTAATTTATGAGCCAATCAAAACAAACGTGCCTCATAAGTTAAAAACATGTGGAGAACATTTCAATATCTGTTAGACAGACACACTTAGGAACCCTTATGTATGTGAGGTATTTTTTCTGCATTGTGTCCATGTGTCAGCACTGGTATGCAGGAGCAAGAAGTCCAGGAGGGATGCTGCAAATGATGACAGAAAAATGAGCTCAGCTGTGCTCTTATCTGCCTCATGTGCTCAGAGAAAGAATTAGCTTAACCTTCAGGGCTTATTACTAATAACACACGACAATGAATAGAAAGATTGGATATCACTCTACTGCCAAACAACTAAACACCTTCGAGTAAAGCCAAATACAGCATACAGGCTTGCTATTACCTGTTACAGAGTCAGATTCCACTAATGTGCTGGCATAGCACAAACAATATTTGAAATGCACAATGCACAATGTGAATGCATGCATTTGTCAATTTTGCATTTAGGATGATTTAGCATGTTTCAAGTTCTGTAATTTGTCAGCTGTAAGATATCCCTCGGTTTTATCCGGTTCAGCGATACTTCTGACGTTCAAAAAAAGATTGATACTTTTATCCTTCTAGATTAATTAAGCGGTTTGTGTGTTGTGCATCATAGTGTTATGGTAAAAAAATCCAAAGCAATTGTTGCTGTTCATGCAGAACTTTTAACTAGTTCACGGAAGTATGACATTGATATTTGGCTGGTAAAAGCAGGCAGTTTGGGACACAGTCTCTGCACGTTATCTTTGGCCTCCTGATACTTACAAATCAGGTAAATTTAGAAGACTTTCAGCGCTGTTATGTGTCTTCCTGTGACCTGGAAACTAAAACCTCCCTCATTTTGCATTCTTCTACAAACTCTTCTGTAAACTGAGCAAGGGTGTTTCAGGGAACGTGAACAATAAACAATGCACTATTTATAACCCGAGGTAAATAATAATAATAATGAAATATGCTTTGTTACCTTCCTGTGTCACCACAGCCAACTGCTACAACAATAGAGGAACCTGCTTCAGTCTACTTGGAAGCGTTCCTGAATATCTACAAAATGCAGAGACTCCAGCTGATTTACATAGTTAAGGCTGAGCTAATTTTATTTATTCTGTATATGACTAAAACAGCTGCTTAAATGGATGACATTCCATCTATTTTCCCAGAATCAACTGATGATAGGTTTTCAAAAACTAAGACAGTGGCAAGAAATGCTACCACAGTCAACCACAACCAAAAGAGAAGGGTTCACACTCCTTGGTCTGTTTAATAGCCAAAACATCAACATTAATAACAATGAAAACAAGCTATAATAATAATTCAGAGGGAATTTTGAAAAGTTGGACTCATGAAAATGCTGATGTCAATTAATTTGCTCTAACTAACTAATTTGTAGGCTTGTTAGCTGCAATTGTTTCTGCTGTGGTTTCTTTAATGAGGCTAGTATACAGAGAAAGTAAGGCTGGGATAACTAGTAAATAGAGCAGGAAAGGCAGCATAGTGACATCAAATAAACAGAGAAGTGCCACAAAACTGTGCTGTACTCAGTTACATGCACTGTTCACACAACCACACATTTTGCTCCCAGATCTTCAGAAATGTTCTGTCACTTTTCCATCTTTCCTATTTCAGCACCAAATCTCGAAGCTTACTTGCAACGTAAAGGATACTTTTAGGGCCTTTTAGGCAACATGTGTCAGACATTTAGGAGATACCAATTTGCATACCAAATTATGATTACAGTCTTTTACCCTCGCAGTAGCTCTACCAGCAGTGATTTCATATGAACTAAAGCAAGAAAGCAAATGACATCTTGGAAGCCCTATTTTGTGCCAACACCTCAAATTTATAAGCTTTTTCTGTTATTTTATTTTTTCTTAATGAACGCTAAGCCTTTAAGTCGTGTTACTTTGGAAATGAACGGATCAATACAAAAAGACAGTGAATTATGATGCCATCGTAGTCATCATTATCATCTCTTCTTATCCGCATATTGTGACACCATGCAGTAAAAGCAATTCTTGCTTATGTTCCATAAAATATTCCGCAGTCGTTTCGCTTAAGTAAATGTATAAATATTAAAGAGGCATACCCAGCTGATGCCCCGTATTGTCTGTTTTTCCACCGAGCAGCGGTCCGGGAACACTTGGTAATTGTGAGTCCGAAAGAGATGCATCTTGTTTCGGATCAAAACAACCGACAAACAAGTTTCCCAGTCAGAAGATCTGCAGCTCGGCAGCTCTACACATTATTCACGGCACAGTAATCTGGATAGCCCCGTCTCACACTCATTACTGCACAGCGGCGACTCAACACGGCGACAATGTGAACTCATAACTCCGCATTTTGTCCTCCTAGTAATTCCAGGCAGGTCCTGCATCAAACTCAGATCTTGCTGCCTCATTGAGGTCGAGTCGTGTACTGTTCAGCCATCCCTCGCGGCACAGGCGCACTGTTGCTGCGTTGCGTGTGTGCGCTCTTTGGCTTTTCACAAGAAACTGCATCAGAGAGACTGCCTCTTCTGGCAGTTTTACCACCTAATTAAAAACGGTGTTTGACGTACTTAGCTTGACCTGTGTGCATGTAGAACCTTAACATTTTGTCCTTCTGTTAAAACACGTCAGCGAGTAGACAAATATGATGTGTATATTTCAACTCAAATTCACTCTTGAAGGCTAGAGATGAAATTTTCAAAGATGTCAAACCTTACTCAAACAAGTCTTAGTCAAACAAGTAACTTGCTGAAAATGTGCACCCTTTCTGTAAAATAACTGGCTTATTTGTTACAAATTTGCATCATTTCTTGGCTGAACTGTTAAAAAAAAAAGGGTGAATCCACACAAACATTGGGGTCAGGGGTATTAAAGGAGGTATAATGTTGCATGAAGGTACTATATAATAAAGTTTGTTTAGTACAGTAGTTCAGGAAAACACACAAGCTGCAGCACGTTGTATAGACCACACACTTATCAGGTTATCCAGCTGCCTGGCTCAACTGGGTCTGTAGGCAGAGATAAACTGCTTCAAGGGCAGAAAGTAATTTAGGTTTGAGGACAACACTTAATGCGTTTATGCAGTTCTAGTTCACAGGTGTTTTTCCTTTGGTGTTGAAGTGTTATGTACCCATTAAAGCTTTATGAAATCATAAAATTCATAACAGGTGTTCAGTTTTTGAATGGATTTTTCAATATTTCTTCCTGTGATTCAAACCTTACACCTGTAGTTCACACTTTTGGCTTTTTTGTGTTCGTTTATAGATGCAGGTGACTTACGTCCCCCAACTCTGGTGTACGCCGCCTTGGTGGAAAACTGCTGTTTCTGACGTAGTTCTCCATCAAGAAAACAGCTTGAACAAAATCTGTGTGAAGAAAAAACAGCATAATGATTTTATTCTTTAACAGTCGAGAAAGTAAAATGGGAAGGTAGCGTTTTCCCTTGTCAGTTAATAGCAAAACAAGCAGATGTAAATTTGCAATGTCTTACATAAGGACAAGGAGACCCTTCTAAAAACTTAATTTCCCATGTTCTGTTATAACAGGATCATGTCTGTGTGCTGCAGGCTGGAAAAGTTATGCAAGAATTGTTTAAATCCCAGCTATTGTTCTAGTGCAGGGCAGCCCTTCCTGTACTGACCTCAGTGTCTGAGTCACTTTGCCAAACCTTTCCACAACACACACTGACCAGAGCATCCATGTTTTCCATGCTTGGCTGCAATTTGAGCTGTGTGTTCAAACCGCCTCTTTTGTATGTTTTTATTAAAAGCCCAGCACCTGTTGCTGACCTTTACTGTAGACATTACTGCTTCCATCTTGGAACCCTGTTACATAATCGTGTGGTAAGTGAACGGTGGCTCTTGGAGTACAGAAAACTGTACTTTAAAAGGTACCATGAGGCACATTTGCTGCAAATGTTCAGAAAAAAGAATGATTTCTTACCATGTTTAGACCTCCTTCGAGTCATGACAACAGTCACAATTGTCTCAAAATCCAATCTTAAAAGTAGCCAAGCAATCAAACCCAACCAAACAGAAATTACCGCTGAAGTTTAGTCGATAAATTTTGTGTTCTCTGACTAAACTGTGTGTTTCTCTGTGTCTTGAAAATGGCTCACAGGGGCTCTCTGATGCCACATAAAGAATGTTCACAACCAAGGAATCCGGTTTTCCTTCTTATGACCTCCTGGGGGAATTTAAATACAATAGTTTAGCTGATAAGGAAGAGCATATTGCTACAGTCTGGTTGATAGCATCTGAAAAAGTGACTGTCTTGATTGTCTTCTGTAAATAGCAGCATATTACTGGGAAAACATTCTTTCAGGGGATTGATGTTTTGCACCAAATATCAAAAGAACTAAGCTACACTTAGACTATGATCAGCTTTCACCCTGAAAATCCTAAAAATTCAGCAGTGGCGATTGCTTTCTGGCCTTGGGATTGAAATGAAATCTTATTAACTCGTTTGGAGATTTAGGTGACCTTGTTTTAGCTCCAGAGAATATAACCAGCAAAAAGCTCCAAGTTTCAAGGTAGACTGAATTTAGACTGTTGACACCTTGAACTCTTATGGACCCAGGTCTGCATTGCGTATCGCATTCCAGGCTGGCACTTTGAAAATAAATGCTGCCCCCTATTGATGATGCACATGCCCTGCAAAGCAATTCACAGGGTATTTAGAAATTGAGCAACTCGCTGATCAGTTTCTTATAAAGAATGCTCAAAATGAAACAAAAAAAAAAATGCAAGCATTAGTTATAGAATGTTATAGACTTAATTTTATTACAGCATCAAACTATAATGGATTGTTTTATGTGCAGCGCTTCTCTCTGTGTTTCTGTCTCTAAAGTTGTATTTATTTGTGTGCGTGTGTTTCTATTTAGATCCTTCGGGAATGGGAGTGGGATTTCCTGCAACACACCCATGGAATGTACTTTGCCAGTAGTCTTTGTTGTGACTGTCTAGTGTCTCTCCATACACACACACACACACACACACACACATAAACACACACATGTGCGTGCACATACACACATTTTCCTTCCTTTATCCAAGCCAGTTAGCAGTGACAGGGAAATACGTGTTTGATCTGTTTGACCTTATGGTCTATTGAGGGCTGAAGCAGAAAGCAGAGCACAGATAAGCAAAGACATTAAAGCAGTTGGAGACAATATTTCTGCACCCACTGCAACACTTTCACATTTGTCAACCACGTTCTTTCACTTCTAATCCCCGCTGTGCAGTCACATGTTGACATTTACATTACCGACTTAGTTTCAAATACTAAAAAGTAACAAACAATTTAAATATATTATTTGGAGAAAAACTAGAATTTGAACACCTGTGATGGAAAAGTGCCTTTATAGACTGAAATTATCCTTAAAACCCTGTCAGACAAATCAGCAGGGGCTTTGTAAAGCACAAGATATTATGATTAAAATAGACATATAATATTCATTAATTAGCACAACGAACCAAATGGTCTGCCACAATTCCACACAATCCTTTGCTCTGCAATCAGTAACTCACCAATGTCGCAGTCTTATAAGATTCTTCAGTTTGATTACTTCAGTTCTTTAATTTGTCTGCTTTCCTTTTCTAGCCTCCGCTTCTATCATATGTCTCTCAGTCAGGGTACTTTATGTGAGTTACGGGGAGTGCTACTGGACACAGCTTCCTGTGTCTTTCTGATTGGTCCTGAAAAGAGTGCCCGGGGGCATGGGCTTAGTACAGCACTGATACATGGCAAGGTATGTGAGAATATGAAGACAGAATTTGAATCTAAGCAATGTGAATTGCAGTTCATCAGAACTAGGTTATGTGGTTTTCTTGTTTAACAGTCTCGACTGTAGACGAGCTGCAGACAACCACAGGAAATCTATGAGGCTCAGCTTCTGAGAAAAAAAGTCAGTACGCTTTACTATACATCCTTATCACTGTTCCATTCATAGTGAGATTATAAATACATTATGTTTTTCCATGGGAAAACTGCTTCATGCCTGCCACTGTTAGCCAGGAGCCATGATTTACTTTGAATACAGTCTTTGGTGTTATTCTTTTCTGTGTGCAGCTGCATTAACACATGTCCATTTGTGCAGGAAAATACTGTGATATATTTGTCTGACCTTATGACCACATAAACATTTGACATTTTACTCATAAACTTCTAATGCATTAAACAGAAAGAAAAGAGACAAACTAAAAATTCATCTCAGGTCAGTTAGTTTTTTGTGTGTGACCAAAATGCAAATGTATGAACAGCACTACAGCACTGTATAAGTTATAGGGATTTTAGATGCTTACATTCTTATTTATCAAAAGTAGATCTGATCAAGCATCATGCATTCAAGCATCAAGCATTCAACATAAAATTGTCTTCAGAGACCTGATCAAGTAATCATGACACTTCTTCTTTCGGGAGCTCCCTTCAGGGGTCCCCACGGTGGATTATCTTCCCCTATTCCTAGCATTCTCTTCTGATAACCCAGCCCCCTGTATGTACTTTTTCAATACACCCATTAACCTTCTCTGCAGTCTTCATCTTTTCCTCCTACTTACCAGCTTCATATTCAAATATCCCTATATTCCTCCTCTGCACATGTCCACCCCAGCCTTGCCTCTCTAACTTTGTACACAAACTGTTGAACCTAAACTTTCCCGCTGATATCCTCATTTCTTATCCTCTCCATCCAGGTGACTCCCAGTGAAAATCTTAGCATCTTAAGCTCTGCACCCTCCAGCTTGGCCTCCTGTCTTTTTTGTTAGCGTCACCGTCTCCAAACCATACATCATAGCAGGTCTCACTGTCATCTTGTAAACCCTCCCTTTCACTCTTGGTTTTGTCCTTCTTTCACAAATCACCTCTGACATTTGTTAAATTATAATACATTAAAGCTGTTCAAATTTGCAGAATAGTTGCGCAAAGGTCTTTAAGGTGCTCAAAACAAAAGTCCCAGAGAGTGCAGTGCACACAAACACTAAAGGCGATGGGTTGAAGTTAATAAACAAATTAAAAATTTATAAATTCCTATTTTGTTTTCAGTGCCTACAACTTTGCACAACACATTTAATTCTACAAAGCTCCATTAGAGAAGTCTAAGAGAAATGCTGTTTCTCTTTGCTCCACTAGGGGCGGTGTGTCGATAAGAAGGGGGTTTCCTCTGTACAAAGATATTTAAAGGGGAGGTGATAGTATGGCAAATTTTTGTAAACAGAGCATAGAAATTCGTTTCCCTGAACTAGCAATGCAAGTTCATTTGTTTGTCCTGTGTTGTGTAACAGCGAGTGGCAGGTAAAGACCAATAACGAAAGTTTTTTTTACTGAAATAAATATTTCCTCTGCGGCTGAAGAGGCAGCTCTCCGGGGTGGTTTTGTTTTCTCGATGATAGCCTAACATCTTTGCGGCGTACTTCGGATAAGCTCGTCTGTTGTTATTTTGATGTTGCTTGCTAGCTGGAAATCTTAACGCCATTTTCGTCTTTGTATTACGTACAAGGCACATGAAGTGACTGATCTCTATTTCGAAATAGAGTTTTGCTAGCAGGGATAGCTGTCGGTCTCTCCCTGGGTCCTCTTTAGCGGAGGGGAAATTCATTTCGTCCTTTTCCTGTAGCTTAGGGTATTGCATAATGTGGCAGTAAGCTGTGGTTTAACCTAATAATAGTTTGTTTTGAGGGAAAAAAAATACTCCTTTATCTTCGACGACGGTGCTAACGTTGGCTAACAGTAGCAATATTCCAACATGGGAGTCACCAACATATACATTAAAATAGGATATGCTACTGTTGGTACTGTGTTTGGACTGTCGGCTTTCTTGGTCTGGAATATCGCATATAAACAACCATGGACGGCGGCTATGGGAGGCCTGTCAGGTATGTTGAAACACATATAGCATTAACTAAAAACACTGCAAACAGTTAATGACTTTATCACGGGATATCGGCGCATTTAACCATGTCAGGCATCCTAATCGCGATGTAGGCCTGGACAGTTAAGCGCCATAATCATAACGACTCTTAAAATTTAGTCCGTCACTGAAATCTTTATAAAATACAATGCATTATTGGTACATTATGATTTTTTTTTTTTAAAATTTGTAATGATATTTTTAATGCTAAATTATAATTATTTATCTTTCAAGTAGAAAAACCGTATTGTTCTTTTTTTTTAAAATTAACTTTAATAATTGAGTAATTTAAGTGATTTACTTGCATTTCTGAAAATCATGTAAATTTTATTTTAAAACAAATTTTTTTTGCAGAAAATTTCTAAAATAGTAGTCTTTTCTTGTTTTGTATGGGAGTAGTCTATTACATTCTATTGCAACACTGTAATTTCCATAAATTACTGTCACGTGGTGGTTTTCTGTAGTCTTCAGGCTGCAGTGTTATCATACTCAATCGAAATCTGTGTTTTTCTGTCTTGACAGGAGTTTTGGCGCTCTGGGCTCTCATCACACACATCATGTACCGTCAGGACTACTGGCGAACCTGGCTCAAGGGTCTTAGATTCTTCATTGCTGTTGGAGTATTCTTCTCAGTTTTGGCTGTGGCTGCCTTTATTATCTTCCTAACTATGGCCATCGCACAGAAGCAATGTAATCTTGTCTTTTCTGTTCCTGTTTTTTATTTTTATTTTTATTTTTTTTTAATGAATTTTGTATTGTTGTTCATTTATGTTAAAATAAGTGACTGACAATTCAAATACTCAGAGAGGTGAGGATTGTTGTAACTCTAGTAGTAACCACCTTGTTTTTTTCTGTCCCACAGCTTTCACTGACCCGAAGAGCTTCTACCTCTCCTGTGTGTGGAGCTTTCTGACCCTCAAATGGTCTTCCCTCTTGGCCTACTACTCATACAATTACCGCCAGGAGTTTGCGGACATCAGCATCCTCAGTGATTTTTAGTCAGTACTCATTTTAAAGACTTTGGTGGACTTAAGGGGTTTTAGGCTGCCAGCGGGAGATGGACAATGAGCTTTTATAATAAAGAAGAGGAAAAGCAGACATGGCTAGATTAAAAAAAAAAAAAAAATCATCAGACTTTTATCACATGGTGCTGCATTTGCTGCACTTGCTTAACAAGCTCTGTATTTGCATAGTAACCTGTTCTCCCACTTTTAATGGCCTACGCGTTACAGTCCTGTAGAAATTGTAAACCTCTGAAAACGTCAGCTGCTTTTGAATGAATTTGTGGAGGACATTTGAGACGTGCAGGTGGTTTTAAACAGCTACAGCTTTGGATTGTTTCATTTTTAAAAAGTCAGAAAATCCCCTCCATAACAGGCTTTTAATCCAGTGATTAGTGTTTCAAATGAAAGTTAAAATACTCAACCATAAAATTGAAACCAAAATTAAAACCATTTACCTTAAAAGTTATACTAGCTTGACAGCGAGTGATTGTTTTCATCCAAATTAGCTCTCAAACAGTCAGCACTCAACTGCAGAATACTCATATCTCCTGATAGTCACTGACTTAATGTTTGAGAAGTGTTTTATAGTCATTATAGTCCAGGATTTGCTAGACAATACCAATACCACTGTTCAATACCAAGTTCTTTATTCTGCTGCACTACTCTGCTATTGCTATTAGCGCTTGTTATTTTAGTATCACGACTAAACATTATGTGTGAAGCATTACTACAAAGATCAAGCTGTTGCAGTGCACTAACAAAAATGGCAACATTATCGAGAACGTTTTGTTTATATAAACTTAACTGAAACTTGTTCACCTTCACTTCTGTGTACGGATACAAATGTCTGTCTTAGATGAGTTAAATATGTTTTATGTGCATCCTACTTTTTGATGAAAATCCTCTGCGGCATTGGTTTTATACAGACTCATGAAAAAATGTATACACTCACTTCTTTATATTTTTTCCCCTACAAGTCCATGTACATGTTGCTACATGTAGCCACGTATCACCAGTACTTGCAGCATTTTGCTACTGTTGGCACCATTCACAAACAGTACTCTCAGCTTTTCACAGTTTTTGTTTGGAAAATGACTGGTTCTCATAACATTTCTGTCATTGTCAATTTATTCGTTGAACTATGTTTTTGGAAATTTAGCTGCAGATATAAAGTTTTGTGTTCTCATCGAAAGCTTTCTGTCATGTGAAATGTTAAGAACATTCATGCTTCTGTAAGAAAGGAAGAAGTGCTCGATTGTTCTCTCATTCTTGAAGGCGATGCCTTCATGTGAAGTTTGTGCTTTTCTTTTTGTTCCACCAGAGGGAGACTTTCATTTTATGTCGAGAGGTTATCTGAAGTCTGGCATTCCTCTTTTAGAGAAAACACAAATGGAACTACTATATAATTGCACTTTAGTCTATGATATTGATGCCATTGTTTTGCACACAAATTCTAATACAATGGGACAAAATCATGTGTTACGCATTGTCATGTCTGTCTCACCCTTTTTTTGTGAAAAGAACGTGTTTGTATGTATCATTTTGTTGCAGTTAGCAGGATTACTTGTATTCGCCAAATTAAACTGGTTTGTAATTGGTTTAGTTCCAGCTCTATCTTATGTCTACCCTTTTCCCATAAAATATGTAAAGTTGTATTTTTGTTTGTGTGTTTCTGTTGATAAGTATGAATATCAGGATGCTACATGTATATAGAAACTGAACCTATTAAAATACATTTATTGGTAATTACATCTTGTGTCCTTGCTCGGTAGCACACTGATAAAACGGCACATTTGGCAATCAGAAGTTTAACCAATTTAACTACACTGCTCAATAAATTAAAGGAACACTTCAGTCAGAGTATACCATCAAGTCAGTTAAATTTCTGGGACATTGATGTGGTCAGTTAAGTAGCAGAGGGATTGTTAATCAGTTTTATTTAATTTGTTTTAGTGAAATTCAACAATGAGACAAGCCTTCAAACAGGAATGTTTTTATAGATGGAAGCTGGCATTTTTCCTTCCTCATCTCTTCTGATGACTTTTTTCACTGGTTTTGCATTTTGCTAGAGTCAGCATCATTACTGGTATCATGAGTCGGCACAGGTAGTCCAACTCTCCCAGGACAGCACATCAGTGTGTGTCATTGCTAGAACGCTTTGTCAGGGAAGTCTCCAAAGCATGGAGGAGAATGTAAGAGACAGGCACTTACTCTAGGAGAGCTGGACTGGGCAGTAGAAGGCCTTTAACTCATTAGCAAGACCAGTATCTGATTCTTTGTACAAGGAGAAACAGGATGAGCACTGCTGCAGCCCTATGAAATTACCTCCAGCAGGCCACTGGTGTGTATGTTTCAGACCAAACAATGAGGCACAGTCTTCATGAGGGTGGCTTGAAGGCCCAACGCCCTCTAGTGGTCCCTGTGCTCACTGCCTGACACTGTGGAGCCTGATTGGTATATTGCCAAATATTACCGGAATTGGGAGTCCAGCACTGGTTCCTGTACTTTTTATAGATGAGACCAGATGTTAAAAGGTCAGGAGATGCCATGGGGAACATTATTTTTCTGGTAACATTGTTCAGCATGACTGGTTTGATTCTGGAGGGACGGACAGACCTCTACTGGCTAGGCAGTGCTTGGCCTCATGTGGCAGGAGTATGCAGGCAGTTCCTGAAAGATAAAGGAACTGAAACAGCTAACTGCCCCCACACTCGCCTGGCCGAAACCCAGTAAAACAGCTCTGGGACATTATGTTTTGGTCCATTCGATGCTATCTCAGACTGCCTAGTAGCTTAGTCATCTGGTCCAGATATGGGAGGAGATCCCCAGAAGACACCATCCATGGTCTCGCTAGGAGCATCCCCTGACATTGTCACGTATGCATATCTTGGGCCTTCACATACATCTGAATACAATTTTGAGTTGCTACAATGAAAATTCAGCATAATGGACTTGCATGCTGTATTATGTTTTCACTTTGATCTTTTTGTTGTCTTTGAATTCAGCCATCTATGGTTTGATAATGATAATTTTCATTAAATGATGTGGCATCCTTATGATTTCATTATGTGTTTGAAAGTGTTTCTTTAAATTTTTGAGCAGTGTATTTCACAGTAAGCGTGCATGCACCAGGCTTTATCCTTTTAAGCTCCACCCAGCAGGTGTAGAAGGTCTTTAGCATTACTTCAAAAGTAATCAAACAAGTCTCATTTGAGTCAAACATCTGCAGACGTGCTTCAAGAGTAAGCAAGGCAAAAGTAAGTACAGTGTCTTAAAATTTCTGTTTTTTATTTAACATTGTACAACAAAATTTCTTTTTTTATGTTGAGCTTTAACATCTGTCTAATTGTGTTTGCCTTTACACACGGCATTTTAGTCAGCTGCAATCAGTCACACTACAGGCATACACCAGTTGTTAGGAATCGCTTATTTACATTAACAGGTTATATGTAAGAGATGTAATGTAATATCCCTAGGTTGTGATATTGATAAGATATATTATTCACACAGTATTTCCATATTGGAGATTTATTTATTAGACAAAAAGGCTAAATCTAATTTCATTTTCTTAATGCAGTTATATCTCTGTTTAGCTTTATTTCTTTAAAATCTTCTTTTCCTGTTTAGTGTGTAACAGTCTATAAAAATATAACAATAATTACAACTGACAGCTGTTGGATCATCTGTTCAATATAAAAAGTAAAAATATCTGTGTATTCATAATGTATTGTATTGTCATTCTGGTGAAAAATAACATAAGTTTTTCTCCTGCATGGAGAAAAGGATTACTGAGGACTGAATAAACTTGTGGATGATCTTTTATTTACCCAGTGTAGATCAAACATTTTATTAGTCCCGTGAAGTTTTGGCTGATCTTTCATTCATCAAGGTTAGATAAGGACCTTACACTTAAAATATGGGCCAGGTTTAGTATCGGGAAAGGTGAAGTATAAAGTTCCAGGTATGCTGTTGAGTTTTTATGGATACTGTCATGAATTAATGACAAATTTAAACAAAAAAGACACAACACTTACTATATTAATGTGTTAAATTTCACTTTGAAGACATTGCATAAAATTTCTGCCTGCTTAATATATTTTGCTATGTTGTAGCCATGCAACAGGAAAGCCCACGTTATGTGATTGACAGGCCGGCATATAACCTCCCTGACTTTGACAGAGAATTTGACAAAAAGAGTCGACAGTTCCCTGTTGGAGAAAAAGTAAAGAAACTCTTCAGGTACTGAACTTCTTACTGCACAGTCAACATGAACAACGTGCTTTTCTCTCACACAAACTCTTCTGATAAGCCTCTGTATTATATTCAAAAGCACGGGGATACATAACTAGAACTCAAGTTTACATGTGTGTTATTGACTTTTATAAATGAACAAGCAGAAAACCAGAGATCTTCTAAGACAGTTTTTTGTTTTTTTGTGTTAGATGTTCTGTACCCAGGCTCAAAGGCTTGTTACTTAAACACCTGCCGGTTCTAAGCTGGCTTCCCAAGTACAAAGTAAAAGAAAACCTGCTGTGTGATGTCATTAGTGGGGTCAGCGCCGGCACCATTCAGGTTCCCCAAGGTCAGTCAATCTTCTACTCTCAGATAACTCTGTATAACAGCCTTTGACTGATGCTAGCTGGTGGAGTGGATAACAGTTTTTGTGTTATTTTTTATTATTTATTTGACAGCTTCTTTTCTTTCCAGGCATGGCTTTTGCTCTCCTTGCAAATCTTCCTCCTGTCAATGGTCTCTATTCCTCTTTCTTCCCCCTCATCCCATATTTCTTCATGGGCACTGCTCACCAGATGGTCCCAGGTAAATCAGAATGATTTATCTACAGCAATTTTGTGTGATGACAGTGATAAGTTACCAGAGCTGCATGGTGCTGCACTGAGCCTGACTTTGCCCGCTTTGCAATATGGCAAGGAAAATAGATGTGACACCCTACTTTCTATGTCTAGGTACTTTTGCTGTTCTCAGCATTATGGTGGGAATCGTGTGTCTTAGGCTAGCCCCTGAGTCGGATTTCAGTCATTTCAATGCCACTCTTAATGCCACAGTAGTGGACACTGACAGGATGAATGAAGTTCGTCTGGCAATATCTGGTACTCTGGCCTGTCTCACTGCAATCATACAGGTACTTATACCACTAAAAGCTCAGTCCTTTAAGGTAAAATCTGAAAGGAATATGGGATATAGTTTAAAGGTGGCACACTGAGTATGATTTATGTCTGTGCAGATTGGTCTTGGCTTCATGCAGTTTGGGTTTGTAGCCATCTATCTGTCAGAGTCGTTTGTCAGAGGCTTCATGACTGCTGCAGGACTGCAAATCTTAATTTCAGTGCTCAAGTACATCTTTGGCATCACAGTGCCATCTTACAGTGGTCCGCTGGCTGTTATATATGTAAGTTACCCATTCATTATTAAAGAAAATATGATCGGATACTTTGCAAAATTATGATTTGCTGAAAATGATTTCTTTCCAAACAGACTCTCAAGGATATAATATTGGGCCTTCCTGATACCAATATAGCCTCCTTAGTCTTTGCTTTGGTCAGCAGTGCAGTTTTGATTGTGGTGAAAGAACTAGGTTTCCACTTTCGTCATAAACTTCCTTTCCCTATTCCTATTGAGATCATCGTCGTAAGTAGTTAAAATTTTTCTTTTAGATATTTGAGATAGCTGTTGCACAGATGTTTTTCTGGGTGCAAATAAGAGAATTAACAGTATATAATAGAATGTAGCGTGATTTATGTTCCTGTTTTACACAGGTGGTGGTGGCCACAGCCATCTCAGGTCCGCTGCATCTTCCTGAGATCTACCACATGGACATTGTGGGCAATATTCCTCTGGGGTAAAGCAGGCATCAGCTTTTTTGTCCTACTGTTATTCATGAAAGTCATTAAAGAATGTTTAACTCTGATTTGTTTCTTGTCTCTGTTTTCTAGATTTCCTGCACCGATCCTCCCAACAGTGAGTCAGTGGGAAGACATGTTGAGCACAGCTTTCTCTCTGGCTATTGTCGGATACGTCATCAACTTAGCTATGGGCAGGACACTGGCAGCTAAGCATGGCTATGATGTGAATCCCAACCAGGTTTGAAAAACTGCATCTCTCTTAAAAATGTAAGAAGTGTATTTTATTTCACTTTTGTCAACACTGAAATGGTCTTTTTGAATAGGAAATGTTGGCTCTAGGCTGCAGCAATTTCCTTGGGTCTTTCTTTAAGATCCATGTGATCTGCTGTGCTCTGTCTGTAACGCTGGCTGTTGACAGTGCTGGAGGAACCTCACAAGTGAGTGCAGATCATACTCAAATTATAACTAAGAACCTACTGAGGAAGATTTAGTATGGACTATAAATACAGCAAATGTTTACCAAAGCCCCTAACTACTGCACTACTGCTCTCTTGTAGTTTGCCAGTCTGTGTGTAATGCTAGTAGTAATGGTCACCATGCTCGCCCTGGGAATCTATCTAAAGCCACTCCCAAAAGTAAGTGTACATAACAGTGTGAACCTGAAATATCATACAAAACATACAGACGTAAGAGAACAACTGAGACATATTAAGTAACTTCAGTTACCTTTGTTTCTCCAAGTCAGTGCTTGGAGCGTTGATTGCAGTAAACCTGAAGAACACGCTCCTACAGCTCTCTGATCCCTTTTACTTATGGAAGAAGAGCAAACTGGACTGTGTAATTTAAATCATTTGATATGATATTGAAGCATAATGCAGTGGGGTTTTTTTTTTACTATATTTTTTTTCATGTCTTGTTGTCTCTTTTTTAGTGTGTGTGGGTTGTGTCATTCTTGGCCACATTCTTTCTAAGCTTGCCTTATGGTGTTGCTATCGGAGTGAGTTTTTCCATCCTGGTAGTTATATTCAAGACACAGTTGTGAGTAAACTGTATGAACATGTAGTACATTTGAACCAAAAATGAGCTCTACTGTTTAAGTTTTTCATAACTACGTTTTCCTTACAGTCGCAATGGTTCAACAATTGTTCAAATTAAGGATACAGATATCTACAGAAATCCAAAGACGTACAGCAAGGTATATTAAGTATATATCTTTTTTTTTTACCATAAGAAATTACTTGGGGTGAATTGCATCTCATTTTTTTGTAACAACTCCACAGGTCATGTCAGTAACAGGTGTGAAAATAGTTAACTATTGCTCACCAATCTACTTTGCAAATGCGGAAATATTTCGCCAGAGAGTCATCAAAAAGGTAAGACAAAATGGCCACTTTTCCCGTCAGGCAAGGTTGGCCATGTGTTCATGTGACATGTAGATGTTTATATAGTATTTGTATACCTAGACTGGGCTGGACCCCGGCAAACTTATCCTGGCCAGGCAGAAGTTCTTGGACAAAGAACAGAAGGAAAAAGTGAAACAAGATAAGGACAAAACGTCAAGAAGGCGGAAACCCAGCTCTTTGGTTAACATGAAAGCTCAGGTAGGATCAAGTTCATATGACATCAGACTCATGTAATTTACGGGCCATCCAACTGTTGATATATATCCCACTGAGTTAAAGGTGATTCACTGAAAGTACAACTTGTGACCTTTCTGTACCTTTCTGTATTTGTTTCCTGTAAATCTAGACCATATCTCAGCTTGAACTGCAAAATGACTTTGATATGAACGATGGCAGTGCCAACAATGCTGAACTTCCTACAAGCTATGTCAACTTCCACTGTAATGACATTGAACTTGGCGAGCAGTTGCCTGACCAAGAGCCATCCAGTCCCCCTGTTCTCACCCTGGAGCCTCAGCCAGTGCCCTTCCACACCCTAATCCTCGACATGGCGGGGGTCTGCTTCATAGACCTGATGGGCATAAAAGCATTGATAAAGGTTATAAAGTTCTCTCCTGTGCTAACAGAGTCAGGATTAATATAATATAGGATTAATGTAATGTAATATAAGTACACTAAATGTTTTAAATTTTGTTTTATGGTGCAGAAAGTAACCATAAAAGATTAAAGATGCAGTTATTTTAGATTGGAAAATAGTTTAAATTGGCAGCAAAAGTTTTTTGAAAGGGGTTTTATTATGTTTAATAATATAAAATGGATGTCTAACAGCTAAGTTAATTAACACAAATTATAATTTCAGAGAATTTCTCATTTTGATATTCCCATATCAAAGAGACTGAGGCAGTTATGTCCAAACAGAAAAAGAGAGCTTCTAACCTGCGTTGAACACATTTTTGAATCATGAAAGGATGCCTTACTTTTTTCTCAAATATTTCATTTTCAGTTAGCCAGATGCTGTTCAGCCGAGCCTTTTTATGAGAGCATTAATAATTGGATTTCGTTGTAAGTTCGTGTATGTGCATGTCCATGACAGGTTTTCTTTCTTTCATTTTCCACACAGATGAACTCGGGCTACACGATGCTGGGCATTAAACTGTACCTGGCTAACGTTCAAGGTAAAATCTTAAACTACCTGCATTTGTTCACACCTGTTGGCTACTCTGTACAGTTGGCATGGCAACAAAGACCTAATCATTCATAAAGCACTGAGTCCATTAGCTCTGTGAAGTGCTCTGTCAGAGGAAAACAAGTTAGACATTGCTTAACATTTTGTGCAGGTAATCTCAATTTCCCAGCGAGATAAAGGGAAGATCCAGAGTGACTGTAGTTTATCATGCTTGATTACTTTAAAGCTGCAAATTTTCTCTTGTTTCCTGCCTTAGAGAATTGTAATTACAATACTACAGGCGCGTTAGGCAAAATCACTACGTTTAACAATGTCTTTGTCCCTGTATAATATTAGTTGCCTTACTTGCAGCCCAGGTGTATGAAGAACTGGAGGCCGGGGGAGCGTTTGAAGATGGCAATATTGCCCGCAGTAATCTCTTTCTTTCTGTTCATGATGCCATTCTGTTTGCTCAGCAGACCTCTGGAGAGAGGGAAGTCTACTCAAAGGTAGGCCTCTCTGCATAAAATAACCTTATCAGACAAATCCTTTTCAAAACATCACATACAAACACATGCTGTTTAAAGCCTCTAAGGTTAGGGATATGGGGACAGATTAAACAGAGGAGAAAAATATATTTTTTTCTTAAGTGAAAAATTCCTCTTCTTAGTACAGCTTTTGTCACCTTATCTGGTTCAGCAAAGGTAAACAGAAATATCACAGGGTTTTGTGACAGAGTAAGCGCCACAACAAACAAAGCTGTATGTTACACCAAGGTCATGGCACATGCTGTATGCTCTGTATCTGATTTAGTCTCTCGTATTGTTTCTCATTGTCACATGAGCTAGAGCAGCCTTTTTATTAATCTAACATGACATACACACCATGGAAGACAATAGCAAATTATTGTAGGTGAAAAGGTAGAAAATTGTTAATATTTTTTTAATTCAGAAGATTAATAAAATAGATTATGTTGTACATTTCTAAATAGAAAGTAAAATAGCTCCGTAAAAATTGGTTACTGATAAAAAAAAATATTACTTAGCATGGATAACAAATGATTTTAAAGTATACTTTAGTTCTGTAATGCAAAAGTCTAGGTCTTTGAAGAGCACTTTGGAGTAACTGCTTTCACACAGTTAAAGGAGATTTCATTGTATGCCAACTGTCTTACTGCATGTCGTGTCAGTATTAATAGAATCACATTGTATACAAGCCTGTTTAACTAAAATATGTGAAATGTTGTTGGCTGCAGGCCCAGGGAGCAAAACAGGGACTTGATTTTAACATTAATGAGGAGAAGGATCTGGAACAGGTACACTGACGTTTGTTTGCACAACCTGATACAAAATGACAGGTTCACCTACTTATTATTAATTCTGTAGCGAACATTCTGTGTCTAAAAGTCACTTTACTTTTGCAGGAAATGTTTTGAAGTGAACAAGAGCAGAAGAAACATACTGAAGATATTGTCAATAATCTTGACATTATTCTGCAATTTATGAAATGCGTTCTTGCCAAAATCCGTCCTCTGCTTAAACTTTCATCTTTTATCCGACTATCTAAAATTTTCATATGTTCTACCTTGATCAGTAATCAGGGGCAGTATCCAGTACTTCGCGTCACTGGCAGGGGGTGGCACGTACTAGCGCAAGAGACACCAGCAACAAGCAAGTGCTAATGAAGGGAACTCTGGGGCTCAGTTTGCCTACCTTTTACAATAACTGAGGAGTGAACTGCTGACTGCGCAGTCATTCAGAAGTGCTCCTGTAATTAAATGAGAGTGTGCATGGCCACAGCTGTGAGCTACAACTAGCTGAGCAGTCTGGCTAAGCCCCTGTGGAGGTAAGGAACTGCAAAAGGCTAAACATAAGTGAAAGGAAGATTACATAGTATCAGCAGTTTCATGGCTTTGTTGTTGCAAACTCTGTTAAGCATCAGAGTCTTCATAATTGTCCATAAGGCAGAATTGAGCTACAACAACCAAATAACACTCTTAATTGTTGCCTCTTGCGCCAGTATAAACTGTAAGAAAGAGAAATGTGTGGGCCAGATAACTTGTGTTTGTGTAGCAGGTGCTTAAAGGCCTGTGGTGTCTAGTCTAGCAGCAGGCTGTCAGTGGTGTTGGTATGCCTGTGATGCATGAATGGATTTATAACGCTATTAAGAAATCATCCTAAGGTATTCTGGCACACATCTGCTCCTCTGCTCCCCTTCGTCTCTGCAGCAAATTGGCACCACAAGTGATTACAAGGTTTCTATGGCCATCAGCTTTAATTTGGAGCCTTGGGAAAGTCTTTCATCGCTTAATGCATGTAAGTGTCTGTGTGTGTTTGTGTTTAATTCATCACCTGCAGCTTACACTTCTCTTTCTTCTCTGCCTCATTGTTTTCAGGCTGCCTGTGCGGACTTGATTTGATTTAAATTAAGGGATATTTTGATTGAAAGAATTAGTTTGACTGTTGTTTGACATATGGTTATGAGCTATTATTGTCCTACTTTTCTTGACTATAAATGTTTCAATGTACTGTGTAAGAAAAGGCAATCTCTCTGTCATTTTTCATTTTCCATACACAACACTAGCAAAAGCTAATAGACCACTATATTCATTTGTTGTACTAACTTTAGCCAGTATAGCAGTTTTTATTATGTACATGTGATAACTCATTAGAAAAAAGTTTTCAAAGGAGTCTGTGCAGTCCTTTGAAATGCAGAGGAGTTCAGCTCAGTGACAGCAAGGCGCCCAAATCATCACCCCTCCACCCCCCTTGACAGTTGGTATGGGTTGTTTGGCTGTGGGTTGTTTGGGGTGGTAGAACAGGTCAGCTACTAACCAGAAGGTTGATGGTTCGATCCCAGGCTCCTCCAGTCTGCATGCCAAATATCCTTGGGCAAGATACTAACCCCATGTTGCTCTCCGATGCATCCATCAGAGTGTGAATGTGTGTGAATATTAGATAGTGAGCACTTAACAGCTTATAAAAAGTGTTTGTGTGACTGGGTGAATTAATTAGCTGTATAAAGTGCTATGAGTGCTCAGATAGAGTAGAAAAGCCCTATATAAGAACCAGTCCATTTACCATTTGTGCTGATATACTATGTTTGGTTTACCAGACGTGGTTCTCTGGTTCTCTCTGCATTGTGGTCAAACATATCTACTCAAGTCTTATCTGTCAACCTTTCCAAAACAT
The DNA here is from genome assembly GCF_900408965.1 of Simochromis diagramma. Classification (NCBI taxonomy): domain Eukaryota; kingdom Metazoa; phylum Chordata; class Actinopteri; order Cichliformes; family Cichlidae; genus Simochromis; species Simochromis diagramma. The sequence continues at coordinate 3,069,076 of NW_024386945.1, read as the reverse complement.
ACATGCTCAGTTTTTTTTTCTAATGGTGCTGTCATTAACTTCAACATTTAACATGCTCACTGAGGTCTTGGTATGTTTTTTTTTTCATTTTCTTTGAACATTGAATGGTTTGACTTTGAATTTGCTGGGACATGCAGACTGTGGCAATGTGTTAACGTACACCTGAATAAACCAATAAACAGCCAAAATGTATTCTTTTATAGAGGCAGTCACACTTACTGACCATCAGTTAATCAGATGCATTTGATTAGCAGTACCTGGCTGTTCCTCTTAATTCCTATAGCTCCAGTATTGGTGAGGACTTCATAAAGTCATTTGAAAATGTTCTTTTTCAAATTACTCTAGTATTTAATTTCAATCACTTTCAATTAATTTCCAGTTTTTAATGTTTTTTTTTATTTTATTATTTTTTTATAAATGTTACGTTTTTGAGTTTCAGTTATATTATGAAAGTTATTAGTTATTGGTATGAATCAAGATGTCTTTCATTGCAATACAAAAACAACACTCTGTTAAGACAAGTCCCTCACATTCATGTAGAAATCCCAAACTTAGTAAGCATCTACATTACTTACTCTTCCCTGTGCTAAGAAATTTTGATAATATTGATTGTTGGCCTAAATCAATTTTCTTTGTATTTTTAGTTAAATATGTTACTTCATTTGTGTTGTTTTTATTTTTATCTCAAAAATAAATGATTGAACGATGAAATTAAACGAGTTATTTGCAGTAACATTGTGAAATTTCAGTGGTCATTACTGAGCATTAAATTACTTTACAGTAACAATACTGTAGGCCTATGCACATGTTTGTGTGTAAAGCAGGCCTAGCTTAAAAACACCAGGTGACTTAATACACAGTAGTTTCTTGCACTTTAGGAGAATCTTTTAATTTGCTTCCATACTGTAAAAAACAAAAGTAACAGAATACAGTAAATAATGTATGCAATAAATATATGGATCACAGAAACATGTCAGTCATAGCTTTTGAAATCGTGTGGTTGCAACTTTTTGTGAATTGTTCAGAGTGAAAGGGATTAAAATACTGTAACACCCCCAAGCCACTGGTTCACATCGTCTATGCACCCACCCATGAATTCTGGGCAACTGTTTATTCTTATTTGGTGTTGTTACAACTTTACAGTTACCATCATATTTTATTCCTTTCTAACGTATTCAAATTGAACAACAGACTTTGGACTACTTCTGTTTTCAATCGGACCCCCTTGATACTGTGACATTACTCCATAATTACTCTTTATCAATGAAGCAATAGGTAGAAAAAAACCAAACCTTTCTGGAGGTCAAACGATGATTACACTGAACTATGAAATACCTCCAGCTAAATCCCTTTTCAAATGAGATGCTGTTATAATGGACTAGCTTCTTAATCCTGTAATAGCAAGTTCACATAAAAATTAATTTTACACCCCTTGCACATTCATTGACCATGATGGTTTAATTAACAAGGTTCCTTTTAGAAATCTGAGACCAAGAGATTTATGTATTAAATTTGTTTACACGCCCAGTGGTTTCATACTATTGAGACTAATTGCATGGTGTCAGAGGGTATCTTCTCATTGAGTTATGGGACCTTGTCATTTAGCGCTCGTGTACTTTTATGAAGCGCCTTCCCCGAGAAAATATTTAGCTCTGACCTTTCAAAATCAGGTTTAAAATTGGAGCGCTTGGATAAAGACCCAGGAAGCCAAAGACTGTTGTGCAAATTGGATGTGGGCTTGTGAGCCTCATCTGAGGAAATGAGGATGATGGAGAAAAAGCATATCACTTCTGTAAATTTAAATAATTGTTGTCTGACATTGATCAATTGACAGCAGTTGGTGCTTTGCATATGCATTTTACAGGGCTGTGTTTGGGGATCTGTTCTGCATCATTAACAAACTAGTTTTAAGCTGGGGCATCATAAATCTTGATTGTGTAATGTCAGCAAATTGTCTTTGGACAGGGTTTGTTTCCAGAGTTGCAAAGAGCAAATGTGACCAGTGATATCTGGTATTAATTAATGCTGCCTATTGTCTCATTCCAGTAGTTCAGCAGCAACTAAATGCACCAACAATGGAACGTTCTCTTGTGATTAATTAAGGCATAAAATCATTAAGTCTGCGTGTCTAACTGGAAGATGGTTAATTATTTATAGTTGAATTAAGCCAGAACCCCACGTCTGATTGAAGATGCTGTTCAACCTTCTTGCCATTTTTGTTTTCCTCCTATATCAACTTGTAGATGCACTGAATTTACACGCTACCATTATTGCATTAAAAGCAAAAGCAATGCTAACTAATTATTTCAAAAGCCACTGACCTTCATTAAATGATAGAAACTACAAACAGCAGAATTTTTCTGTTGAAAACTCAGAGTTGTCTTTATTTTTTGTTTTTAACAACTTAATTGTGTGATTTCAATTTCATAAACAGTATCATAAACAAACTTGCAACAAGAAGATAACTCTTTAGAGAGATACACAAATTTGACCTTGCTAATCAAGACAGATTTGCAGCTATTGTGTTGGACAGGTATGCAAGTGAGGTGTTTTATCATCCTATCAAGTCATTAAACAGAGTGGGGGTGCTGTTTGCGTTCCTGTCTCTTACTAGATTAAAAACAACAACAACGCAACAAAAACCAACCCCCTCCCCCCGCCAAAAAACGAGTGATGACTATAGATTCTGGCTCCTTACTGAGCCCTTCAGTATCAGTGGGGAAATTAGACAAGACAATGCAAAACAACGCAGTGTGGTGCAATGCTGGGAGAACTCATTAGAACACTACACAGAGTGTAGAACAGAGCCACATGATGCTTTGCAGCATGTCATCAGGGGTGTTATGAGTGTTATTACACAATGATAATTTAATCGCTGCTGTACAATTATTTCATTTATTTTGAGAATTGAATGATAAGCTCACAGCCCAATTTAGAAGATCTCCATCAACACTGATGGAGTGTTTGTATGTTCAGACTTTTAGAACCGAACTGTTCAGCACAACAGACACTTGACTTTAGAGACCATCACTAGGCATAACTGGGTGCCTACAAATGCCTGTCACATGGAGTATGCTGAGACCATTAACCGCATAAGCATTAGTGAAATTGCCACTTGCTTCAGCTGCATAATATAGCAGAATCATTAACACAAACATATTAGCATCCCAGTGAGTTCTACATGAAAGTGATCCATAAAATTTTCCATAAATGCAAGTCTGAAAGCTGAAAAAAGGGGGAAAATAGGAAAAGAATAGAATAGGAATGGGCTTCAATACCAGACCAGTTGAGACCAGTTTGGCTTGCTCTCTTTATGCCTGATGTCTCATGGGTAAATCTGCCTTTCTCTGGCTCAGAGGAAACACACCTGTCAGAAACACACAGGAGAAATCTTCTGCTTTTATCTCCACAAGTAGACAAGCCAAGCAGCCATTACTGAAAACCCTTTACCAGATGTTACCATGACTTTGCTGTTGCTCACCTCTTGGTTATTCATAACCTTTCTTTGGGGGAATTCAACCTACCTTTGGGATGACTTTTTCTAAAGTCTTAAATTAGAGCTAAAATAACTTAATCTGTTGTAAAATGTATTAACATTCCCTGATTTGAAAGCAACATGCTTATCTTAACATGTAAACTGCTGCACACAATGCACTATTCTATACAGTAGAATAGTGCAACCAGATATTTTTTATTCTTTAACACCCCCCCCCCCCCACCAAAAATAAATAAATAAATAAAAAGAAATAAAAAATAAAATAAATAAAATAAAGGGAGATTTATGGTGGAAGTTGAAGTTTCAGCATTGGCCATTTACTATGTTTAGGCATATGAGGCGTTTTATTGTGACAACAGTACTGCTTAGTGATTCAGTGTGCCTGACTCACTAAAACTCTAACTGCATCACATTATGACCATCTGTTCACCTTTCTCTTGCATTTTATTAGATGACAACTGCAGGTGAAACTGCTTTTCTATGGCTGCTCTCGGAGTTAAAGCAATAAACGCAATATACAAACTCACTTTAAAACGATAAATGACAATATGCATTATTTTCTGCTTTTATAACATGGACATTTATTATAGCCATTAAAAATTGCTCATAAGTAGGGTTCAACCCCATTCACAAACGCAATCAAATGATCATGTAGAATCCTGTATTGACGTGCCATAACCACAGGATGGCACTGTGGCTATATCTGTTAACCGAGAAAATCCTCCTGTCTGATCAGCACTAAAAAACTTTGAAGAAGTCTCAGACACCCCCCCCCCCCCCATCCCCCCCACCCCCAAGGAAACCATGAAAGGTAAAGTTGTGAAAGCTGAAGTCGAGGCGATTAAAAAAAGTATGACTTTAAAAGAGCTGGTGTTGTGATCTTGTTTCCTGTGATCCATATATATTGAGCAAAGGCAGAGTGATGGTTGAGTGGGGACTGCAGCACCTCAGTGGCCCTGCAGATGAATGAAGATGCAAATGGAGGGAGGGGGAAGTTAAAGCCTTTAGTGACACTAAGCACACCCCAGAGGCCCTGGTGCAGAACGCTCAGCCTCAGCACATCAAGGACGCAGCCCTCTGTCTGAGCGTCCCCTTGGCACGCGCTACATCCAGTCCGTCTACATTTTCATCCAGACAAACACTTGACTCCTTATGCCAAGCTGAGCCAATGACAAGAGACAGATGTGTCCTCCTCAGAGAATCCAGTTTGATAAGCTGGTCCACAAACTATTAAATAACCCAAAGAAACCACAGGAAAAAAGCCCTCCTTCTGTTTAACATGAGAATGGATATGCCTGGAAACCGTACCTTCAGACGCTGGCATCGTCTTGGCTGCAAATGTCAATTTCATGTCACATTCTCTCTCTATTCATCCATGCTATCTGTGATTGCTACATCCTTTGCATGAGAATGGCTTGAAATGAACGCTGGCCTATTCTTCGGATCTCTGGAAATGACATGAATCTTAAAGGATGGGGCTGAATCCAATCACATGATCAGGCTTTACTTTATAGAATCTAAAATGGGGCACCACATTGTATCCTTTTACAGTTATGAAGGATGCCTCAACAAGATCACGGTGTGCTCATAGCTTTCTTAGTCAACTTTAGTTGATAAAGTAACTAGAAACTAAGCTTTCTGGTGGGACCTTCTCTATGCTAAAGAGTGTCACAGTTATGATGCAGGCCCCCTTGTGACATGTTGTTTCTGTGAGTCATTCAGGCATACAGAACTCTGGCTTTCCTCTCCACTGGTTACAGAAATACGGGTGAGCCCACAGCAGGTGAACCTGTCATACTCAGCACCTGCAAGATCCTAACAGCCAGCAGGGGAAAACTGAAGGACAGAGGAAGTTTTGTCATGAAGAGTTTTACTGTGCCACCTGGGAAGCTAAGCGACGAAGGTGAAACACAATGTTGTTTAAAGACAAATGGCGAGAAAGACAAACTGTTACAAAATGTCATTACTGCATGCTACAGGGTTAAGGCTACATTCTGGCAATGTAAGGCATCTTTATTTTCAAAATCAAAGTCAAAGAAGTGTGAATTGCCTTATGCATTTGAATATTATGGCAAAACAAGAAGATTCAAATTCAGATGACATCACTGTAAAGGGAACCCTTACAATGTTCTAGGATTTTAGGCCAGTGCTTCGGTAATACGAAAAACTCTACACCCACTTTTGGTCTGAGAGCTTTGCTCATACAGCTTTGCTTGGCACTATAATTTGTTTAAATGTTGATTTATGAACTAATAGTCGGTAATTGCTACTTAGTGCCACTGTTAATCCAAGCTGTCTGACTCCTGAAGCACATTAGGCCAGATTTGTATAATGAAGTAATTAGTTCAATTATGACGAAGAAAGTAGTGTTAGAGTAAGAAACAAGAAGCTCGAAAGTACTCCAGCGCCGTGAGCTTGTTTTCTATCTTGCAATTATGAAACTGTTTGTCTCAGCAGAGTAAGTAAAAAAAATATTCTGAGAAAATGCTTTTCTTAATTAAAACTTGCACATGTCAACAAAGTAAATTTGAAATTAGACATTTTTATTTTGTTGGTCTTCCGATACAAATTCTGGACTGACTTACTGCATCTCAAATATCAAGTTATTTCAGCTTGCTAAGAGTCCTTCCCACTTTACACTTTCAAAAAATATAGCCCTGTGTTTTCTGTTTGGCTTTGTCACCCGCTGGAAGCTGCCATCACAACGAGTGCTCCATTGTCTGCTAGCATTGTCATTGTTATTAGTCTTTTGGATTGCCTGTGGAGGTATCGGCAGGCTCCGGGGAAGCAGGCGCCAGGCTGGATAATTAGTTGTTCTTCGATGCCAGACGGGCACGTTGCCGTCACTTGGAGGGGAAATGGAAGGTGGCATCACTATCACAGTAACACCGGAACAACCTTTGGTGTAAGGGCTGGGTTCCAGCGCATCTGTCACAGTACCAGTCATCTACCCACTGGCAAGACAATAACACTTACCAGTCTAGCAATACACACAAGGATAATTATTTGATCTCAAACTACATTATGCTTGTCACATTTATCATAATTAGCAGTAGTGATTTAGAATCGATATTTAGGTCCTGCATTGGTTCTGGTGATGATTGAATGTTTCAGGCATATTTCTCTGCAGGACTTACCAGAACAGCAAAACCAAAGAAGACAAAATATGTTCAGCTTTTATTTTTGTGCGCTTATTTCATTTTTGATAATTGGAATGTTTACATCTGACATTCCAGAAGCTCCCCAAACTACATGGCTTTACTGCTGGAACTGCTGGTGGCTCTGGAGTGACAGTTCTGAAGCCTTCCATGAGAAATGTGGACAATGACGAGGAGTAAAGCTGTGCCTATGAGCAAGGTGCCCCCGAAGCCCAACAGAAGACCGTACAATACTGGCATAGCTACATCCAAAGGCCCCTTCTGGTACGGAGGGACGCGAACCTGCTCCACAATCAGATCCAGGTCACGCCATGTCAGATCGCTAACTAACACACACACAGACACACACAGAGCACAAACAGGACAGACACACTTACCATCTCAAAGGATTATGGGAGCATTTCTGTCAAGTTTTAACTTGAATGAAGCACCCAGGAGACTGACGAAATGGACAGGTGATAATTACATTTTGGGTTTCCTAACTGCCCTGGGAAATATTACTTGTATAGAGAGAGTGTTGATACTGAGAAGTAATGAGCTGGAAGCATGCCCACAACCACCAAATCTAATCTGTCATCTCATCTAAACACTTAATAGATTCAGGGTTCAGTGAAACATTATACCATTTGTCATTCATGGAGTCTCCAGAGGAATAACCCAGAAATCTCCTTTGGACATCTGTAGTCACAGATCTGGGCTTAGCATGGACACAGATGCTAAGACTTAGTTGTCTATCATGTTTTCCTGTTTTATGATCTACCAAGCTCAAAAGTGAAAAATTCAAGCTTTGAGTTAAGTGATCATACCCGTTCTTTTTCTGTCCCTCTGGTGTCCGCGCTTTTGGTGTTTTGTGTCTGAAACAAAGTTTAAAGAGTTGACATATTTGTGATAATCTTCAACATAGCGCTTCAGGCTCAGGGCTTTGTCCTGGTTGATGTTCTTCCCCACTTCTGTGAAGACAAAATAACACAAGCGATGATTATTTCTCTGCATCTCAAGGTATAAATGTGTTTACGTATCCTATAAAAGATTGTAAAATTGGATTTGATTGTTGTTTTTTTGCAATGACCATAATTACTTCTAGCAGGAGAGCTCCTGCTGTCCTTCAAAATAAAACAAAATGAATCTCTCAGGTTTCGATGTATGAGTAGATCTCTTCAGAAATGCAATCAAGTGTAAGATAATTGCTACATTTTGCATCCAGGCTTTTCCATCAAGGCCCCCACCCCACCCCACCCCAAACTCCAGCTCATCTCTTCCTATCCTTTCCTTGTCTTTTTTTCACTCCAAAGCTGCTGATGAAAGGAGCAGATGGTTTGTTCTGTGGCTGGTGTCAGCTCCACTGAGTCCTCTGTCAGATCATTTACACCTCCCTCTACCCAACGCCACTCGGCTGTGGACTTGTGTGCACACTGGACTGCAACACATGCCAACGACTGGTATTCTGCAAAATATGCCACTTTTGAAGTTCCAATTAAAATAAATCTCAGAGTAATGAAGCAATTATACACTGTTGTTAAAATCTTGAGGAGGCCTTCTTGACCGAAATAAACCAATTTTGAAAATACACTGCCATGTACCCAAATGAGGCTTTGTTCTAATTTCCTTTTGTCAAGGGACATGCTGTGATGTCTGCTCATAGGGATTTGTTCCTATCAACAACACTGTACTGTGTATAAAAAGTCAGCCATTTTAATTTGAAAACCACTACATTAGTAGCACAACACAGTTGTTCTGTTTAAAAATAAATGATTCCATGCTACAGGAGGCAGGAGTCACCATTATTCTCACCAGTGGCGATGTCTGTTCTGCCGATGTGATGCAAGGCACGTGAAAGCCTGTCATAGTAGGTCTCCTTGCCGTACCTCAGCAGCCAGTCTGTCAGGGCCGTTTGGCACTGGGCTTCACTATCTAGTAAACACAAAACATATGGCCCTCAGAAAGACTTTTCTTTGACTGTCAGTTTGCTGCCAGAAACTCTCTAAGCTGAGCTGGCTGTGTGAGAAACAGACAGGTTTCAAGGTGTGCTTTGTCTTTATACCTTATTACAGCTCATAGCGTCTTTTCATCTCTCGCTAAAAAGTTAACTTTGCATTATTTGTTCTATAACTTATTTTTGCATTGAAATGAAGAGTGACACTTAATGTTTAATGTATAAATAAGAAGCTTGTGACTTATGTGTTGCTGTCATCCTCAGATGTAGAAGTTTAGCTAACCTAGAGCAGAAGGCGTCTCTCTCTTGGCTCGAGGCTGGAGACCTAGGAGATTGTTTTCTGGCGAGAGGCGCTGAAGGTGCTCAAATATGTTTTCCTCTGGGTGAGAGAGGGCAGAAAGGAGGTCCTCACACTCCCTAGGTGTCAGCATCTCCACTAAACGTTCCAGTTGTTGGACATCAATGTCTTCCGCCACTAAACAGCCATGACACAAACTACTAAAAGCGGTGCATAAACTCAAGGAAGACCACCAGTCTAACCAACAACATGGCAACGTGACCCTACACTGAAATCAGCTGCTGTCACATTAAATGTCATGCTTAATGAAGCATGGTGCAGACACAACAGAACATTTCTGCAGCACGGCTGTGCTTTCAATTAACAAGTGCCGCTTTTATGGCGTGAAACTGTCATTTTACCCTTCTCATCTGCAGTGCATAGAAACTCAATAATTCATACTTTATAACAGAGAACAGGAAAATCACAAATTTCATACTTCCTGTGTCAGCTCCAGTATTGCTGTCTGCTAATGGATACGAACCCAGCGTAAGAACATTTTCTCTCACCTGTGTCCTCTCCGACTGTTGAACTGTGTAGCAGAAAGAAGAAAGAGAAACAAAATTTCAAAATGTCCATGTCAGCTGTGTAGACCGATTTAATGCTGCTAACAATCAAGGATGTTTATTTCCAAAAAGTCTAAATGATCTAGAATTCAAATGTAAACAGCGTAGCTGAGTCAGTTTTGTTTTGAATTATGACTGGAATCTATTTTTTGTTAATCATTCATTAATATTTTTTGATTAGTAATATATCTATTGTATGTCAAGGGTTATAGTTAACAACTTTTTTTTTAAAATCTTTATTTAAACAGCAAAAATATCCATTGAGATTAGAAAATCTATTTTACAAAGATGTCCTGGCAACCATAACAATAGTAAAAACAACTTATCATTTTGGGAAATGGAAAATTCTAACAAGAAAAAAAGAGTATTAAAAAATACTTTAGATTTATTAGAAGATTTATTAGGCATGATTTTCAGGTGTTTTGCAGCTACAGGTCATTTATTTTGTTTCCCATTTGGGACAGACAATAAACATACCCCCCCGCTTCTTAGAAACCATCTTAGTTTATTTCCAAACTTCAACAGGAATAATACAAAAACAAACTTAAAACTTATTACAATGGCTACAAATGAATGACAACCTTGATCATGCAACATCCTCAAACTCAGGGCTACAACTTTTGATTGGAAGACAGTCGCACAAGTTGGCTTGTTGGAAGCAACCTCTCTCCAAACAGCTGCAGTCTGACTCCAACAGGCAATCACTCACGAGCAGCCATCAATTTATTAAACAGAGCCTGTGGACAGCCCTATCACAAGCACTGTGCTGAAAAAAAGATACAATGACTAAATGACTATCACCCAGTGGCTCTGACCTCACTTGTTATGAAGTGATTTGAGGAGTTGGTCCTAGCACTGAACAGAAAAGGTGTCCCTCCTCTCTACATTAATACTTCTTTTCTTACTGGTAAAAAAGGTCAACAGAGGATGACATTTCACTGGCCCTTCACATCGTCCTGTTACAGCTGTATCTGTGGATGTTGTCACTTATTATAGCTCCAACTTGAACACCTCCTATCAAGCTGGCTATGAAGCCTACACCCTCCCCCAACCCCAAATGTGTTTTTTTTTGTAATCGCACATTTTTTGTTAACTTAATAATCCTATCTTATGAGTAAATGTCCTGCATTTATCACAACCCAAATTGCTTGAAATGTATTTGAAAAATGTAGCGCATTATGATGATTTTAACTGTCAGTTGGCCACTCTCTTTTATAAGCGTGCATAAGGAGATGCCACTTCCCTGTAGCAACATAGTGGATGGATTGACTCACAAGATTTCACAGGATTTAAGTCTGATGTAGGGGAGATGTAGGAGCCATGTGAGTATTGTTAGTTTGTTCTTTGGTTTACTGTTTTGAGCTGTGTTTGTTACCATAGTGACATGAATTCTGCATGCTTCACACAAGGGGTGTGTTTTCACATTACTTACCTGTTGACTCGGGCAACATCAGTATGGAGAGCATGGTGTAACATGTCGTTCGTGCCTTCGTGCATAGGCAAAAGATTCAGCCACTGCATTATTGGCATTTTCATACACATCATACATTTTAGAGACTGCTCGTGTCCTGTTTATAAGGACATTGTCATCCTGGAGTGGACCACTCCCATTAGTATAAAAATAATTATTCAAAGGAAAATAGGATTTGACTCAAAACTAATTTGTATTGATTTAGGTGTGAATGCTTCTTCTAAAGGAAAATGCTGAAACCCAAAAAATCCCAGTGAGATGCGCCCCCAAACCAAAACACAGGGAACCGGATCCCCTCACTGTAGAGGTCAAGAGTTCATGTATTTCCTTTGATTTGTTATTCGTCTGTGTCTGGCAGGCATTTCATCAGGGCTTGCACATTTTTTTATTGTCCCAATTGTGTTTGTTTGCTGTCTGAAAAACCCCCCACATTGCTTGTAGCAATGCACTTAAAAGCCTGGTAGTGCAAATGTCTAAAACCTTTTAGAGGCCACTTGGAAAAAATCTTAATATTTTTCAAGCCACTGTGAAAAGCTTCAGCCACTGTTGAGTTTATATTCACATGAATGTACCCACATGCATAACCATGAGCCAAGAACATGCTGCTTAGCTCTGTTTTGTTATTATTATTTCAGACAGACCCCTGCCATAAAGACAGATGAGCACAAACCTTGAGATGCAATGCTTTATTTTAAATGACACAGTTCTTAAAATCTCCAAGTCTGGTTTAAAAAAAGAGAGAGAAGAAAACCCTGTAGTTATAGACTTTATAAAAGCTGCAAAGCATAGCCCACACATGGAATCTGCATCACAAAATGCTGAAATCTTGCACAGAGTAACACTCAGGAATGGAAAAGTAAAACAGCAAAGACTATTATCTTTGCCTTTCCCTTTAATGTGCGCTACTGGAGAGAAGTGTGATGGGAGTAGTGGAGAGGCATCTCTCTAGCACCAAGAAACATGTTTAATGTGTGGGCTACAGTGAGGGCATGTTTTAAATTGTTAATAAGCTTCATTTGCCAAACAGTAAAGGTTGTTTGTGTGGGCTGAGTCTTAAATTCTCCATGTTGGCTAATGAAAAAAAATCATGCTTTGGGGCTGAGAACCACGGAAACTCGGGTGTGGGTGGTATAATAGCTCTGTAATGATTTGAGATGTTGCACTTTTAGAAAAAAAGAAACACTGGGCACAAGGTTTGGAAAATTTATTCATATTAAACAGTTTTTCAATGCAGTATATATTGATTGAAAAGTATGCATAGCTTATTTCACACAAAAAGTACATAAACTATACTATACAACAGTGAATAAATGGAAGCACCTTGTGAAAAAATTAATAGTTTCCAACATTGAAAATGCAAACCATAAAACAGCAGGTAGAAACTGAGAAACTTCAAACTGTAACCTATGACTCAGTTGCCTTCTGCTGTTGTGACTGAAGTCGTATTTCCATGTCTCTTACACTTCACACCACTGAAATCTGGTCAAATACAGATACAGACTCCGGTGGAATGAAGGATAGAACACATGGAATATTCTGGCAGCGTCTGAAATTAAAGATAAAAATGTACATTGCCAAAACACTGCGCAGTTTTCTTCAACCTTCTTCTCTGAATTTCTTTCTGGCTCTGATTCATCCGTTTCCCCAAAGTAATATACCAAAATCAGTGTGTTTTTGCAGGAACATTGATTCCTAAGTTACATTAAGGAAAGCCTTGAGCTTTACTTTCACTGTTAAGCTTCAAGATAGAGGCAGAACCTGGAAGTTGGTGCAGAGCATGCAATTGGGACTGTGAGATTTATGAGGAAGCCTCCGAGGTTGAGGGGGTGGCAATGAGTGCGGCAGGAATTGGATGTTGGCCTCTCCCTTAGTTTAAGTTTGAGCCTGAGCCTGAGCGAGACCAGGCCTGCCCTTCTTTGTGGCTCGAGGGTTTCAGGCTGCTGTTAAAATCCTTAGCTCTGGCACGTTATCACAGGCCTGAGCTGAATGACGGTTTAGTCATCATTGATGCAACTGCAGCACAGGTCTCCTCGAGCCCACTGTGGCCAGCCGTGCTATCTGTATACCTCAGAGTCCTGCTCTTGGGGAAACAGAGTGTTCACTCTCCACACCTGAAGCTTTCTGATAGTACTTTTTTTTCTCTTTTATGCACTTAGTCTTGCACACTTTTATTACTACTTCTTATATTCAAAAATCTCTGCTGATTATGCTGGACCTTAACACAAATGATGTCTCCAGGTTAATTCCACAAACACGTAAAAGCGACTAGCTATGATATGCAGTAGTAGAAGCTAAATTCATATGAAATGAATTTAAAATGCTTTTTCATTGAATAAAATAATACTGTACCTTGCCTTAAACGCATCACTCACCCTTTTGCTCCTTCATTTTCTTGGTGACTCAGTGAATGGAAAGCAAATCAAACAAAAATGCTCAAAGAAGTCTTCAGGAGGGAGTGAAGGTGCAGCTGACAAAGAGCTACTAGGCTTCCCTCTGACTTTTTTCTCTACCTGATCCAGGTATTGGTGTTTTAGAGGACTGTCCCAACCAATAACATTCAAGCACCTGAGTAGGACCACCTATTCCTCAGTCATAAAAAAATCTGCCACACCCTGCCATGTGCTACAATGTATTACCAAGAGTTAAGAAGCAGAACTGAAAAAAAGAAACCAAATAAAAATAATAACACAGAATCAAAAGTAAAGTTCCCAAATCCAAAATGTGAACACCATTACAACAGTATTAGTAAAATCATCATATTTTAGATCCGTTATTAACATAATAGACATAACATCTTATTCACTTCAAAGGCTTTAAAGGAAGCCCCCAAGGGAGGCAAAAAAACTTACAAATGAAAGACTGGATTTCATGTAATATTAAGGGCTTTGTGTTCATTATTTGATGAGTCTCTGCTGTAATTTGCTCATTTTCATCTCACCCTCTAGAGTAAACCACATTCTTCATTAAACCAGAGCATCTCTGAGCCATTATAGTAAAGTATTTGAATTATAATATGCAACTATGGCAAGAAAGAAAAACAGCCTTTGGAATTAGTTAAATGTGTATATCTTTACAGTCACGTTCCTGATGATCAGTCCCTTCTAAGATCATTGTGAACCACAAAACAGTAGATGATTAAAACAACTGTATGCTATGCATACTTTAGTTAATTTTTGAATAGCATGCATGCATTTCTTAGCAAGAGATTCCTAGCTTGGTGTACGTACCCTACGTTTAGCCTTAGATGAAAACGGGGCGACCCCAGCCATCCGTCACTGTGAACTTTTTGAAAAGCATTCCTTCCCTCAACTCACAATGGCAGAGTTGTGGGGGATGGGTGAGGAAACACAGCACTGAGACATTCCTGAGGTAGAGAGCTGCACCATGCCTCACCTGACAAGATATTCCTCTGGAGAGTACATTCATTTGAGCCCAATCTTCTTTATGTGTGATTTTATTGACAAGGACACCAATATCTTTGAGTTATGAGCTGTTGTTCTCCAGAGACAGGCCGTGTTTTACCTTTGTGTTCGGTGTGGGCCAGATAGCTCTGGACAGAGTGACTCGTTCAGGGTAATCTTTTGGACCACTGGAAGGTGACAGCTGAAAAACGAGCCTCTAAAAACATACCGTTTGAAAGAGACCCTGTGGCTGGCTTACTAAACACGCAGACAAAGACTTTGCAGGAGGATTTCTTAGCTCCGTTGGTTATATCAGAGCAAATGGTCAATTGTTAGAAGGGATAATGCTGTTTAGTTAAAAATGTTGACGCGCATAAACAAAAGAGAGAAAAAGACAAAGAAACAAAAAAACTATTTCTTCTGTTTGCACAGTCAAACTTTACCAGACTGGCAGCATGTATCAGCATGCATCAAACACATCAACTGATGTCTCCTTGAAGTCTCTGATAAAAGAGGGTGCTGTTTTTGGGCAAGCTGCCTCAGAAGAAATCAAAAGCCCTGATGTTAAACAACACCTCCTATCCACGAAAATCCACTTTCACAACACATATTTGTCCTATGAAGTATTCTAAGAAGTGTACTGCCTGCTGAGTTGATTTGACTGCTCCTAAGTAATGTGGCGCTTCATATCACATCTGCTCTTACATAATTTTAGTTTACCAAGTTTTATTGTCTCATGGTTTGTTAAGCATATTGATGCTATGATATCCTAAAATATCCCAATTATTTTCATTGGAAAGAACATGATTGAAATGCTGTTCTTTTAACCTTAAACTGGTATTTTATTTGTGTGTGGGATACCTCAAACTTAACAAGTTGGTCAACGGCGCATTCACTCCAGAGAATTCAAAAACGCTGCACCTCCACCGAACAAGCAAGGTTACTGGCAACAAAACACTGTCATTCAGAGATGTTGTTGGGTGAGCACTGACCCTTATGACAGAGATTTGTTGAATGAAAAGGTGCTGTATTTCAGTGCACTGCAGTCCCTGGAGGTACAACAAAGAGCGATGGCTCCATTGTAACACGTCACTGTGAGGAATGTGAGAGCATCAGCACAGTATTTAGAAAGTCTCTGCAATGCCACATGGGCATGCCAGTGTATAATATCTATCTATCTATCTATCTATCTATCTATCTATCTATCTATCTATCTATCTATCTATCTATCTATCTATCTATCTATCTATCTGCAGTAAAATGCAATAATGTATAACGATCTAGAAATGTGTTGACTGATGACATATGGAAATGTTACATATTGTAGACATATCACATCTGGTGCAGATGCTTAATATTTATTTATGAATGTAGTATCAAAAACATTGCATTATGAATCTGCTTTATTGCATGTGCCACCATTTTTACTCACACTGAGATAAACCTAAATAATATTTGCATAAAAACACAAAAGCACTATTAATTTTTAAGTATTGGTGCTCACTTTAGAGGCCTTTGACACATGTTGCAGTTTGAATGTATTTGCGTGAGATTCCAGGGTGTTGGCTGTGTCTGCAGGCTCTATAGCCTGTGGCTGCCCAGAGGTTGTCTCCTTCTACCTTGATACTCCCCTCTGTCCTTCTGTCTTCGATGCCTCATTGGCTGATTCTGTTCTGATTTGCCTGGGCAAGAATGCACCCACCTTCTAATGCACTTTTATGTTCAAGCAAATTGACAATGAAGAGTGCCATCATTTTGCAGCATAAATATTTCATTCCCTGTTTGGATGCAGATTCGAAATGTCACACCCAGAATACAAATGGGCTGTGTGAATGGGCTGAAAATAACAAAGGCTCTCAGTGAATATGATTTGTGTGAGCGCTAGACAAATATGGTGCAATGTGATTAGGTCTTATTGAGAATCACTGTCACTGTAAACTAAATAAATAAATAAAGTCTGAATAATAATCAAATTTGTAATTTAAGCTATCCCCGGCAGCCAAGACATGCAATTACCTTGAATGTCCAACACTTTAAGTTTTTAAAAATTGCTGAAAAATAATATTGATGAGAGGCCAAATGGAAACAGTTTCAGGCAAATTCAGTACTCTCTGATGCCAGCTGCCTACAAGAGGTGAGATTTTTACTTAGTGAGTCTTTTTTCATATCTAGATATGTGTAGTTCTGAGGCTTCCTGGGTCATGGCATTTTATAACAAGTACATAACGTGAATGAGCGAACAATATCAGCAAGCAGCTGAGCACAGCTTTTGCTAAGCAATGAAACCTGTGTTACTGAAGACAAGTAAAAAGGAAGAAAAGAAGTACTTGTGCTCCCCCCGAGTTTTTTTATATTTTATTTTATGTTACTGATACGCTTTTGCTTCCACTTCCACTACATTTTAGAAGGATATCTGGTATTGTAGTTTTTACAACACTCATAATATTATTAGGGGAGTGCAAAGTGCCACTGAGTGTCTCCTTCCAGCTGACTGCATATGCTTGTAAATGGTTCAAAATAATTCTTAATTGGAGCACTGTGTGCTACATGCAAAAACTTGTGTCCCAAAATGAATCTCTTGGGGTAGGTGGAAGCTGGATAATTCTTCCATTCATGTGTGAGACAGGGGGTCTGTCAGCACCCCGTGTTTATGCACTTCTCTCACTGACATGGAACGCGCTCTAATAACTGTGGAGGGATGGCATCGCAGCGGGAATCGTTAAAATGCTTCTCTTTTGCTGCAACATTGTGACTTATCCAAATATTACTGGAGCATAAATGGCCAGTCGTTGCCATAACCGCAGTATAGTACAAGACACCACAGACGCTAAGCAACTCCTAAGTGTGGAAAATTGTTTCAATTCTTCTTGTAATAAAGGCATTATTTCATTATTTCTGTGAGTGCATTTTTCTGTCAAATGTGCTTACTTACATTGAGGCCACAAATAAAAAAGCTTCTCAAACACTCCCAGTTTTTACACTGCACCGCAGCCTCACCAGCGAATGAGTCTGGGCTTGTTTTCTTGTCAGCGTACCTGTCTGTTTTTTCACTAAGCCTCTCTATAGAAATTGGGAACATTCCAGTAGGCTGAAGGTGCTGATTACTCCTGCTTTGTTTTGAATGAGAGCGTATAGAGCTTCCATGTGTTGTGGGAGGAGATTGGGGGCAGGCATAGTTGAGAGGTCAACACTCATTTATTGACAAAAGGTGAGACTGACGTGACCAACACCCTTTGATTATCTAGTCCATTAGTTAAACTGGTCACACAACAGACATGGAGCTTTTGGGTCAAATAGCACTGCCAGAACTTTGTCTTCCAAAAGGGGGGCTCTGTGATTGTTTGTTTGTTACTGTGAGTCTGTCTGTGTATCATGTATATAATTGTGCTCTATATCCACAGCTTAACTTTGCTGTCTGACTAATGTGGAGATAAAATTCATGTGAAGCTTCATTCTTCATTTTAGATGTAACTTGAGACCTAAATTCCCAACTCAGATAAATAAAGTAGAGGTTATTCAAGCTGTATTTCCTGAATCCTTGTTTTCAGATGCACAGATTCACCCTTAAATTGATTTTGTCTTTTCCTGCTAACCTTAGGGCACTGGGTTTGGTTACCTTGGCGTAAAAAGTCAATACACTGTCTAAGGGGACTCAAAGAGGTCACTGAGAGCCAATTTAGATTTCTCATTCTCTAAAGTCAGAAGTTAATCCAGAGACAAAAGAATCCGTAGAAAAAGTGAGAAAGGTGTGACTGATTGTACCGATTTCCTCTTTGTAAAAAAAACACAAACAGAAATGGACCGAAAGTGTTTTCTCCAACAAACACACTAACAACATATTTGTGATTTTCTCAAAATAACAGTAAACAAGTTTTTTACTTTGACATGTGGAGAAAAAAAAGGAGAATCTAATGGGATATATACAACAAAAAAGCAGTTCCACAGAACAAAATGAATATTAGCAGAGGGACTAAAAACAGTGGAAAACAAAGGTCCCAAAAGGGTCCCAAACTTAACAAAAACATAACAAGATTTTTATTTCAGTAGTTAAAAAAGTCGTATTGCTCGTATTGCTCAGATTTCTCAAAAGTACAACGTGCAGACTGATATGTGACATTTGATATACTTTAGATGCTGAATTTTTTTCCTGCAACAATAGCTACTAGTCACCCTGCTGTGATCAAAACTACTTGCACAGTATTATGAAAATTTCAAACATTTGATTATGTTGGCAGGTTTTGACTGGCACAGTGCTAGTATAGACTTCAACACTCGTTTGTGATAAAAAAAAAGCACAAGTGATGCCATTGTAGTTACTAATTTCTCAATGGCATATTTCACACTATTTCTGTGAAATATGGAGGAGGTGTGATTGTAAAGCAATACAAAAAAATTCCAGCAGAACTGACCTGAATATAATGTGAGACGGCAAGTAACGCCAGGCAGTTCCCAAAACTCACTGTGTATTGTCAGCTGAGGGTATTTATAGCTTCCCCATAAACAGCGGGATAATATGTGAGAAAATGTTCCTGTGAATTATTATAAAGACACATATGGGAAAATGGCAAAATTACAGTAACTTCTGTAGTCTTTTACATAGAATCTCAAGCTGCATTATCCCCACCAGCTACCTGCCATTGCCCTTGTATATTTATTGGTTTTATTATAGTCCTTTATTTTTCTAGTTTTCACTCCCTCCTGCCTTCTGTGTGTCTTGTCTCTGTCGTCATGTGAGGTGTTATAGTATGGCTTTATGATTCAGTCTTCTCTGTATTTTGGTTACTTCCTGTTTTACTTTTAGGTTGATTTTCGTATATGTCTTGTTGTGAACTGTGCATGTGCAAACGGACATACGTGATGGTTTTGAGAATTAAACGAGTTAGTATTGGATTGCCTTGGGTCGCAATGATAGGTTACTAGACTACTTTAGGAAACAAGGTGGTTAGTCAGACATATCTCATGTCTTTACTATCTTTTGAACTTGACACTGTTACAGTGTGTAGGTCTGGTCTTTAAACTATGACTGTATTGAGAGCAATCAGTTACTGTAAAATTAATTTAAAGGAGTATTAGAAAAAAAATGATAACCAAAGCTGACAACTGAGTAAGATGTTTTTGTAAAGCTCAGGAGCAGTTATAATCCTCACAAAACAACAACACTCCCGCTGCTTTTCTGAAGCACCTAATCTCTCAAAGGATTGGTGGACCTGGGCAGCTTTTAGGCTGTCTAAGCTTAAATCACCTTTCATAGAGTTGTTTTCCTCAAAGTCAAGGAGTTACCAGATAATCCAAGGCAACATCACTGGTAACAGTCAGAAAATAAAGTGATACTGTGGACCAATAATAACTGTCAGAAAGGTGAACAAAAACTCACTTATAATTCTTGGATCTTATTTAATTGGTTACAATTTATTGGTTATTTAAAAATCTTGATAGGCTATTTATAGGCTCAGTTAGCACTTTGATAAAACGATCCAATAGAATTATGAGTATGACTGTTTTTATTATACCATATGGCTACATGTATCGACATGTTTTAGTCTTAACTTGCTCCTAAGAACCTCTTATGGTATGTGGTGCATGATGTTGCTGGAAGAGGTTTGTTTGTGTGGGAAGATGCTGTTATTACTAAGAAAGAAACTCTTCTCTTAGAGATCATTTGTTAATTAAAGCTGGGTTAAAGCTGCTAAGGCATTGGGGGTATTGTGTGGTAAATCAAACCACTGACTTTGATTTACTTAAATGTATAATTGCAAGAGACAAACTAACAAGTCGCTATAATCAACATTTTTACCTAGGGATAATTATTTCCAGTCTATATTATAATGCAAATTCATTATCAGTAGACGATCAGCAGGACTATGCTTTTCGTGTCATGTTGTTTCAGCAGAAAAACTTGACTCCTATTTCTCCAGGGCTACCAAATTATTCATTTTTCAGTTGTCTACTGTTTCATCACAGAATGACACATGACTTGAAAAAACTTGTACTTGTATTTAAAAATCAAAGCAATGAAAACTGATCAGGCAAAAATAATGTGTTTGTTGCGTGACGAACAGGTATAATATTTGGTTCCTACGAGAAGAGGCGTGAGTTGTTGTGAATGTGTGACACAAGGTTTTCATTCAGAATGTGTTTCTGGGAAATTACAGTCCATGTAGGCTGAAAGGCTGAACAAAATGTGCCAAGTGCATATGCGAGATGCACATTGCAGGTGTGTTGTGTATCTTTGTGTACTATCTAAGTGTGTGCATATGTTGATTTCACCTTTTATATGTCTATTTACAGTGCTCACACTTATAATTTAGAATACTAAATTTCAATAAATGACCAGCTTTTTGACCAACGTCGTTTTGATGGGTGTAAATATTGTTCTACCTTGAAAAGAACACATAAAAAGATACTTAAAATATCATCAAGTTAATTTTTCTAACATCAGCGTTGCCCTAAACACAGGGGTTGGTTAATTTCACCCTTAAGACTATTACTCCATTATTACAGTAGTCAGATGGAAGTAAGCTGAGGGTTTGTAATCTGGTTATTGTTCATTTTTTACCCACTGCTTATCTGAATAGAACATGAGGAGGAAAATGAATTTCTGACTTTTGAAAATAAGATCCACAGCCACTGCCTTTACATATTTATTTGGTGGCAAAGGTTGGATAACACAGCTGAGAAGCTAAATTATATATCAACATCTAATGCTGATTTCTCTTCATAGGCCAAGCTCTTTAGACGAGAAGAGGGCAACAGCGATGTCAGATGTATAACTCTACACGGACCTGTTTATTCCACTGAAAGTATACACAGCCAGAATATGTCCTGTTTTACATGTAGATAAAAAAAAGTATTCTGGATTTGCGATCAGATTGAAAGCAATTTTTTTTGCTATAAATATTCATTCTTGGCATTTTTTATTCAGTTGTTGTGAAGCTCAAAATTAATGGGAATTTATCTGGTGATCTCCTATCTGCTATGTAGATTCATGACATTTGGATGTCTCTTCTGGGATAACCCTACTTCCTCGGGACGGGTTTTGTATTCTGTTATGACCTGAAGCAAGTCTACACAGATTTTCTCAGAATAAAGCTGATGTGGATTTATCCAACAATGAAAGATTTATTTTACAGTTAGTCAAGGATTTTAAAAATGCCTTTAGTTTCTCTTGCTGTCTGTTCCGATTCTCCTCCCGCGTTTTTCTTCTGCCTTCTTTTCAGGCAGGAATTTTCCAGAAGAGTTTCTGCAGAACTGTGGAATGCTGACAGGATGGAGCATGTTTCCAGTTCTTGCACTAACTGAAGAATATGTCAGAATATGTGGTGTCTGTGCAAACTAGCCCACTTTAAGAAAAACAAAGGAAGTTGTATCAGGCCATCAACGTGTCAAGAATTGAAGGTCAATTATAGTATTTGGATACCAGGTTTTATAACTTTATTACCTGTAATACATGTGCAAAAATATTGTGTAAAGGAAGTAAAAACACAATTTCTTCTACTAAAAGAACACAATGATGTTTTTTGCTGCTTTGTGAATTAGTATTCTCCAGTCTTTTACATCGGAATTATTCAGGGAAGTGACAGACATGCTTCATGCAATGGCACTGGTATACCAGAGGAAAAAAAGTTTAAAGTGAGGTCTTACCGAGGACTCAGACTGAGCTCTACATGTGCTTTAGGCTGACTCACAAATGAATGTTTTGCTTTCACCTCCTCCTCAACTTTCATTCCTCACAAGCTGAAGTCTCCTACTAAGTTACTGCAGGAATTTGACAGAGTGGAGGATGCCTTTATTTTCTACTGAACGATGCTGACACAGAGCTACATGAGCTGCGGCTTTGTAAAGCTTCTTGTCCTCTGTGATCAAGTCTGGTTAAGTCACTGGACCCGCTTGCCAGTGAAACCTGAGCCAGTAGTGAAATTTTCTTTGAAATGGAAAGGTAATACAGTTTGCCTACCGAAAGTGTGGATAACAATTTAGTGCTTCTTGACTCTCTCCATTATGTGGGAGTACCATCAAAATGCATGAGTGCAACACATCTCTGTGGAGGTAATGGGATCTGACTCCTTGATAATGGTGTACAATTTGAAATCTCATTTTGGTGGAATGGTTAAGCATTAGCACCAGAAATGCTTGACCATTATCTGCCTTGATGCTGTTGACAATTCGAATGATTTTCAAATTAGGCAAACTTAAGCACAATGTTCTTTAATAAGAAAAATACTTGAGGGAAGACTCATCACATAGTTACCCAATTTATTCGACTGGGTAATGAAACTAAGTAAGTTGCCAAAGAACAATAACAACCTCGGGAGCAGAGCTGACGACCTGCAGGAAGATCATCAAGTATGTGCTTTGCCTGGCCAACCGTGAGACTCAAAGTGACCTTGTGCGCCATCTGCTGAAGCATAGACAAAAGTCTGATTGAGCAAAAGCGTAATTACTACAGAGATTACTATGCTTTGAAGCAAATTACAGAATCTCAGTAAATGTACGGGTTGTTTTTTGTCTGTTTCAAAGGAAAAGTGAATGCTTAAATGTTTTAGCGTGATGCCAATATTATCATGATGTGCTTTGAGTAAGTAGAATTTTTTGAGATTTATTTTGTTTGTTGGGACATGTTGGATACTTTTTCCATGAATAAATAAAAATAATCTGAGATGAAGTTTATAGGCAGATTTGGTAAAAAAAAAAAAAAAGGAAAACATTTGTTGGCAAAGCATTATATACAAGGTTTTATAACATATTGTTTCTCTGAAAATCTTTCCTTTGAAAGTCATTCAAAGACAGTGGAAGTCATCAAGTTTCTTACTTTCCACAGTTTGCTAGGTCACTGTACTAACATCTCATCTGAAACCTAACATTTGATGGAATTTGTCATTCGGCTCAGTCAGTAGCTCTTATGGACCTTTCTTACCCAGACTGACTGAGAACTTTCAGTTGATTACAATTCATGGTGGATCCACAGTGTGAGCCTGGAGAAATGTGAAATGAGCACCCTGACCAGCCCCTGTTTAATAGGTTCCAACTATTTCTTCCTATTTTGACATCTAATTTAATTTTGCTCTTTAACTCACCTAATATGCACTTGACACAGAATGTGAACACAGTGAGTCACCCCTGTCATTTCATACCAAGGTCTGACAAAGGTTACTCATTATTGCCATCAAAAAGAGGATTTTACAGCTCCAGATTCTTTCCATTCAGAGGATGTATATTTGTAAACTTTAAAGCATAGACACTGCAATGCTAGACAATAGATTTTCAGAAATGTTATTTTGTAATGCAATTTTGCGTGGCTTTTTGTGTGGTTATTTATGGTGACGCGAATGCTGCACACAGCATATACGCCATCTGTCTCTCTCAGCATGTAGCCTATTTTCACTCTTGAAATATTTCTTTTTCTTTTGGAACTGAGATATGGATATTTTGAGAAATGTGCAGAAACTAGATTTTTGTAACTTTTGAAAGTTACAAATGGTTTGTCTTTTCTCTGTATGAGAGTGGGCGAGTCGTACGGAGGTATTTTCTCCAGCCGGGGGAGACACATAAAAAAGAATGTTGGCAATATTATTTCTGAAACCGAGTTGACGTTATTGCAGTTTTATGTGTCATGGGAAATCATTGTGTCCTGGGTGGCAGCAAATGATTATTGAGAGCTAATAGTGTGTGATGTTTAATATAAGGGAAAGAGCAGACAAAATCACTCATAGCACCACGGGGAATAAATTAAGGGTGAGGGAAAGTGAGGATATGAGGCATCTCTGCAGAAAGAGAATCTTTATTACCACCCGCCTAGCTTTGTGTTGTGTCATTACTGGGACACAACAAATTTCATACTGTGCAGCTGGTTGAGAACTCTATTCCCAGTCTCTGCTGGAATGAGCACCATGTGTGGACTGCGGTATTTACTGAAACCAATACATCCAGCAAATATTGACTTGTGAAATGTAGTGGGAAGCCACGGACAGCATTCCTTCACTTCTTTGACCATATGTTTGACTTAACAAGTCCGGCGTCCTTTCATTATACATCCCATGTTCTCAAGTGTATCAAGGATAAATTTGCTGTCTGCAAACTAGATCATACATAATTTACTTCTTTAACTTCTGCAGCCCAGTGGTCTGTGGTGTCAGGTCATTGAGTCTCCTACATCCAGATCCCCAGGCAGGCAGAAACAGCTTTCTCTCTCACTGACCTTCTGCAGGGCAAACTATTGCTCGTGTGTTGTGGAGAAAGGCAGTATGGTCTCAAGAGGCCAACCTGTGCCTGGGTGTGCTTATCAGCAAGCAGAAGACAGGCTATTTTCCCATATCCTTCAGTGAAGGGCACCTGGAGAAGCTTCTGCACAAGTAGGTAGGGCTAACTATAAAGTATATTGGATTACCAGACAGAACAGAGAAGGAATATATTAAAATGTATTAAAATGCCTTAATATGCAGAAATGATCAAGAGACAGAATAATTTATCATATTTTTACATGCTGAATAATGAAGTCGTAGTATTAGTAGTATAACCAACAAACCCAAAAATGACACAAAATCAATGATTTCTTGGTTTTAGTTGTTAGCTTGACATCCCAGTTAGAAAGCCAGACCATCCTACACTTAGCTATATACTGGGGGTATAAATGGGCTCTAACTGTAGGTTAGTGTAAAATGCATGAAGAATTGTGACTCACATTACAGTTATGCTGTCAAATCAGTGCCTACTTTGCTTCCTGCATTGACCTTTATGTAGCTTTGACTGATTGTACATGAGCAGATGCGTTTACTGGTACATAATTCTCTGGCATGACTGGGTTTTGCTGAGCAGAACAACATATGTAAAAGAAAGTCTTGATTGAAGGCGATTTGCAAAAATACAATACAGTACAATACAATACAGTTTTACTTGTATAGCACATTTAAAAACCAAAGGTACACCAAAGTGCTTCACAATAATATAAACAAGTTAAACATCCTATGCCCTTATGCCATCTAAGTTAACAACTGTATTAGACACTTGAATTGTAAACAGTAATTTTACAGTAAACATGCAGATATGCAAACTAAAAATTAAAACAGGGTACAAAAATGGGTACAAAAATGTTTTTGATAAAACAAATATATAACTGTTTGATTGGAGACGTAAGTATAGAATATTAGCGGCTAGCCCAGTCCAAGAGGAGTTAAAGCACTTGTGAATGTAATTACAATTAAGACTACATTTTCAGTTTAAATATGGTGATGTGAAGGGAGCAGTGTGGGAAAATGAAACAGGCAGAGAGGCTGGGAATGTATCCAGGAAGATATGAAGGAAGAGATCACAGACTGCAGAGATCACAGACTGTGTATTTGCATTAGAGGTTAACTAAAGCCTAGAGAACTGTGTTAGGGTCTTTCCCACTTAGCTTAGAAACAAGGCCCTACAGCTATGAAAAGTTGAGTGGAGCAGAGGGACTATTCTCTGCTATAGATCACACTATATATACTAGATAAAAGTTAGAGTGGATGATTTTAATAATTTATATAAATTAACTTATATACAGTAGTCTAGTAGTTAGCAAAGGGGTTTTAGGCATAAAGTTGATACATAAGCTTACAGCCCATGAGGGCAGGGATAGCTCAGTAGGTAGAGTGGTTGCCCCATGATTGGAAGGTCGGGAATTCAACTCTGCTGAACGGCTGCCCTGAGGCTGAAGCTTCTGAGCAAGGTACCGTCCCTACACACTGCTCCCCGGGCACTGCATTGGTGGCTGCCTACTGGGTGAATGGGTTAAATGCAGAGGAGTAATTTCCCTACGAGGACTAACACCTTATTATTATATTAGCTTTTGGGAATTTCAAAAAGTAATACATTTAGGAAAATTACATACACATTGCTTTACAATAGAAAAAAAAACAAAGTAATAAACACATTTGCTCTCTTAATGTATATTTGAATACCTGTAAGGTTTCTTAGTACAATTATGAGAAAGAAAAGCAATGTATTCTTTTCCGCCTGTCCCGTTTGGTTCTTTTGTCATCAGAATTATTGTCTAAAGGCAAAGAAAGATGCCCAACGGATTTACTTTACCAAATGGACCATCCCAGCTTTGCCGTATTGGTCTATTTGATTCACCTTTGCTTTTATTGTTTATTTTATTTTATTTTCACTTGCTAAACATGGGACAGACTTGACTGGGGAAAACAGACAAACAGACAAAAATACATATATCAATCACCTGGATCACCTGTTGAGAAAGAAAAAAGAGAAAACAAGCAAAAAGAGAGCAATATAATAAACAACATCATCGCGATAATCTATGTGAATATCAATACTAAATATTGAATATTATTGTGCAGCACGTAAGATCGACAGCGCACAGTGTGCTTTGAGGTAGGAGCCAAAAAGGGTGTAGTTTGTGTGTGTGAGCACCCGTGTGTACACCTGTGAGCATAAGCGTGCTTGTATTTAAAAGGTTCCTTCATGTAATGATCTGCTAGAGGGTGTATATAAAATAGGCTTATGTGTAAATTTTAAAAGAACATTTAATGTTGTGTGTTATAAATCCCTTCATTTCATCATTAACATTTATTAGTAAATCTTCTCATAATTAAAAATTTAAATGTAAATAGACAGCACTTTTTTGCCAGGTAAGCACTTTGTTCATATGAATAATTGCCATTAACATTTATGCTTTTACATCTTCACAGTTTATTAACATGAAGAGATATTATGGTAAATATACTGCCTTTTAGGTTATTATGATTTTCTTTGGGAAGGAGTCAAGATATGTTTTGTTCAATAACACCTTTCAATAAATCAATATATATCATAAATAGCAACATATCCTTGACAACGAGCTTAATTTAATGACAATGTATATCCACATAAAGTTCTTATCGATCACTTAGAGTTCAGCATAGTCCAGCTGGGTTCCAGAAAGTCTCGCTCATGTTTCCAGTGCATCTAGCAATATATTGCGGTCAACCATGTGGAATGCAACGACAGCAAGCCTAAGAGTTTTCCACTGTCCATGTCTACATGTGCATGGCATTCAAGACCTTAATATGAGCAGTGGATAAAATTCTGACCGGAAAACAGTAAACATGTGTTTAAATGAATCAAAAATGCTTACTGGAGCTTTCTCCAGTGACATTTGGCCCACCAAAGGCCTTGCCCTCTGTAACATCTCACAGTCCTGGAGGTCTCAACAGAGTACCAGTGGAGAGATTGGTGATTAAGTTAGAAGGTCAGGTGGAATTGATTCTTTTCCCAGCGGTACTTTCTTGCAGCACTTAGACTGGAGACGAAAGCCAATTTGTTTTGGGAGCATAGGATTATTTTGGAGACTCTCATTGCTCCCTTCATTTCCAACTCATCTCTTGGGGTTTTCATCTGCTCTTCCTGACCCTGTGGTGGTGCCTTACTGGACAGCTTCAGCTGCTGGCTGGAAGTCAGACAGACAGTGGTCAGACATGGGGAACAAGAAAAGGCAAGCCCTACGGCGATTGGCTTAATTTAGCTCAATTACTTCATGAGATGGCATACACTAACCCGGAATGATCTCTTCTAATGATTCATTAGTACATTAATCACCCATTTAGCTAATAGCTGGTACAAACAAAAATAATTTGTCCTTGGTGTGTAAGACTTTTTCAGTCTTTGTAGGATAACACAGTGATGAGTCAAGCCTTCAGATTTTGACTGGATCACATAGTACAGAAGCAGCATATATTTAACATAGAACAACACAATTGTTAATTAATTTGTCAAACAAAATGTTCTTTTCTTTTATTGTTTTTTTTTTATATCAGAATGTGTGGTCTGTATGGCAATTTATGGAGGAGGCAAAGGCAGGCGTCATGTATTTCATGTCATGTAGACAATATCTGAGCTGTGTAAGCTTCAGGCTGACAACTTGTTCTCTTGTCTTAATGCTTCATCAAGCATTGACAGCAGGCAGTAATTGTGGACCAAGCTTATGTTTTGATAGAACTAACTGACACAACGCTGACAGCACATACAGCTGCCATCAGTTATGAAGCCACTGACATTGTCTATGTGCTTATTAAACTGAGCTGGATTCAAAGACACCTGAAATGTAGCAACAAACAAAACCAAAAAACCCCACATACGCATCTTTAACTGCTGGCATGTGAGTCAGATAGGAAGCCACAAACACAAATAGTTTATTGTGTGACAAGTGGAAATTTATGCATTACATAAAATTTATCTTTTGATATAAAAAAAACACAAAAAGCCCCACAAAAATCGTTTCCAATTCCACGTATTTCTCCCTGTTAGTGTAAATCCATCCATTATTTGTTTTTACACCTTTCCATGTGTGCCCAATGTGTGTCTGAGAGAGTGAGAGGTCCACTGGGACTGGGATTGTGTGTGTGTGTGTGTGTGTTTTAACGATTCAACCTTTTTCTCCCGCAAGATTGCTGTGCCATAGCTGCACGTCAGGTGGCTATTCCCCTCATCGCAGGTGGTGGATGGAGGCACTCTGGGTGAAGAGTGGGTGTAAAATGTGCTGCTAAGCGTCTTACCACACATCCCAAGGGAAATGCAGACACTGAACTCTCCCTCACCGATACAGGAAATGGGGGTAGTGGTAGGTTGGTAAGTTTGGGCTGTTGTGTTGCAGGCTTGGCAGAGCAACAAATGCGGTCATGACGTAGGTAGTGGCTGCTTGGAATGGTAATGCTGTTATTATGATTTTGAGGGAATGTCTTCATAAATGTCTGCTCTCTGGGGAGGTGGAGAAGAGATGCAGGGGCCCTTGCACGGATGGACTCTTTTTGCCATGAATAAATTCATGTCCACTCCCATGTGCTGCTGCAGCCTCTGTTTGCTCATCTCGTATGCAGCTGATTCTGCTGCCCATCCCAAGAGATGAAAGTTTGTAAACATGAATAATAATTAGGAACAGGTCGACGGGCAGGTAATCTGCATGTGAGTTCCAGAGGCGTACTTGCCCAGTATGCAGCCAGCTGGGTGGCTTTCATTAGCATTTTGTTTGCACAGAGATGCAGGTAACGTTTGATCTCTTATCAAGGCAAACAGAGTAGATGTAATTTCTAATTGCTTTTAAAAGAGATTAGGTGTTATATAAAGAGGGGAATGGATAGCAAATAGATTTCATGACTTCTGGGCATCCTTGATTTTTCACTAGACATTTATGCTAGCTACCACACATACCCCTTAGCGAACTGCACCCACACAAATTTTAGGCCTATTTGAGTTTAAATAGCAGACAAACAGTGAGTGTGTCTTATCAGTAGGATGCATATACACAGGAAGTTTATGCAGTAACACTCTGTTTACCAGACAACATAGCCATCTTATTTGGTTTTAATTTTCAAATGTTCTCAGACCTCAGTGTTGGGAATTGGGAATTGCGTAAGACTGGCACATGGAACATCTGGCATGGGGCACCTAAATGGGAACTTATTGGTTTTAAAGATTTGATGGAAAGCCACTGGTGGCACTAGCTTTCTGACTTATTATTATAATGACAGGATGCTAATGATTAATTAAGAGCCTGATTTTCATTATTACTGTGGCAAGAGAGTGGTTTGATCTTGAAGTGACTTTGGAGCACAAACAGAAATGGAAGCTTTTGCTATTCTGCAGCCGTACCTTTTCCTGGCTCTAGCAAGGCCCTGACAGCAAACAAATCTTTGACAAGTCCCTCTCATTGCCCGGCCCCCTTTTATAGATAGTCTTAAGACTTTAATCCGGATCCGGTGACAGACTCATCCTCAGTCAATAGGGTAAAGAGAAGCGCATGCAAGGGATGTGTGGACTTGTCCAAAGGCTGGTTCAAGTGCTCATGACCTGAATCTTAAACTGGAGCTCACCTCAGATGAAGGGTATTGAAGGAGGAATTGACGTAATGTTTTGTGAATAAGCCCACGCCTTTCTTCAATTCTGTAACGTGTTCAGTCTCACTGTTTGACTGTTGTCAAAAATATATCAGGTGAATGTGTAACACATTTAATAAAGTGTCCGTAAGCCATTGTTTTATTTTCATATAGTGTGAATACCAGAAGAGCTCACATAATGCACACACTGTCGTCGGCTTTATCCACTTCCACATTTGATTTTTAGAAATATACATTACCTCGTGTGTGTCCACTGTGCTATATGTGTGGTATCTCTGTACTGTCAGCAGTGATCCATGTGCACTCACATTTCAGAGGTTTAAGCAGGACTGTGTGAAAAGATCCACTGGTTATAACGATGTGCCCTGCAGGTTCTAATCTGTCTTTGTTAGGCCTGCTGTGTGTCCTATCGCAACCGCCTTGGCTAAGACTGATTACCACCATCTTCAACAGCATGTGCAGGTGCATCTAATATAACAATGTGTATCCATTTTGTAATTGTCAAAAGTGGCCAAGTAACCCTGTTGTTTCTGCATAGGGACAGTAGTACCTCTTTACAAAATGTGTTAAAATTAAGTTTAAATAGGAGGTTAAAAATCTTAACTTTATAGGGAATAGTGATATCAGTGATCAAGCATGTTTTTGATATAATGTTATTCTTAATCTTAGTGGATTATTGCAACAGAACTGAGCACAACAGTAATTTAATGACTGCAACTGGTTCAAAATGCTGCTGATGGACAGACACATGCACAGCCTCCTTGAGGTGTTCCCACAGCATTTCAACCAGGTTGAGTTCAGAACTTTGACTGAGCCATTGGAATAGCCATTTTTCAGCCGTTCTGTTCTACATTTGCTGCTGCTGTGTGTGTGATCATTGTCCTCTTTAATGACTCAGTTTCGGCTCATCTTGAGCTGTCAGACAGAGCCTCATATTTGACTCTAGAATGCTTTGATATTCAGAGGAGTTTATGGTCAACTCAATGACTGAGAGATGTTCCAGTGACATGATTTAAAAAAAAGAATCCCAATTATCCCCCCCCACCACAACTGACAGCT
Source organism: Simochromis diagramma (assembly GCF_900408965.1). Lineage (NCBI taxonomy): Eukaryota > Metazoa > Chordata > Actinopteri > Cichliformes > Cichlidae > Simochromis > Simochromis diagramma. The sequence continues at coordinate 3,037,801 of NW_024386945.1, read as the reverse complement.
GGTATGAGGTGTTTGCTGATATGCTGTAATTGTTTTTCATCAAATTTGGTGCTGTGAATTATAGACAAGCTGTCAAGGTCCAGAGGCAGGTGACTCCGTGGTTAGGTTTTGTTTATTCTTTTTTTTATTCTTTGTCATGGTTTTGGCTTTTGTATTTCCTGCTTTTTAGTTATTCTTTTGCACCTCAGGGATTTTCTAGCCTTTAGGTTTTGTCTTTGTGCCTATGTTGTGTTCCTTGTGTCGTGTTGTGTGTTCGCCTCATTTACTGTTTTATTTGGACAATCCCATGTCAGTGTGTCTAAATTTGCTTCCCCTTGTCTCGTTATGTCTAATTAATCCCGGCTGTGTCTCCTTCCTGTTTCCCATTCCCTCATTACTCCTCCATATATTTAAACCCTGTGTTTTCCTTTGCCCTTTGTCGTGTTGTACCTTCTTATGTGTTTAAGGCTCCCTGCGTTTCTAGTTTCCATTTTTCTAAGTTTAGGTTGTTTTTTGAGCCTATGTTTGTGGAGAATTTTTCCAGCAATAAAGCCTTAAGTTCATCTTTTGTGTTTAAGTTGTGCATTTGGGTCCATCTTGATTGTTTTCACTTGTGAATAATCTTTCTCACAGTAGAATGATGGATGCCAGCTTGTTTGGAATTAGACTTTTAGCCTTTACCAGATTAATGGCAAGGAATTATTGCATATTTAAGAGTATTGCTGGCATCTATCCTCCTTGGAATTGTGTTTACACACACCTGTCTGCTCCACAGACTCTATGTACAGTATTCAAACTGATGGTCCGATAGATTCCACTCGATAGTGAAATAGACTTCTCTCTCCAACTTGCACGCACAAATCCCCCTTGAGGAAAACAGGGCAGGCTCCTGGACAGAAGAGAGAATGGTAAGAGGCACATACACACAAACACACAAAGACAGAGGAGAGAGAGAGCCAAGTTGGAGAGCGAGAAGAACTTGGAGGGGTACCAGGAGGACTGAAAGACTATGGCAGGTACGCGTGTTTGCTGCTGATCAGTTAACTAACCAGGGCCTGCCAAGAAATTACCCCTCATTTAAAATAAGACAAACACTACAGTCAGCAATCTCCAGTTTAAGCGCTGTTACAAGCAGCTTTATTAACTATGCAAAAAATATCAATTAATTAAAAATAGATATGTTGGTCTAACTAAAACTTCACAGCACAGTGTGGAGCACTATTCAGTTAGTATTCACTAATTGTGTGATCACACTCCAAAATCCACTGCAAACGATTCAGGTACCTCACTTGGTGCCACCACAAACCTGACTACTCCCAGTAAACACACCGGCTGCTACCTGGAAAAACTACAAGGCACAGCAGGGCCAGGTTTAAAATGTCACTGACATAATGTCTAAATGACACAGAAAACAAAACAACAACAACAATCTTTATTTATAGAGCACATTTAAAAACCAGCGGTATACCAAAGTGCTTAACATAAGAGACAGAGAAGTAACACGAGTATTATAAGACCTTAGCATAGTATCAAATATACTCACAGGTCAATGCCACTAATACACAGGGGTAATATATAATATCAAATAAAAACATAATAAAAGCACAAGCCATAAAAAATATGTATAAGGAAAAATAGAGTAAGTCTAAGAGTCAGGTGCGACAACAAAAAAATAAAAACAGAAACAGTTAAAAACTCTAGTGGATAATAATCAACAAAGAAACAAAGAACAATTAGAATCACACATAGCATTAACAAACATGAATTGCATTCATGCAACAAATATGTTCAATAATTACCCAACACTTAAATACAACTTTTCTAAGCCCAAAAGAGAACCCACGATCCCATTTGAGTAACTATTCTTAAATAGAAGTATTTAGTATTTAGTCAGCCACCGATTGTGCAAGTTCCCCCACCTAAAATGATGACAGAGGTCAGTAATTTGCACCAGAGGTACACTTCAACTGTGAGAGACAGAATGTGAAAAAAAAAAAAATCCATGAATCCACATGGTAGGATTTGTAAAGAATTTATTCGTAAATCAGGGTGGAAAATAAGTATTTGGTCAATAACAAAAATACAACTCAATACTTTGTAACATAACCTTTGTTGGCAATAACAGAGGTCAAACGTTTACTATAGGTCTTTACCAGGTTTGCACACACAGTAGCTGGTATTTTGGCCCATTCCTCCATGCAGATCTTCTCGAGAGCAGTGATGTTTTGGGGCTGTCGCCGAGCAACACGGACTTTCAACTCCCGCCACAGATTTTCTATGGGGTTGAGGTCTGGAGACTGGCTAGGCCACTCCAGGACTTTCAAATGCTTCTTACGGAGCCACTCCTTTGTTGCCCGGGCGGTGTGTTTTGGATCATTGTCATGTTGGAAGACCCAGCCTCGTTTCATCTTCAAAGTTCTCACTGATGGAAGGAGGTTTTGGCTCAAAATCTCACGATACATGGCCCCATTCATTCTGTCCTTAACACGGATCAGTCGTCCTGTCCCCTTGGCAGAAAAACAGCCCCATAGCATGATGTTTCCACCCCCATGCTTCACAGTAGGTATGGTGTTCTTGGGATGCAACTCAGTATTCTTCTTCCTCCAAACACAACGAGTTGAGTTTATACCAAAAAGTTCTACTTTGGTTTCATCTGACCACATGACATTCTCCCAATCCTCTGCTGTATCATCCATGTGCTCTCTGGCAAACTTCAGACGGGCCTGGACATGCACTGGCTTCAGCAGCGGAACACGTCTGGCACTGCGGGATTTGATTCCCTGCCGTTGTAGTGTGTTACTGATGGTGACCTTTGTTACTTTGGTCCCAGCTCTCTGCAGGTCATTCACCAGGTCCCCCCGTGTGGTTCTGGGATCTTTGCTCACCGTTCTCGTGATCATTTTGACCCCACGGGATGAGATCTTGCGTGGAGTCCCAGATTGAGGGAGATTATCAGTGGTCTTGTATGTCTTCCATTTTCTGATGATTGCTCCCACAGTTGATTTTTTTTCACACCAAGCTGCTTGCCTATTGTAGATTCACTCTTCCCAGTCTGGTGCAGGTCTACAATACTTTTCCTGGTGTCCTTCGAAAGCTCTTTGGTCTTGGCCATGGCGGAGTTTGGAGTCTGAATGTTTGAGGCTGTGGACAGGTGTCTTTTATACAGATGATGAGTTCAAACAGGTGCCATTCATACAGGTAACGAGTGGGGGACAGAAAAGCTTCTTACAGAAGACGTTACAGGTCTGTGAGAGCCAGAGATTTTCCTTGTTTGAGGTGACCAAATACTTATTTTCCACCCTAATTTACGAATAAATTCTTTACAAATCCTACCATGTGAATTCATGGATTTTTTTTTCACATTCTGTCTCTCACAGTTGAAGTGTACCTCTGGTGCAAATTACTGACCTCTGTCATCATTTTAAGTGGGGGAACTTGCACAATCGGTGGCTGACTAAATACTTTTTTGCCCCACTGTATATATATATATATATATGTATATATAAATAAATAAATATCGTTGAAATGACGTTAACGCCACAACACGGCAAATCTCCGTTAACGAGCTACCGCGGATCGCCCCGTGCGTGGGGCTGGACTATTATATTAATAGCAATGTATATAGTTACTATTGTCCTAATGCGTACATGTTATTAAAATTTGGGATATGAAAGTTGTATTCATGTATAGCAACTTGAAATGCTCCAAAAAATGGCAATTTTTGTATGGCTTCTTAGGAAGTGCTTTAACATTGATCTGTATAAAGAAAACACAAAGAGTCAAAAGGTACGTCATTAACACCAGTTTATTTTGTTTTTATTTAATTAATTTTTTCCTTAAAGTTTATGACATACCTCTATGAAAAACATACAGCCCACAAGTTATAAGTTAATCAGCTATAGTCACTCATCGCATTCATCACTGATTAAACCTCAAAGTATCTCTTATATTACGTATAATACATTTACTGCACATGGCTTAGAGGACTGTATTAAATCAACCTTGTTTCCTGAGCAGGACAAGGCCTACCACACCTGGTGCACTTTTGTTACCTAAGCACCTCCCACTAATACACCCACATTTTTTAATGCATTATGTGGTTATTTTTATTCCTCTCGAACTACTTAAATATTTTAACTGTTTATTGATAGTTTAATTTGTTGTCCAACATATACACAGTGTCAGTTGTGTTCAAATGTGCTGTATAAATACACTAATCTGACCGAATCCTTTTCTTTTCTTCATTTTTTTCCCTCTTTCCTTTAACGAGCTGTAGTTTCCCAGCTACTGGTGCTTGGCAGTATACTGAAATGCCATGGGGAAAAAAACATTTAGGATTTTATTGGAATGTTCTTTCAAGTTGCCGTCAGTGGCTTACTTTTGGCATTTACATTTGCTGTTAACATTTTATTCTTAAACATTTTAGAGCATTTTATAGAATTTTAAAATGCACCAAAAACTAAAGTCATAAAGCTTTCCAATGTGATGTGTCAAAGACCGTGCTATGTTTCTAAAAGAGTTGACGCTGAATCAGTCAGTTAGATCCGAATGAGTCATACACTACCTGGCCCTCATTGTTTAAACAAAAAGCACCTCTGTATTGACTTGTTGTTAACTTTATAAGGATGTCAATAGTCATTATCGCTTAGCTTGTCTTGATTATCCTTTGAGCTGTAAAATCAATTAGGCATAATCCAATCCCGTTCTGCAGGTCAAAAGTTCGCGTTGTATGATGATTCACTGTAGAACTCGACCTTGTTTTTTCAACTCTCTTACATTTCTCCTTCTTCAGAGAGCTGCAGATATTATTTCATTTTCTGGGCACCCCAAGAATAAATGTAATTTGCTAAATAATGGCATCGTTTCACCTGTTTCTCAGTGGGAGAGTACAGGTCATGCAATACTAATCACAAGGCTAATAACGTTGAATACAGTTGTAAGCAGGAGCTACACAGAATGGCAATGACCAATACAGATGAGCCAGTGTAAGCAAATGCAAACTATTCTTTGCAGAGTTTACAGGTTAAAGGTGAACAACGTGACCTAACTTGCTTTAGCAGCTCACATGGGATAATTGTAAATTTCCATATTCAAGGACAGACTTTCCTACTGTTCCACACTCTCCACATGCTCAGCTTATACATTACACCAATAGAAATATATTGAGACTGTTATTCTTTAAGCTCTGTGAATGACTCCATCATTCTTTGGCTGATTATGCGATCATACATGAGTGAGACACAAGAGAGTGTACACAAACAGAACACTAAAGTAGCAATAATACTGTATTGTCTGATCAGGTGTTCATCCTTGACTGAATTTGATGGAAAATTTGATGTGGGCATAAATACCTCAGATAATGCAAAGTGACAATTTGATGAGTGGCTTGGTTTTCCACATTTCTCTATGACCCCCTACAGAGTTAGAAATCAAAGTGCTTAAGAAAAAACATAATCTAACAGGTTATAATTATGTGGACAAGTCTGTAAATGAATAGCACATTGAATTCTTTTGACATCGAAAAGCACAAAGTCAAAACAAATGCATGTAAGCTGTTTGAATAATCAACATGTAACTTTCATGGGGGTGGGGTGAAAAAGCTGTAGGTTACTGAGGAATTGTCCCTGCTGCAGCCCTGGCCTAAGACCTCCATGTCTGTGGATCAGAGTACACTAATTTGATTTCACGGCATGCTGTTGAAGATGCATTAATCTTTCCCAGACCATCATATGCCCCTGAGCAGCTGTAGAAAGAGGGAGAGTGAGACACAGAGAGGAAAGTGGGGTCAGAGCGACGTGCTTCCCATGCTAACAATGTTCTCCTGCCAACAGAAGCGCATCCCTCCAGGCAGGCCATGTAAACAGTGCACACCATCTCTAAATCACACTCCCACCCTCAGAGACTTTCTAGACTCTCTGTCCTTTTTCCATACATCCCTCCCCCTGTCTGTAGGTTCAGACAAGAGTTCAGTTGACTTGTTTTGGTGATACCACAAAAGTTTTCTTGTCACCTGTGTTATTTGCTTTTTGTTGTCTGAGTTCAGTTAACTGGGTTTTTTCTTTAAAAAAGATAAAATCTGGAAAGATTTTATCACCTCCCTAACATTTCACTAATCACTCCACCCATGAGTTTATCTTTTAAAGATGCAAGTTTTTATGGATGTGACAATAGTGCTGATAGTATTAGTATTCCATACAGGACATCTCTATCTCCTTACACAGTCTGGACCCTATAGGTTGGCCCTGAGACAGCTGTGTGCAGTGATAAATTGTGTCACATAATCAAAGCTAATCCATAGCTGCAAGGCAACTCCTATTATCTTATGTTACAGCAAAGTGGAAATAAAAAGCTCTATCAATGAGCAAATGTCCCCAAGTCAATTTTGGTCAACAGAAATCAAAGAAAACAGAGAAGAAGAAAAAACACAGAGAGGGAGGAGATAAAGGGGACCACCACAGAATCTTTCTTGCTGTTAACCTCCACCCACCTCCTGTCCCATTGGCCTACCCAACTGTCATCTCACTCTGGGGAGCAGCACAGCTCTGCCAACAGCTTTCTTGTCTTGTTCTATTGATCCATTTTAACACGCAGTGGTGAGCGCATCAAACGCTGTGTGCCATGCAGGATCCATACCCCCCTCCCTTCACGGTTTTCAAAGGAAATGATGAAGGCATGAAAATATGAAAATGCTCTTCACAGGGGTCTGTGAAGGAGGCAATTTCCATCATGCCCATGTCTATTTCCTATGTAGAGGAAAATAACACATTTCTCTGATGTTTTCTGCACACAGAGCAGCAGTGACTCTACTTCTGCTGAAGCTTACAGAGAGAGTAGAACAGACTGGGGGAGTATTAAATTACTGAGGAGGCTGACATTTTTTTTAAACTCTTTATTTGGTTTACACCCCTGGGGTATGTAATCATAGCCACAGCAAATCCTTGGATTGGCTTATTAGCATATTCATATATCATGACTTATTTGTTCACATAAAACTTTGTGGTTGTCCAAGATAAGCATTTTAACTGGTTGTCTGATTACAACAAAATGTTATATACTGTACTATGCTTTGGAAGGTTAGAAAATGCTGTGGAACCACCGCGAGTATTTTATTTTTAGACATTTTCCTTTTTACTTTGTTGTAGAGAAATAAAAATAGCAAGTTGTAAAAAGTAAAATGTGACCCACTGCAGATAAAGCTGACATGTTGAGAAAAAACTTGTTTGAATTCTTTTGACATCGAAAAGCACAAAGGTGCTGTATGTATTTATATTGAAAGGGGTTGCTCAATGTTAAACAGCTATTTTCTGTCCCAAGTCACATTTTCCTGTTTCCAGGCTGGTTTTTGATGTCATTCAGCTGTCTCTTTAGAGAGTCTCTGTCCTGTGGACAGAATCCAACTGCTTCGGCTTGGACTGCAGCTGGTCAAATCTTGTTCTGCTTTGCAGCCTCTTTGTTAGAGTGGCCCTTGAGCTTGCAACCAGAACATAAACTATCAGTTCTACATGATAGATGACAAACTCAATTGGGAAGCACTTTAATGACATTTAGAGAATTAAAACAAAGGTTTTCAGGCTTCAGGTAGGGGCACTGAATGAGCTGGCTAGCCAGTTAGCAAAACTTGTATCAAACAAACAAAAAAATCAAAAACAAAGAAAAAAAAGCTATTGAAATGACACCTTTTAACCCCATATCTGCTCTGCTAGTGCACTATTAGGATCTAATAATTCCGACAATGGGAACACCTATATTGTTCCCCTCTTGCATATTGGAAGTATATTTATGCAAAAGTACAAAATTGATATTTTTCAATCTATTCCTTTAAAGGAACATTACACTTTGATGGATGGATGAATGGAAAAATGGGTGATTATTTGATACCTTTACATTAAAAAAAATATCACTGTGTGACTTTGGTTTAACAGAATTCTTTCCTAAGTAAAGATTTTAATACATTCTCAAAAACTCACCATTGGTCTTTTTAAATAACCACGATGCCCTGGGGGGATCGTGTTGTTGTCGGGGAAAGTGAAGTATTCACTGGATAAAAGCTATTTGCATGAAGGAAATATACCCATATTAGAATTTGATGAGCTGCACTTGCTTAGTAAATAAATGAATTAATCCTGTCTATTGTCCTTGTGATTTATTCAGCTAGTGTCCTCACTGGAGACTAGAAGTTAATTAAGATCATAGTGAAGGATGCGGTTCTGTCTAGCTACTCATAAAGATATTGTGCGTGCATGGAGCAGCAGTCCTCGGTTTGACTGCAGTTTACACGTACACTTCTTTTATCTAAGATTTTCGTGCTATTTGGAGATAATAGTAATTTGATTGTAATAATTGAATTAATCATCACCAATTGTACATTGGAGCAACAGTAAAAAACAAAACAAAAAAAACCCTCCATCGGTCATATCTGATCTGATATATCTGTGGGAAAACAGTTTTTCAATTATCACCTAAAAATTAGTTTTAATGAAAAATAGCTCTCATTATTTTCACAGATTCAGTTCTCCTGCTCAGGTGAATTGAATCTATGATTTAATAGCAGTGCCTTTGGTAGACAGAAGGTTTTATAGAATAACACCAAAACCACTGGTGTAAATGAAGAGAAACTGCTCTGTTTGCTAACATTTATATTCATGTAGGTGTTCTTTCCTTTACGTAATAAGAAGACTTTTACACTTTGAGATGATAAAATAATAAAAAATATATCCTAATAGTGGGCAACTTGTTTTAATAAAACAATAACTGCATTCTCATTCTCAACAGATATTAGTGAGGTGACTTTTCAAAACATTATTGTAGCAATGATTTGTGTAGTTTGCAGTTGTCGTACAGTGCATACATATTTCACCTTTCAGCTGATAGTTTTCCAAAGCAGGTGTTTTTTTTTGCAACAGCAAAAACAAACAAACAGGAAAGCTGTACTTTTAATTTTAATATTTTTTGTCTTTGCATTTATCTTTCAAGGTAGTGCTTATATGAGTGAAATGGTTAAGGTAGAGTTTTAAGAACTGGAGATTTCCACAAGCACTTAAAAGGACTATCAAGAAAAACCCGTGAAATCCGCTTTGCTGACAATTCCATTAGCATACTACACATTGGGATTTTAAGCAATTACGACAAATGAGAAAGCCAATGTAGTTAACGCTGTGGGGCCCTGTTAAAGCATCTATAACATGACGGCAAGTTGTACTAACATGAACTGACAGCCACATAAAAACGGGAAGAACGTATTTGTCGGTCGAAGATAGTAAAGGTGTATCTGATTTCTTTACTGGGACAGACCATGAAAGAACTCGAACTCATATTTGGCTTAGATCAGCTATACAGTCCTTTTCTCATTCCCAGCACATGTACTGGTTAATGTATTTTATTTAACTTATACCTTCTACTGCACGTGCGTTTTGCTTTTTCAAGAAAAGAAGAAAAACATGTTCATTTTTTAAAATTTAAAATCTTATGACAATATTGTCCTGTCTTCCTCCCGTCACCCCAACTGGATGTGGCAGATCACCATTTGTCAGGGACCAAGCAGTAAGGCATAAAGCACACAGGTGTTTAATAAAAAAAAAAAAAAGGGGGTTTTATTGACCCCAAAATATAAAAAGATACTTAACAAAGACAAAAAACCTAAACAGGGAGCCAATAAAAGAGGTCAACTCAATAAACTCAATAAACTAAACTCAATAAACTAAACTCAATAAACTAAACTCAATAACTAACTCATAACTAACTCAAGAACACTACCAAACCAACACCATAAGACAAACTGACCTGCTGAAATGACACACGAGGGAACTTAAATACTGGCTTAGCTAAACCAAATGTCACACAAAGGGGAAAGCATGGCTGCCATATAACCAACTACTACAAAACAATTAAACAAACTTGAAACACCCCCCAGGCAATGAAGCATGTGGTTTCATCCAATGAGGCTGTCAGCAGTACTACAGCTCCCCCAGCCCTTTGCCACACCTTTTGCCAACCAGGAAGGAGAAGCCAAACCCCCAGGTAACTCAAGCAAAGAAAAATTTATTAATATAACATAAAACAGAACTTTAACCTTGTAGTGTTAATATGTGTGCACGCCATATAAACATTGGAAGGTGTGATGAAAGAATAAATGAATTTAATAAAGAAATAATATTGGACAATAAGTCAGATATATTTAAAGTTGACTGCAAAGCAAACTAAAGTGAAGCAACTAATGGTGAGGTGTGGCGCTTACTCTGTGTGGTTTGCCATCACACCGCCCCTCCCTGAGCCTGGTTCTGCTGGAGGCTTCTTCCCGTTAAAAGGGAGTTTTTCCTTCTCACTGTCGCCAGTGCGCTTGCTCACTGGGGGGGGGCCATGTGATTGTTGGAGTTTTTTCTGTTTCCTTTGTATTATTTTGGGTCTTGGCCTTACAATATACAGCATCATAAGGCAACTGTTGTTGTGATTTGGCACTATTTAGATAAAAGTGAAGTGAACTAAACTCATTTATTCAAATCGTTTATATTACTTTGGAAGTAAATCTTAAATAGATTTGTTTGACATGTGGTGGGGGAGAACAGCCTTAGTTGCACTTCCTGAACTTACGGCTGTTTCAGCTCCTGCTCAAAGCAGGTGGACACTTCTTACCAGAGACAATGAATGACTCTATATAACATGATCAGCCCTGCTCATTGTTGGTGCCTCACTGGCAGATGTGTATGTGGATATATATGATTGGTTGTTTTGTAATTTTTCTACTCTAAATCTATCCTATCCTATTTTTAATAATATAATGATGAAAGCCAGCTTAGCAAAGTTGTACTAAAACATTTGACAGATTTTCGAGCACCGTGTACCACATAAAATTGTTTCAAGGTCAATTAAAACAACCAGAATTCCTACATAAGGCACACAGGATTATAAGCGGCACTGTCGATTTTCAGAAAAATCAAAGGATTTATTTTAAGTGTGCCATATTTTCCACACCACTAAAGTTGCAGCATTTTTACAAACCAATTCTGGTTCATCCATTTCATTCAACGATCCGCTTTCGCCCTTCTCATTTTTGCGCCACGTACGTATGAAAACAAAGGTACTGCGCATGCGCGTTTTACCCATATTCTATCGCAATATTTAATTTTCTTATCGTTGCCCGACATTATACCGGTATTACCGTGAACGGTATGATATGGCCCAGCCCTACTGCATGGACCATGGAAGCAGGTGAAATTGTGCCAGAAACCACTGTTTTTTTTTAAAGTATTCTAACTCTTTTAGCAAACCTAACCAAGCAGGTCCCAGTCATAATCTGTGATGACCCCAGTGATGTAGCCAAAGAGAAAAACAAAACATGACTTTTGAAATCCATCAATTATACTTTTTGTCTACTCCATAACAGTACTTGGAAGAATCAATTCTAAAAAAGACAAACAAAAAATACTGTTGATGACTTAGCCCTCATGGGGTCAACCAGGCAAAGGGAAGCAAAACCTAACAGTAATTGAAACACCCCGCCTCCCTATGTGGATGTTGGGGCTCTTTCAACCAGGAGTGGCACAGATGCCAAAGGACAGCGTTCAGCATCTAAAGCAGCTTTAACAGAATGGCAGTATTTGACTCCCTGAATGATGAAGGGTTGGCTTTTTTGTTGGTGCCAGCTGAGTAAAAGCCCCAAACCTGCTTGATAGTACAACAGCTGCTCCTGGGGGCTACACATGAATATGTCAACAGACTCTTCCAGCCCATTTATTTGATTTATCCTCCTTTTTGCAAATACTGCTTATTTATTTGTCTGTTTGTTTGTATTTATGGAAATTAACTTATAAGGATCTTGTTTATTTGAAAACGTTTTAGCAAGTTGCTCCATGTAAAGGCTGCTTGAGTCAGTAACCCAACAGCAATGGCAATTTTATTTATTTGACACATTTCATTATATGTAAACTCAATGTGCTTAACACAGGTGATAAAAAACAGTGTAGCTTTAGAATGCCTTAAGGCAGTGAAAACTGGAAAAAACAAAACAACCCCCACCTTACTATGATCTAGAAACCCTGAGTAAAAGGAAACAGTATTATTAGCCTGATTATATGTAACTGCACAAGCCACCATCATGTTGTTTGAATTAACATGTACAGAAAAAAGTCCCGATCACACTGTCACATGTGGCCTCTAGTGCTTTAAGTTTGTTTTTATAAACTGTTTACCTTTAGAGTGATGCCACTTAGTTGTCAAAAAAGATAAAAGATATCTACATCTGTCTCTCTTCCCTTGATTTTTTTATTTCAAAAAGAGCTTTAGGTAATAAATGCACTCATACTATCTAAAACCTAAAGCTGCATGCTCCCATAGGTCCTCATTACTGCCTGAATTTTGTATGTCTTGTTTTTTGCTGTGCAGAACTCACCAGATCCAATAATAGATGGGCCCCAAGATGTTTCAGAACATTACAGTATATTTAATTCATTTTTTTATTATGAATATCTGTTGGTACCACTGCTGGCCATGTCCCCCAGCAGCTATTTAAACGACTTAATAGCCAGGCACAGCAGCTATATTTCACATATAGTTCTTTCCTGTGTACTTACAGAGGCAAGCAGTAGAGGCACAGCAGTGATTGAAGTGAAGCCCTTAGTCGTGACAGTTCCAGCCTTGATATTAATGGAAGCCCACATAATTGCGCAAGCCATTAAGGAAGTACAGATGCTATCAGGGAGTGCACACATCGTTATTTCTCAGTGTAACACCTCATTAATATTTGTTGTTTTTTAATTTTTTTTCTCCACCTCCCTCCCACTTTGAGAGGATGAAGGGAGGACTGGATGCTGTGCGAGATAGAAAATGACAGCGAGATGAATCTTCCTGACTCCAGGCAGATGTTTCCTGTTAAGCATTCAAATTAGAGGCACACCTTGATAAGAGCTTCAACAGGACACCCAGTAGAAATATTTTGGTAGATCATAAAATAGATGTAGGCATCCTCATCGCATGACTGAAACTTCCCCGAGTATTTCAAAGGTCAGATGGCTAAGAGCGAGGTGTGATCTATTCAGAGCTGGCAGAAACAGCAGCATCCCTCTCTAACCTTTTACTACTCAGGTCATTGTTGGGTTTGTTGTCACCTCCGGTCTTTTTACAGTCTCTGGAAACATCAAGTGTTGGACCTGAAGTGTTGAACTGGCAAACATGGCCATGCTGTAAATATTTTACTTGCAATGTGTCACTTGTTCAATTTAGCTGATCTTTAGTAATTAAAAAGATGCTCTGATGATACAGATTCTCTCATGCAGATTTGGTTATTGAACTAGAGCAATGATGCTGGAGAAGCGGTTGACCTTCGTGTATACCTGAAGGAAAATGATCTCAAGAATAAAACTAGGTCTGATTTCAATTTAAGCATACTGCCACACTTCCTGTATGATTTGTGTGTATATCAGAGTTAGCTAATCACCCCACATCATTTAGGATTTAGGATATTTAACAAATAATATTTAGAACATACCTGTTCAAAATGCCAGATATACAGTAGATGAAAAGCTCTCTTTCCAAGTACTTGCTAAAATTGTACCAAATAGACAATTAGCCATGGTTGCTAATTAACCAAATACATATATTCCTGAATTAATTTAGAATAACGTTAATTGTAAATTTTTAATTCCAGAGGTCATGACAACTGATCAAACATAGAACATTAAAATAATTAAAATTAAAATAATTCCAATCTAATCCATTGACAAGGTGTCCAAATATATTTGAATATAATGTTTTCTGTTTTATATCCATGTGGGCATGTCATGTGCCTGCCTGCTTCAAGTCCTCTACCATAATCCCTGTCCCCAAGAAACCTAGGATCACTGGACTAAATGACTACAGACCCGTGGCTCTGACATCTGTGGTCATGAAGTCTTTTGAGCGCCTGGTTCTCTCCTATCTCAAGACCCTCACGGCCCCCCTCCTGGACCCCCTGCAGTTTGCATACAGAGCCAACAGGTCTGTAGATGACGCCATCAACATGGCCCTACACTTCATCCTGCAGCATCTGGACTCCCCAGGAACCTACGCCAGGATCCTGTTTGTGGACTTCAGCTCTGCCTTCAATACCATCCTTCCAGACCATCTCCAAGGCAAGCTTTCCCAGATGAATGTGCCTGATCCCATCTGCCGGTGGATCACTGACTTCCTGACGGACAGGAAGCAGCATGTGAGTCTGGGAAAGAATGTCTCGGACTCCCGGACCATCAGCACCGGCTCCCCTCAGGGCTGTGTTCTTTCTCCCCTGCTCTTCTCCCTGTATACTAACTGCTGCACCTCCACTCACCAGTCTGTCAAGCTAATCAAGTTTGCAGATGACACCACCGTTATTGGACTCATCTCGGACGGGGATGAGTCTGCCTACAGGAGGGAGGTTGAACGTCTGGTGTCCTGGTGCAGCCACAACAACCTGGTGCTGAATGCCCAGAAGACAGTGGAGATTATTGTGGACTTCAGGAAGCACACAGCTCCACTCCCCCACATCATCCTGACTGACACCCCCATCACCTCTGTGGACTCATTCCGCTTCCTGGGTACCACCATCACCCAGGACCTGAAGTGGGAGCCCACCATCACCTCCGTCATCAAGAAAGCCCAGCAGAGGATGTACTTCCCGAGGCAGCTGAAGAAATTCAACCTGCCAACACGGACGATGATGCAATTCTACACTGCAATCATCGAGTCCATCCTCACCTCCTCCATCACCGTGTGGTACGCTGGAGCCACTATCAGGGACAAACAGAGACTGCAGCGTGTTGTGCACTCTGCTGAGAAGGTGATTGGCTGCAGACTCCCATCTCTGCAGGACCTGTACACCTCCAGGACACTGCGGCGTGCAGCTCGGATCTCAGCTGACCCTTCTCACCCTGGACACAGTCTGTTTGACCTGCTCCCCTCAGGCAGGAGGCTCCGGTCCATTCGCACCAGAACCTCTCGCCATAAGAACAGCTTCTTCCCCTCTGCTGTTGAACACATGAACAATAACCGTATGACTGTTCCCACCACTAACACATGACCCTACGCTGTGTTCACTGCATCATTCCATGTTTGGCACTGATCACCACCTGCACTCATGTATATATCATGTATATATCTATCTATCTACTTAGCACTTTTAATTCTTATTCTCATTTTTATTTTCATGTCTATTTAAGCTTAATTTATAACAGTATGTTTGCACTGAAGCACCGCAGCAATTTCCTAATGTTGTAAACCCGCTCAACATTTGGCAATAAAACCCATTCTGATTCTGATTCTGATTGATGGATTGACCTCAATGTCATTCATCTATTCTATTGTTCTATTTTTTGTTCTTTTCTATTTTTTCCCGTCGAGGAAAAAGCCGTTCCATTTACCAATGTTGCAGGTATCTGGATCCAAACTTCGCAGCTGCTCCAGGATGAAAATTTCCAGTTTGGCTGTTGCAGAATTTCAGGGTGGCTCTTGTTGACTTTAATCGCCACGGCTTTGTTGGTTTCTGTGTTACGACATTTGGTTACAAACCAAAGCCCCCTTCTCCAAGGAAAGCCTCTACCTCGTGGTGCTTTCCCAAAATGCTCCCTTCAAATATTTCGGGCTCATTTGAGTTGAAGGATGGGTTCACACTAAATCTGACCCTAATCAACTTAATATGAATCAATCAAAGAACATTTTGTTTTGGAGAATATTGAAATTATGAAACTGACAATTATGAAACTTTTTGTTAGCGTATTTGTTTATTTTTTCTTTTGCATACCATGTCTAGCTTTTCTGTATATGGTCATGTTGTAGATTTGGGAGCAAACAAGAAATCGATTAAAATGTTCTGTTTTATTTTAACAATCATTAACTTCATATATTCATATTTATACAAGCAGTGCTTTTATACCTGTGTGTGTGTGTGTGTGTGTGTCATTAATAACCTTTCTGTGTGGAACTTCAGGAAGCAGTTGCTGGTAAATGTGAGGTGGACATCACATTTCTGACTTTTGGAGTACCATTGAATCCCTGTACTTTCTGCACCCCTTTGTAGTCCTATCTATGTTCCTAACACACACACACACCAACACAGATGTGCACATGCCCTCCTTTACATGCACATACTATTGCTTACCCACACACATTACATGAGTCTTACCTGAACTGACCCCTGACCTCCTAATTGCACCTCAAAACTGTTTCTGGGTCTATTTCAGTTTAAACATGGATTTAAAAAAAAAAGGTTTTTACGTTCCTGTTGGGGAACCATCAACATGCTGCTGTGTTGTTACCTACACTTACATAACAAGCACACAAAGAGCTTTGCTTATGTTTTAGACTCCAGCCACCACTTTTATTCTTAATTATGTACAAAATCTTTCACATTAAAATTAACACAGGTTTTAGTCTTTGTAGGATTGATTTATACAAGGCAAATTTTTCCTGTGAAAAGAGAACACATATTGTTAATATAAACAAAACCGCGGTTACCTGATTTAAGATCTAGTTTGCTCTCTCGTTTTTACATTTCTTATTACACAACAAATCCATGCTTCATTATTCTTAATTTGTGTTGTTCTTCCATGAAAATACATGAATTAATCTTATTTTCTACTTTAAAAAAAATAATTTCAGTTCAAAACAATAGCTAAATGGGTGATAATTTCCATTTAAATTTAATTCAGGAGTGTCATCAAAGAAGAAGAGATATACAGATACATAAGTGTTTGTGTTTGATAGTTGCAGTTTGGCACATCAACAGTTCGTATAGGCAACAAAAGAGTTAAGCTGCTGTAGTTGGACACTGCAGAGGTAGTTACGTTTGTTGCACTTCCTATGACCCCACAGTTTCCCAAGACACATTACAAACAAAAGTAATAGTAGTAAATACTAAAGTCATAGTGAATGTAAAACTCCTTGAAACCATGAATTCAGGAAAGTAATCACAGGATTCTCAAGAGTACAGAGAGGATTACTGTCATACTTTTATAAGGCATCACCTAAAAAAAAATCACATCCATAACAACCAATTAACTCATATGAAAAATAGATGAAATGAGTAAGATTTATGCAAAGATTCCCCACATGTTTCAGCAGTCGTGATGCAATAATTTATTTAAACAGAGAGCTCAAGGAGAAATGATCGAATGTATTAAACATCTAACCCATAATCTGCAAAAGATTAAAAATTACACATAATGCCCAGTATGTAAACCAAATGCTGCAAATAATTTTTCATTGATTACCTACCATGGTGGAGGATCAATATTCACCCTTTAATAACCTCAACTTGGGCATTCCCACTGCTTGTGTGGCAATCCCACATAGAAACATTACTGTAATATATAGCTTTGTTTACAGTTAGAACCCTTTGTGCCACTACAGTTATTTATCTCCACCACCTTATTACTGTTATTTGCAATGAGGTAACTACTTCAAGGCAGTTTTCCAGCTTCTAACTAGACCAACTGGGAATATGTTTGTTGAGAATGATATGACTGGGACACATCACCATCACTCCTCCCCAAATTACTGTCATGTTATAGTGCTCCAATATAATTACTGTATATGAATAATGCTGTGCAATATCGCTTTCTAAATGAAGCAGGCCTTAAATTGGCCCCTGAAGGAAGTCTAAGTCATTGAAATTGAGAAAGTATTTGATGAACTGGTCTAAGTTTTATATTGTTTCGACTTGCAAATCCAGTTTTCCTCTGTATATACTACTTGACAACAAACCATCCTAGACCAAGTGTGGTAATCTATTGGAAGCTGCTTGGGAACACTGTAAAATAACAAAATAGGACTTAAAGTAATCAATAATATGATGCGTATTTTGGTTCAACATACAATGCATTAGATACAAAATAGTACATTTTTTATTCAAGTCATGTATATGATTCACTCTCGGAGAAAAAAATTGCTTTGTATTTAATTTCGCCAATGTCGTTACAGTGCCCTTGCTTGCATCCTTTACTTATTCCTCTGAATAGCATTAAGAAAACTTGAATGTCCTCAATGATGGTGGTCTAGATTGATTTCCAGGTCAAGCGGAGATTGGAGGACAAAGAAAAAAAATGGAATACGAAAAATGAGATGCACTAACAACTTGGCTGAAGCTGAAAGAAGTCAAACTAAGTTTTAGAAAAAGTTTGTGTCGTCAGGGGCCAAGCTTACATCAGATAGACCTTGTTCTGTTCCTCCTAGTTATTAACTTAATACATGAAGGTAACTTATCTTATCTCGAAATGATGTGAAAGCCTCTGCACATTATCTGTGTGGAGAAAACTGCCTTTAGCTTCTTGTGAGCACAGGCATATTATCCCCAAGGGTTGATTAGACTGACCTAGTGACTTCGGGATGATTATTGGCATAACTATTATAGCCAAAATATTTAAATTGGGCTATTTCAGAATTTGCTGCTCCCTGGGGATATCACACCACCTGTGTCTGCTCCTCAACGCCTCAATCCCTGTGGGGCTGAAACCTTCACCAAACACAGGCCAGCAAAATGCAAACAGACTAATGAGGGATTTATCTTCTTCCCTCCTTTTAACTCATACATCCCAGCTCCACTTCTGCCCTGTATTAGCATGGTTTTGTCCACACTGAGATCATAATCCATTTGTATGTCCTTGAATGTAGCACAGTAAAGTCTTTTCTGTCAACAGCCCTGAAATCACCCCAAGTGCTCAGCAATCTAATTAGAATTATTCTTCCTTTCCCTCTCAGTGCCATCCGACCAGCTTTGTGGGGGGTTGTTAAGCATGTATTACTCCCTGTGGGTGGCTTGCCACAAAGAGACGGCAACACCCCATCAGAAGAAATATTATACAGTGCCTTCATTACCCCGTGAACCAGCAACATTTCCCACAGCTAATAAGTAGTATAAGAAATACTTTTGGTTTAGCTTAAACAGTGTTTCTTTCTTTTCTGTCTTTCTATTTTTTTCCTTTTTGGTGGCATTTGGACAGATGACATGTATTTCATGTAATTAACGTGCTATATTTTTTGTCACAAACTCAAAGCAATTTGAAGTAGAAGTTCATGTTTCAAGAAAACATCAATTACAATCTTTTTAATAGGAAACTCATGTGAGCATCCTGAGACAGGGATGAGGAATTCTCTCCACAGTCATCCTAAATATCTTTGCACTCTTTATCCACTTCCATTTCCTCTGTTTCTCTTCCCCTCCCTCTTCATTTTGTTCCCCTTTCAAATATCCATTCTTTCTAATTGGATCTGATGAGGATGGGGACTTCATTACCGGCTTGCAATGAATTATTATGTGGTGTAATTGGCCCTCCAGTCCCATAGGAGGTGCCCTGCTCCAGCTGACTCAACTGGAGGAGGCTCTTCTGGCCCAGGTGGAGGCTTTTGTACAGCTGAGGTCGAACTTTATCTCAGTAGATCAATTTGTCTTTGTGTCAGAATTTCCAACAGATTCTTACTGGAGTTGTTCGAAGATGAAATTTAATGGGTCTTCAACAGATGCTTTAGAATTGCCCATATTTATAGTTTCAGAAAACTAATGATCAAAATCTTTCTGTTCCATAGTCATGAGTTAATTAACATGTGTTAATGACTTCTGAGATGCTAATTGAGAGACAGTGTTTACACCACAATAAGCAATGCATTCAGGCGGCCGAAAAGAGCTCATGACTGATGTATGGCTGGCCAGTGGTGCATGGCCCACATGACTCTCCAAAATATATATTTAATAAATCATGTCATTTTGTCAGAGTGACTGATAATTACCCTAAAGACACTGAAAGATTATCAGATGTTTTCCTGTTTTACTCATTGCAGCTATGGCTGTATCCTTTCTCATTTCAGCAGATTAGCAAACAATGCAAGCAATGTGGTCCTGGAGAAAAAAAAAAACTAATGTTGATTGTTAATTGAAAAATTAGAAAGTCAATCAGAGGCTAGAGATCTAATTAAACTGGAATGGAAATCCTGCTACAGACTCAATTGCTCTCTCCAATTTATAATCTCCTGAAGGTTCTGATTTGCCTGGTAAGTGAATGCAGCTCTCCTCTGTGTGATGCTAAAATACAATTGGCTTTTCTAGCTTAGCCATCTGACAGGCTGATTTGGATTCAATCACAGTCCCTTCTCTGGCTGTGAAAAAGATGAAAATAATAATCTAAAGTCATTATGCGGATGGGAAGTCTCTAAACAAGGACAGACCTGAGTATCTGCTTCTCCCCTGAGAAGCCCATGTGGAGTCATTTTCTAATTCAGGCCCGAAGCTTACAGGATAGAGTAAGCAGTGGAGTCTGCTCTGAGCTGGCATGCTTGAGCAATGCCTCAAATGTCTTAGTTAAGGACATCACATTATTCTTTAAGGAACTGATGGCAAAATGAAGATGTCACTTATGACAAACTATTCTGAGTGCACTGGGTTGCTGCTCATCAGTTATGTTGTCAGAATCTGAGGTAGCTGTGCCTGAAATCTCTTGCAACCTATGAAGACTGTTGCCTCCACTCACATCATTGTTTACCTTACAGTTAGTGTTTCTTGTGGAAAGGGACGGGCAAACCTTGTTAATTATAAATAACAAGAGCCAGATAATGTAAAGAGATTCTGAAACCCA
Organism: Simochromis diagramma; assembly: GCF_900408965.1. Taxonomy (NCBI): domain Eukaryota; kingdom Metazoa; phylum Chordata; class Actinopteri; order Cichliformes; family Cichlidae; genus Simochromis; species Simochromis diagramma. The sequence continues at coordinate 3,017,255 of NW_024386945.1, read as the reverse complement.
GCAACGCTGTGTCTGTGGGGGAGTTCTTTGACAAACACGTGAAAATGAAAATTCTCTTAGCCAAATGTAATCTATATTGGCTGTTTGTAATATGTTATGGGATTTCATGGGTGCTGACTGCAGCAATTTTTATTCCTGCCCAAACATTTTTCTTTCTGCCTCCCGGTGATCATTACAGAGATCCATGGAAATGACTGATTGAGGGTTGTTGAATGTGTGAATTGTCAATAATCAAACCCATGCCACAAAAATATTCACCATCCGACTTTGAATTTAATTTGGCAAAAGAAAATCCTAATTCTACAGCTGCAACACTAAAAATGTCTTTGCTAAATACCAGCATGAGCATTGCCATTTTAAATAGGGCAACTAGCTAAAAGCACTAAGAAGTAATATGGCTGCACACTGCTTTTATGGCTACTGATCGTGATGGCGTCACCAGTGTTGGGAAGGTTACTTTTAAAATGTATTCCATTACAGATTACCCCAAAATGTATTTTGTAACGTATTCCGTTACGTAGTCTGAATACTTTGGATTACCTATTATATTATCATACTTTTTACAACTACATGAATGTTCTATTGCTGTGTGAATTATTACTTTTACTGAAGGTTACTCGCCATACCAATACCGACGAAAAAAGTGTACAGGCGAGTCTTAATAGCTTACTTCAGGCGCTCTTTTTGGCTGCAGTGGTTATTATTATGTTTGCATGCTTCCATCTCCCGTTTCTGGTCGGTGACAACTTGTACTTTTCAACTATCCTTTTTTTCCCTCCCTGGCGCTCACAAACACATAACAAGTATGGCAGTCCATTCTCCCTGCAGCACGGACTACACCACCCATGGGGCTACATTCTTTAGGGCTATGCCTGTAACACTCTGCCTATTGCCTTCATATTAAATCATTTTTGTGAATAATTTTTTTAAATATTTCTTCACGTCGTTATGCGGGTCACAAGTAGGGGTGACATGGGCCGCGAGTTTGAGACACAGGCATTGGAGCCTCTTAATACGTGTTTTGTTTGGGGTGTGGAAACCAAAAATAGAGAGGGTGTAGCCGAACATATGAAACAGGAGAATACCGCCGTGTAATCCCTTTATTTCAGCAAAGTAACTGTATTCTGAATACCACCTTTTTAAACGGTAACTGTAACGGAATACAGTTACTCATATTTTGTATTTTAAACAGGTAACGGCGGTACATGTATTCTGTTACTCCCCAACACTGGACGTCACTCATATGAAAAACATGAAAATTAGCATGTGGAGGTGTACTGTTTCATAATGAATAGAATTAAACAAAATAAAAATAAAAATATTCAATAAAGTTTGAGGGTATTCTGAAAAGATATCCCCAGATGAATGATATCATTTAAATGCTATCTATTTCACAAAAGGAGCATAGAGCTCCTCTCTGTGGTTTATTATGTAAAAAGCTCTCTGCAAACAAACTGAACAGTCATTTGTTCAGTTTGGGGTTGGCTCCACTAAGCCATTTATCCCCTCTCATTATCTAAGGCGTTCTCTTTCCCTGATGGGGAAGGCAAGGGCAAACTTTCACCTTCGCATCCCTACTTGATCTAGTTCTCCTAGGTTGACAGACAAAGGCTAAAGCAGGACAGACTGGATTTTCTCTGCAGCATGTCTTTATAATCCTACTTTGAAACATCCAGGATGATCTGTCTCTTTGAAAACAAGACTGCAGGTTCATAGAAAAATATATATTTAAATCACAATCTGATTTGAGTGACGTTAGTTTTCAGAACCAACCTGCAATTCAGGTTTTGATTGGTGGATTGCTAAGCTTTTTCAGCTTTTTTCTTCAAATACACTTGGACATAAATTATACTTGTGCTGTCCAGACGTACTAGTTTGTAGAAAAAACGTTTAAATTGCTATCAGCAGAAATGGCAAACATTGTGCTTCTGGTGATATTATACAGTACTCAGAGTAGTCCAAGCTACCTTGGCTGTGCCCTTGTCTGACTTGGCACATTTTTACACCAGGTGCCCTTCCTGACCTGATGCAGCCTCCAAGAAATCTGAATCTCTTCCTGGGATCAAACCAGGGCTCTTTTGCTCACTGGGCAAACATGTACACCACTTAGCTATGGAAGGGCAGAATACAGCACTAAGGATTTACAATTCATTTAAAAGTACTACTTTAAAATAAAAATAAAAAATCTCATATTAAGTAAAATGAGCTTTATCAAGGCATCTCTAAATTCTATTAATTTTCAAGATATACGAGCAATCTCTGTGTTCTTTCCCTGCCTATTTTTCCATTTTTCTTCTTTGCTGGCTGCATATAGTGTCTACTTCAATTACTGTAATTTTTAAAATAATTTATTGTTTTATTTTTTTTCTATAGTACCGAGTCTTGAATGGATTTCTAAAAATTTTCTTGGCACTCCAGCCTCTTAAGTGGATTGACTTGTGGCTATTATAGAAAAAGAAATTGCTTGTGTAATAGTCCTTTAAGAAGCCATTAGGGAGTCAACAGTAATAAATTATGAACAATACTGTAATGAGCTTCCAAGATAGAAACCTCATAGAACTTATTAATGATGACTGGTCACAGACACTTAATTTGAAGCATTAACTCTCATTCATTTGTTAATATTTATCAGAATAGGGGGGTGTATAAAAAATGACTTTGAGGAGCCGAAATGTTATTAAGCTCGGAGCTGAAATTACTTTTGCTGCCTTGCAGGGCACAGGACTCTTGAGTCTTCAAATGAACTCCCTTGCTTTAGAGTTAGGAGGAGTTCAACCTTATCCACTGTCTAGTACTCTACATGTGCTAGTCTGAACCTTGGAGAGAAAATGAGACCAAAAAAGTGAAACAGAATAAAAATTTATCCAAGTTTGTACATATTATTTTCACAGCCTTGCTGCTGGGTAGGAGGCTACACAAGCGACCTTTGAACAGCCTGAGGGATGTCAGACACCTCAGCACTCCCAGCAGAGTTCTGGTGCCTAAGAATTAAAATCATTTATAGAGCGTGGAGTAAGGACCAAGGAAGAGAAGGGTGACGGAGATAAACAGTAGGGGTCAGAGTCTTACTTCACTCTCTGGTGGCCTATCTCCCTATGTCTGATTATCCTGTGGGATCACCGGCTTGCCCCCGCTCTTTCTGATGCTTTGTCCAGCAGCTGTGTGTGACAAGGCCTAGAGAGAAGGGCGGGGCAAAGTCACTCCCATCTGGTACAGTCGGATCAGCTTGGTCTGAGATGCGGGTGTGGGGGTCATGTGTCCCTCTGCATCAGTGACAAGACTGTTCTGCTAGTGATGACACTCTATCCACTGGGGAAGAATGTTTTCTTCGCTTGAAAGAAATAGGACAATTGCGTTACTTTTTTGTGAGTATTTTTTTTTTAACACAATAAAGAAATTATTATCAGGTTAAATAGTTACATTTTCCACTAACTTTAGGGACTTCAATTCTGAATTTTATCACTGAGTCTGGAAGAAAAAGTTCTAGGTTTTCTACTCTCATGGATCCCAGCTCAGCATCTCTTTAATAACTTTAAAATGCATTTGAGCCCCCTGCCTTTTAAAGTACTAAACATTAAGGTTCCCTGCACTGGTATGAATTGTTCTCATTGCGATCTAAATTATACAACTTGTTTATTGTCCTAATCACAAGACATTTCTGGTCAATGTTTCTGAAAAACAGTGGGAGTACTTTCAGATAAAGCTAATTATCTATCTTAATGTCTTATCTTTCATCTTTTAAGCACAACCACAAACATTATTGCACTTTTAGGGATAAATGATTGGATGCTTGTTTTTCATTTCTTTCCTTTCTAGATCCATTACAAATACATTTTATTCATCATCCCTCACTAAATAGTAGTGAATGGTGGAACTCCAAGAGGGGGTTAGTAGTTTGAAGAGATATCGATGTGGCGATATTCACTGCTCTTTGTTGATTTAGCCACTCAAATTCAGCAGGATACAAGCAGATATTACATGAGGTCTGTGGCTGATTTCCAACTCCTAGACACTAAAGAAAGAATTAAAAGTAGAATTCAATGCAAGAAACTTGGCATCAACCCCTAAAATATAAGTTGATGCTTGCCATCCTTGATGTAATGAACCATAGATGTGATCAGTCCAGCATGGTATATCACTATAAACTTTAAACCGTCGCAACACTGCAAAGTAATCCTTTACATAGCACAAAGTTAGTATACTCCAGTTTATTCCACAAAAACATAATTCAGCAAAACATCTTGTATAGATCCCAAGAAGTTGATTCTGTTCATTTGGATGCAGCATTTTCAATGCAAGTTTTTTTCAGTGAACTTTTTCATCCAATGACGTCTTTAGTCTCAGCTGACTGCAGGTTTCCCCAGTTTTATAAACAGCACAGTTGAATAATGAATGAAACAAGTATCACTGACTAACAATAGGCTGTGAGCTCAATTTCATGAGTGAACAGTGTAAACTGCTGTGCATGCATTAAGACATAGATAGTATAGATGTGTATGTGTACTGCATGTACAGTTTAGATTTCCAGTCTATAAAATTCCATTTGCTGAGCAGTCTTTACATGTAAAAATAACATCCCATCTACCACTGCTGTCATCTCATTCTTACATTTTTTAAAATTTATTTATCAGGGTCACACATTAATGCTATTTTTATTCCCAGGAAAAACCAGCGACTGTATATTCATCTCACAGACACATTTTGTAACAAAATACACTGGAATAGTTTGTGTGATATTTGCTGAGCTGTTTGAAAAGGTGGTTATACTTCCTCTTCTGTAACTAGCTAAGATGTTGAAGTACCACAACCACCACTTTATGTCTACACCATGAATGTATGACATGGATGAGAAGAAAAAAAGGATGTGTCGAGGCTGTAAGTGCCTGTGAGATCTCATTATTTATGCTGTCACTGGAAGCAACACCACGCTGGAGGACATGAAACATTAACACATTCAGTAGTAATATGCATCAGTCTCCCTATAAGATTTAGTTGCTCATTAACTAAAGGTTGTAGAATTTACTGTATTTATTGAAAATCAATCTTTTTGTGTGTGTGTTCATAATGACTACAAATAAGCAAACTTTATAGATGTTCCAGTACTCTTTTATGGCACTTTCTTGTCTATTTTCAAAGTTATTTAGAGTCTCATGATTGTGTAAGTAGAAACCACACAGGTCAGTGCTCCTTGCTTCTTTCTGGACTTCAAACAGTCCTGATAAAGCTTTGATGTATGTTTATGGTCACTGGTGTATAGGATGAGATTGAGCCAGATGATCTGGTATGGCAAACCCTAAAAAGAGGAGCGGAGAGAAGAAGTACATTTCCAACAAACTTAAAGCAGCTGAAAAGAGTGGCAGCTCTCTTTGGTTACTGGTTGATCATGTGCAAGTGGAGAATCGTCAAAATACTTCCACATTACATCAGCTTTCTTTATACTAATGGGATTAGTGTGGCTATTATAATTATCAGTGGGATTTGTAATTATTATATGACAGCTCTCTGAGGATTAATTTGGGGGGATGAGAAATTAGACTACAGTGAGAGAACCACGTTTTCTCAAAGGCAGAAATTAGATGCACTGATATTCACTGAGATTCACTGTTTCTATTTGCCCTTCCCCTCTGGTTTGCTTTACCTCCATGCCTAATCCCCTTTCCTTTGGTGATGAGCCAGTCAGTAATTGCTTGATGAGGAGTAAGAGTACATGAGCTACAATTCCACCTTGTTTTCAGAGGGCTCGCAGTGTGAAGGGCAGAGAGAGAACCTATAAGGTAAGTTAAATTACAAATTATTCCCTGTGCTTGTTAGCTGGATGGTCAGTGGACCATGCCAGCTGTCCTGCCCTCTGCCCCCAAATTGCCTCAGCTGTTAATCACAATGTCACAGTGACTGATTACTTGGCAGCACTTCGGTCATTCTAAAGCGGGATGGATATATGGAATAATGACCCCTTTAATACAATCTTTATTAGCCACGTGTATAAAATTGCTTCATAAGTGCTACAAAACAGATAATTATAGTCAATTCAGATTAAAAACAATTCGAAACAATATACTCAAAACCACGTTTTTCTCCATAATACTGAGAGATTCTCTAAGTCTTTATTTCTCTGAATAAAAGGAAGTAACTAGATAAGTAGATGATGACTGGGGTTTCTCAATGCCATCTCAAATTGATGTCTGACTTCTCTGCATGGCCATTCCAGTAAATCAAAATGAATAACAGTGATGAAAGTGAACAAATGAAATCAAATAAAACAGGGTCACACATCACTGGAAGGGCAACAAATGGGTACTGAATTGGAAGTAATTTTTCCCCCCTGTGTCTCAACAAAAATGGGAAAAAAAGCCATCAGCTCTGGTCAAAAAGCAAGTTGTCATTTTGCCTAAAGCACCGCTAACCGCATCAACAAAAATATAGGTCTGTGTGGAACTTTGCATGACAGAGGAGGGTCACTCATTTTAATGTAAAAAGACAGTTCTTTTGTGAAAAAGCGCTGAGCGATCCAGAACTCGGGCGAGGTAAAAGCGGTTTGAAAGACCTGACCTTTGTTCGATTTGATTTCTTTTCTGTTCTGCAGTGTCAAAGGTATTTTAGAAGTTAGAAAACTCAGTAGTTCCCACATTAATCTGCTGAAAGTGGAGGGACGTGTAAAAGTTGCTAAATTTAATCCAACAAATACCATGTAAGTAGAATTCCATTTATTAAAATGATGTAATAAAAGTGATAGTATAATGGGTTCCATGTGTCAAGACTCCTGATTCCCTGAAATAAATTATATATAGAGACAGGAAACCATTGATCCATCAATATGATCCTGATAATGTAAAAAACACAGGAATACTAATTATGATGAATATAAAATACTCACTAGATTTAAATAAAAGCTCCTTTTTTTGAGAACACTTTCAAACAAGCATGAGGCCAGTCCAGGGTTTCCACCGATGAACCTAACTACTTGTGACAGTTGTGAAAGAGCAGCATTTTAAAATGGAACAAAATCATAGAAACTGAATCCAGGGAGACAGCTAAAGTCCGTGACAGGGTTGTCCCTTACTTGCTGGTGACGTTGCAGCCTTCCACCTACTCATCAGAATTTTAAATGGCTCTTTACTTTCTACATTTTATATTTTTTCACTATGATTTGTATCTATTTTTTTGGATTGTTTCTTAAATGTTGATATGAGAGTGTAAAATCATCATCTCATTGATGTAAGCTAAATCCCATCAGAGTTTGTTTAACACTTATGACAGTTTTGCGCAGCTGCCCCAGAAACACATCTGCTGCAAGCAGACAAACAAACCCAGAGTCAACTGAATACACACAATATCTAAACAAACAAAAAAACACTCCCACAATTATCATGAACAATATAAATGCATAATTGCATTGTTCAAAAATGCATATTCATACAATAAATGAAAAAAAAAAGATACAGCTATTTTCACAAAAGTAGAAACATGCGGTCCTTGCTTAAATTTTTTCCCCTCCATCTACCTCACCGGCTGCTGCCCTAGAGAGCACTGCGATGTACAGTTCATTTGCCCTGGCAAGCCTCTTTCTCTAGGGGGGTATGAAACATGCTGGAGCCCATTAAGAGTCAGTGGCCACCATGTTTAGTATTGAGGATGTGGCCTCGCCTCTTTTCTAATGATGTAAATACTCACTGACAGCATCCCCGCATGTAGCTTGCATGATGAATCACATGGAGCGGGTAAACAGTAAGTATTACCTGTCTCACTGTTGATGTACAATTATGTGTGTGGGCGCCTGCAGACATGACAGACTGGGGAGGTAACAGCTCATATTTTTCAAACATGAAGATAACACAGGTAATACAGTGAGGCCAGATGTATTATTTTTCTGAGAACTTCAGGAACTTTTTCTTTTACTCTTCTCTGAGTACTGAAATGAAATTAGGCATGTGCTTATGTTTTTTTTTTTTTATCTTTCCTCTCTAGTCATGGCAATTTCTGCACAGTTTCCATTGTATGCTTAAGAGTTCTTTAGTTTTATTTTTACTGTCTTTTAGCCCTGACTAGTTGAATCATTGAGAGAAACATGAGTAAAGGCTCTAACTGAAGCCCATGCCCCTGTGGGGAGCCCAAATCCTCTGCATATTCAGACTCAGTTTCTCTCACCTCCCCCTCCACCCCTGCAGGCCTGGCACATGTGTGACATATAATTGATTCATTAATAATGTGAACAGATGTTTCTGGTCCAGTCTGGCATCATTCCGGCTCTCCAGCATAGTATTTTACTGTCACAGCCTGCCTATCTGCATCCCATTAAATGCTCATTGACACAGAAAGGAAGAAGGTTATTTATTTTTGATCCTCAAGAGAGTGGAAGGAAAGAAATTACACATACACATAGGTTAGATAAATTGTACTATTTATGCATGAGCATGTCAGTAAGATGAGTGCTCCACCAGTACTCTCTGAAAGGGTCAATTTAACTGTGAACTTGCAGACATAACTGGAGATTTTGAACCTCCAGTGCCAAATTATTAATCAAGCGTTCATTTCTTCATATGCCTTTAAATATATATTCAAACTCTGCTTCTGTGAATTGAACAAATTTCACATAACACCCATTTACACTACATTGTGTTTGCACAATGAAAACGGTCATTTGATTGGCTAGACTGTGATAATAAAAGGCACTTATTGGGATTCTTATCATGTTACAAATTGCACACGAGAGTTCTTCTGTTATAAGCATATGAGGGTGTTTGTTTTTGTTTGGCCATTTATGTGGTCACTTCACACAAATGAAAGTCCATCATAGCCTCATGCTGTTGAGACCCATTGGCCTTTCACACCCGGTCAGCTTCCAGCCCTCTCACTGGTACAATAAGAGATGACAAATAATCAGGAGGGACTGAAATTGAGTGAAAATATAACTGTGGGATGTGCAGCAGGAAGAAGAGCAAAATGTCATCTTCATCCATAGCAGCAACATACTACACTAAACCTTATCATCAGGTAATTGTACATGCAGAGAATATCACTTTTCACTACTCTGAAAGGATAATAAGTATTGTAGCCAAGATGTGGGGGCTTTTGTTCTAATGAGATGGAAAGAGAGGCTTTAGAGCTCACAGTGATGTACTAATTAATCAGTCTATGTGGCAGTTTCCCACAGCTATCCATTAGGGTTTCATTCAACAAGTCACTGGAGCTTCAATCTTAGTTCCATTGTTGAAAATAGGTCCATAATAATAACATGATTGCGGATTGATCACTAGAAGGTTCTGGAGGGAAATGCATGTGGTGAGGAATAATGATGCCCCGTGCAGATAGCCCTCAACAAAAGCATTTTCTACAAATTCAAGATTCAGAATCATTTTTGAAATTGTACAAAATCAATTATGTTTTTCCATCAATGTGAAACAGCAAAATGACAGCCACAGTTACTTATTTTGTGTCATTTTTTGTTAGAAGTAGAAACTACCGCAGGTAGCTATCTGGGCCTTCATCATTAAGTATGAACTCTTGTTATCCAATAGCCTATTTGGCTTGGGAGCTGTCTGTTATAAATAAACAAGATACAAGCCATTTAGTCCCGTCTCGATATCTGAGTCCAAAGACCTGGTTTCGATGACTGAATTTGTTCAAAATGCAGCAGTCTTCAAATCACCCCGGTACAACCTGAGAGGGATGTCCTAACATGTACATAAATGTAAAATAGATAGTTGAATACTTACTGTTTAAATATATCCAACAAGCTTTCAATTAGATTAGGTGGAATGCAGTTAGTAGCTTGATTATGTTAAGAGGCAACTGTTTTTTCCAGTTCAAGTAAAGCACTATATTTGTCAACTACAATAGTCTGCAGGAGGAGTTCAATCTGTTGTTCAAGCTCATTCTACAGAATAGGTCAGTGAATGTCATGTTCATTGCATTTTTAGGGCAATAATAGAGGAACAAGCTTGCATATTCACTACTAGTGGCACATCACAAGTGTGGCATAACATGTGACCTTGCTGTTATTGCTGTCCAGCTGACAAAAAGAAATTCTGACCAACCAATTAGGTATATAGGGTATATAAAAAGTTAAATCTTACAGCATTTACTTAAGCAACACAAAAATTAAAATGTGCTACATGCTTTCCTTCTCATAGTGAAATTGCAAAGTATAAATGTCTGACATTAGGATTTTTTTCCTTCTTGTGCCCTTTACTTCATATCCTCCTTCTGAGTGCTTGGTCTGGCTAAATGCTTGTGTCAGTAAAAGTTTGTGGCTTACTTTGCAGCAGCTGGTGAATTGACCAAAAGCCACCCCTCAGGCTTAACACTGCAGGCCTCATTAATGCAAATCTAGCTTTAACAGACTGATGGGAAATTGGCTCCCTCCACTCCACTGTGAGACTGTAGAAAAGGCAGGAACAAGGTGAGAACAGAGATGGGTTAAGTAGCCCGGGCATGGGATTTAAAAGCAAAGGTTTGCATCAATCAACTGGTGTGGACATAGATACCAAAACCACGAAAGCCTGAAATGAGAAATATGGTCTAGAAAAGTAGATTTTTCAAGCAGTTAAGTGCTTTTGCACTTGCAGTGTCTGCCACTGTCTGCTGTTGTCAGTTGCAAAAACTGTTGCTACTGCAATAGAAAGTCATGAGATTTTTTTCCAAAGGATCCACTGAAAATACAGTGTGGGAAAGGATACAGGAAGAGGTTATTCAACAGCAGAGAATGAACAGAACAATGAAAAAGCCCATAATGGAATGAACATCTGCTTATAATATGGGGTAGTAAACAAATTCTATAATATTTATTAATAGGGCGCTCCATATAAGTTTATTGCGTCATATGGCTAACCATATCTCTGATTTTAAGCAGCAACTCACTGTGTCTGAACAGTGACAAGCAGCAGCCTGGGGTGTACATGCTGTTAAGATGAAGTTAGTTGCATGCCACTGCTGTGGCACGGCATCCTGCTGCTGCTGCTGTTCAAGACAGAAAGAAAAGCTTCCAGGCAGCATCCACGATAGCAAATGCTCACTGTCTGAAAGCAGCATCGCTTGCATTGATGGGAAAGGTTGGAGAATAAATCATTATTCCAGAATCGCAATGTGAAGGAGAGTGAAGCCAAACCAAGCGGTTAACATGTCACTGCTCACAAGACGCTGGCGCTGCTGTCTTGTGTGGAGTCAAATGGAGAAAATAATCATTCTAACAAAGGCAAGAATGCCAAGAGTTCCTATACCGCTAAAATTAGCAAATGTTAGTCACCGTGGTTGTTGTTTTTCTTCTTGCCACTTCAAGGTTCTTGGATATTGTTCTGTCATGCAAATCAGATGACGCTTAGTAGCACCAATTAAATTGACATGGCCCAAAAGTTTTGACATTAGCTTGAGTGTTTTATAATGAGGAGAATTCAGTTCAAACAAGCACGCATGTGTCCATGTTTATTTTGTCTGTTTGCACAAAGAAACTCAAATGTACTGCTCAAAAAAAAGCTCAAAAAAACAAAGTTAAAAATGATAAAATAATATTTTTCTAAGCAAAGAACAGGAAAACAAGTGATTCATTGCACTTGTTTTGATTTTTTTAAATAGTCTGGTAAAGGTGAATCAGAACAGTGCAAAAATATATAATAACTAATAATAACTGTTTTCACATCATAACCAAGTGCTTCTACTGTAGCACAGAGTGAGACTTTCTCTTACTCCAAATACTTTATTTTGGATCTTGCAATTTCTTAATTACAAACCATTTAAAAATATCTGGCTGTGCAAATGATTAGTTTAATGGTTACACCTACCCTCAGTGATTATTGCCATGCGACAGGCTGAAATCTGATGAAGTTAGACAGAGTCATATTGGTAGAAAATTAGATTGAGGGCATGTTGGTCATGGTTTCATGGCAATATTACTGTAAAGTGTGACACACAGAAGCAAAAGCAAATCCTGCACTTTGTTTGAGGATTCATTTCTCACCATCATGTCCCTTTGAAACAATAAATGCAAAAAAAGTGATCTAGACTAAAACATCTAGACTGGTGTTTACTTTGTGTCAGTAAATACCACTGAAAGAAGATAACAGAAACATTATATCTCAGCAAGTACAGTCAGCACCTAAACATGTGTCATGAGGTTTAGTTCATCTGGAGTGCTACAATGATTTAAAGACATGACTATTTACGTGGGAGGAGGAAGTCACTACGCCTGCCTCTGTCCATTTTTCCCTGCCACTATGTAATGAAGGGGCACAGCAGCTCTGCAGGTTAACATTCTGTCCATCTCCTGAAGACAACACGTCAGTATGGATTAGGGAACTGAAGTAGCCATGAAGGGGAAAAAAACTCTCCCATCTTCAATTACAATAAGCAAACAGCTCCTGGGAATGAAAGGAAGAGAAGGGATGATATGCACTCTAGCAGCACCCAGTTCAGCCCACACAAGACAAAGCAAACATTATTAGCTTAATAACATTTTCAGTTCACTGCAACCAGCATAACAACAAGCTAATGGAACACGAAAGCCCAAATTAATGAGAACAAATAATTTGTAATTACAACACAGTTTAAAGGCTCTCACAGGTCCTAAGTTGAATGATTGCACAGAGAGTTTGGCCTAATTCTCTGTAGCCAGCTTTGTGTGAATACAGTGTGCGGGTATGGTCTCCCTGCACCATGCAGGACTTTACAGGAGCCTGATGTTTCTCAGATAATAGTCCCATTAGCAGGTCCTCTTTTCCTGCTACCTAGCCTATGTTATGGGTTATTACCACTGCCATATTGAAGATTGCGCCCTTCTGACATGTTTATGGCACATTACAGCACACGTACACTTGTCTGTATAATAACTGTCTAGCCTACAGTGTTCTTAATGATAAAACGAGGTAGAAACTGTTTTATGATTTAAGTGGCTGCAGAACATCAAGCCATCTGCTTCCGCTAGCATCATCTGCTTGTTTTGTGCTCATTTTGATTAATGCAGACTTAGGATTTACATTTACAACCAATGTAAAAGTAATCAGGACAAGATGTTTTCTGATTTTTTAACTATGTTTTATTTTTCACTATGAATGAGCTTTCGGCAGCTCATCTCCCTCAGACTCACTCATTCCAACCTTTAGCTTTTGAGTTATTATTATTCTCAAATCTATTATTTGTTCATTCAGTCTGGCTGTTTTTCACAAGACGGAAGTCTGTAAATGTGCTAATGGATCGACTGCTGTGCCGTGATGATCTATAATCAGCACCAGTGGAAAGATATCACACTCAGTTCCTTAGTAAAAGGAGAATCTTGACATGATGTCTGGACTATAGCCCGAGCTAAATGTTCTGCACCAGCCCTAGAAGAGCTGTCTAGCTTCTCTCAGCTGTCCATGCAAAGAACCCATTACAGTTGGCTGGATAACAAACTGAATAGATCAGCAAAGACAATGTGAAAGCCAATTCATCCCCTAATGATGCAATTTTAAGTATGGGCAGAATACTCCTGATTCAGAAGTCTGGAAATAAGAGACCTCATAACATTTTCCAATCTTTCGTAGGCATCTTCCTCTTAAAATGAGCACAGGAACTTTGCTTTTTGTCAATACCTGTGTTTTTAGAACACCATGGCATGCTCTTTCCAAGGTTATTGTTTAAAGCGTAGGGCACATTTAGATAGCTGAGCTCTCTAAGTGTGCTCAGCTGGGGGGGGGGGATGTTTTGGGTTCCCACGTCTTATGGGAGTTGCTTTAAATGGTTTTTACTGGAGAGTCATTAATATTTTACAGAGTGTAATAGGCCCTGAGCCTAGGGACCATGTTGGCACCATGATTACAGCACACATAGCTATTAAAACCGATAAGCTCTGATGTGAAGGAAGCCTATGTCCAGAGAACAGTTTGATAATAATTTTATTCAAAGCATTAAATGTTGGGGCCTTTTGAGTCAAGTGAACAAACAAAACCTTTGCCTCATCACAGCCTGTGAAAGTGAAAAACACATCCCCGGGGTACTAAACAACTTCCATCAAAGCCTGACAAATGATTTCGCCACCTCTTTATTATGCACGCCATACCAGCTTGGGAAGAGAAATGACTGTGCTTGAATCGCCTGAGCACCATGAAATGATACAACTAATGCAGAAGTCAGTTGTTGCGGTTCAAAAATGTTACGTACAGCCACATTGCATGTTCTGTCTTTTTCTTGTCATCTATCTCTAAATGTGTATAATCGGGCAGAAAGGTCACAGACACACAGATGGCTCATATTTTAAAAAAAAAATGTTTTTTTAAAACTCTAATTTTGCTGACTTTCTGAATCAACTCAGTATTCTGTGAACATGGCAGTATAAAAGCATTGTGCAGTATTAGTTCATGCGAAAGATGTTTTCAGTGGAGGTGCAGGTGCTTGGGTAATACTGGAGACTTGCTGCTGCTAAGTGTAGTTTCCTGCGGCTTTATGAAGACCGTGCCGCACTGCAACCTGCAGGGAAAATTCCTGAGAGCTGGACACCATGTGGGAAAGATATGGCCATTACTGCTAGCAATCCCTCTAGTACTGGAACAGGCCACATTAGTGTGGGGCTGTGGGTCCTTGTTAACATTATTGGCAGGTGGTGCGTGAAGCCAGTTGTCCTTGTGAGGACCCTAAAGGCAACTTCTCAAACAAAACTAAAAGCCTCGAAGTCTTGTAAACTTTTCAACCACAAGCATCGGTGCCTTGATGGATCAGGGGAAGAAGCATTCTTGGTTTAGCTGTAAAAAATAAACCAGACACATAAAATGCTGCAGAAAACTGAACTTCATACTCTGAAGAGAGATATCAATACTTCTATTGCCAGCGTTTTGTTGTTTTTAAAAAAATGTTTTTGTATTTAAGAATGTTACGTCTCCTCAGAGAGTCGCTGATTTAACTATCTGCTAATAGATGAAGCGTTAGTGTGAACACATGATATAAAAATGAATTTAAATATGTTCAACACATGGATGGTTTTCCCAGGACAGCGTATTAACATCACTCAACTGACACAACAGCAGATGGTACACTGTGTGATTTTTTTTTCTTTTTTTTTTTTGCTGCTGTTACAACACTACATGCACAACACAACAATACAAAACATAAAACAGAATAAAATGTAAAAATTAAAGTAAAAAAAAAAGATGTTTTGACATCACACTCGGTGCACATTGTTTAAATTGTCATATGTTTACAACCAGTAAATATAAGCTCTGTAAATGATGGCTTTGGTAAGAAGCCTGTGATTTGAGACAGTCTCATTCACTTTCCTTTCAAAAACAAAGTAATCAAAAGGTGAGAGACTGGGATGACTGAAGGAAGCGCGCAAGAACTGAAACTACTGAAAAAAAAAATGTATTGAAGAGAGACAAAACCTGCAGGGCTGAAGTGTTTTAGAGGCTATCTTTACCTCTTGTGCACAAGTACACTCAATGTTTCTGCGTTCTTCTGTGAGCCCTCACCCACACAAGGTTAAACCGTGCAAACATTTAAAGCTTTTAATTTATGGGAATGCACTGTTGTTCTTGCCACACTGGACCTCACAGACGGGGGCTCTGGTAGAGGCCAGAGTTGACAAGGTTTAGTTTACAAGTGCTCGTGTGTGGGTGGGTGCAAAAATCTATCGTATGTGAACCTGCCTTAGTGTTTAATTTTTTCAAAGTCTTTAATTGGCAGTCTCATTAAGATTGCAGTCTCTTTGACTGCTGAATGCTACTGAGTGCACAAAATGTATTTCTCAATGAGGATATTTTCCTGCAAGTATGCAGACACCATAGATTTTATTTCCCTTGCCAAAATAATTTCGTTGTAATCACATGAAAAGTGTATTTTCACTTAATGAAACAGTACATTTTTAAGCAACTATGCCACTTTGCAACAATTTGGTTCTCTTTAAAGCCTGCTTATTAAAATGCTGCATAAATATTTCCTTTTCCCCCACTACATTAATCTTTTTGCCACAGACAGACACTTCAGCCAACCTTCTGAAAAAAAAAGCCTCACCAGCTGTCGGGAAAATTGAAAAAATCTCTGACAAGAGGCTCTCCATTCTACCGACAGCCCATATGTTCACCACTAGATCTCTACTCCAGGAGCTTATGCAGCTGTTGGCATGTCTTGAAGTCCAGGTGAAACCAGGAAAAAGACAGATGAGAAGATATCAGCAGATGATAAGCTTTAATGTTGGCAAGAAATCAAATCCAGATCCTCAACCAGTGTGCCTAACACTCATTAGGGTGGAGGCTTGGATATACTGTATAAATATACATGCAGATGTTTATTTGATCTCTTCCTCTGGCAGGTTATCTTGAACAGATTGTGGCTCCTTAGCACTGACACTTAGGTGCTGACAGATAGACAGATGGCCTGCTAGTTGCCCCCTTGGTCTCCTTCTGATGGCGTCTATGAGGATGGATGGGATTATTTTTAAGGTACAATTGGTCATCTCAAACACTGCTGTGTATTTACTCAATGATCTACTTGCATAGATCTTGTTTACTCTTTGTAAATAGCAGTAATTATGGCCACATGCTGTGCTTTAAACAAGAGCCAAATGATTAAATCCTGATAGTGCATAGCTCACTATGTATCAGGGGAGAAAAAGTGTGCTGTGCAAACACACGACAGCAATTTTTGGCTATTTTAACAACATGCTGGAAAGATTACATCTTTGCCACATGACACAGTTGTTCACATTTGATGCCAGTTAGCAGCTACAGAAAATGGAAGCAAACAGCTTTCTGAAGATGCTACTTTAATTTGCGAACTACAGTATAATGACAACAGGCTCTGTGTGTGTAAGTGCGTGTGTGTGCGCTTGTAAGTCTGTCTGTCTGTCTATCTGGCAGGCTACTATGCCTGGGTAGAGAGGGAGTCAGGAACAGTCCACAGATCTAGGCATTAAACTAATGTGCTGGGATCAGGGGCCAGCGCCTCGCAAGCTGTCTCTTTGGCTGAAGGCTGTAACACGAATGGGCAGTGAGTAAGCACTGGCACTGGTGATGGCACAAAAACCAAACACCTGCCTAAGTCCTGTTCCAGTCCCCATAAACACTATATTTTCATCTATCCAATGTCTCCTCCGGTTGTGATTAGTGTGATCAACAATGGACCCAGGTGATGAGATTAAAGTCCCCGCTTTATTGGCCAAAGGGGATATTGAGAACCCATGACTGGATGCACTCATGGATGGGATCTTAATTGGAAATGCCATTATACTTTCAGCAAGTACATGGTACTCTTTGTACAATTTAAACCTACTGCTATTTATTATTTACCTCTGATTTATCTGTTACTGACTAATTTATTGACACAGCTGGTGAAACTCTGACTGAATGCACTTAACTGAATGCATGGGAGAGTGTATCTGTGCCTGAGAGGTTTTATGACAAAAACAGATTTATTTTAAAAAGAGTTTTAGACGTTTACTTATTTAGATATAATATGAACTAGACACTGCATTTTATCAGCATGGATAACTGCTGGGAGGAAGACTTTGACTTTCTAACTTGATATGAAGGGAGATTTACTTTTATTCCCAGTGATGAATTCCTCCTGACACACTCACTAGTGGAAGAAGTTTCCTGACAGTGCTCTGGAGTGTAGCCGCTTCTTCTGTTCTCCTTTAGACATCTTTATGTCTCTCTAATTTCTTCTCTGATCTGCTTCTGCCACAGCGTTGCAGCGACGGGTTGAAGTAATGGGGAAATGAAATGGGGGGAGTGGATTTGTTGTCATAGTGCCATCAAGTTTAAGCCCCTTGACACTGAGCGTAAGGTAAAGAAAATGAAACCTGGCTCTGTCTGAGACCTGAAAGCACTGTGTCTTTTCAAAAAGGATATGATGTGGAGTTTATTTTTATTATCAACTGAGAGAGTTGGGAGGTGATTAGGTTGCACTTGAGTGGTGAAGGCTGCTGTTACTTTTTCCCCTGGAAATTGTGACTTGCTATACGTTCCCCTCTCAAAGTCACCGGGTCCGTTCATGATAGTGCGGCTCATAAGAGACTTAGATTCTTTCCTTGTCTGGCATTAGCAATTACTGCCACCGTGGAAAGGTCAGGAGATGTTTTTAAAATGCGACCCAGGTCTTTGCCTGACTGCTTCACTGAAATGTTGTCATACATTTATTGGGTATCAAATGAGGCTCCTGCAAGTAGTGCCAAGTAGAAAGCCTTGACATTCTGACATTTTATACCAAGGTGAAAGCCTGTCAGAAGACTTTCTCTCGCTTTCTGTCATTTGTCTCTTAGTGTGATCCCTGCTGTTTAATCAATTAAAAGTAAATTTGCAAGCAACAGAGCATTTTGGAGTATTTCAATATGAGAAATGTATGAGATTAATAAAATAAACAGAAAGATGATTTTTAAAGTTGATTCAGGCTTTGTTTGTCTTTTGCTGCTCTAAATGTATATATATATTAATTTCCATAATTGGGGAAGTTTTTAATAGATATGAATCTAAATGACTGTGTGACTGTAGAAATAATCATACCTGGACAGACAATACAATTTTCAGCAAGCTAGAAAATTAATTCCCATATTCACCAGGTGTTTAATTTATCTAAAGGTTGATAACTGAATTTTCAAATATGTGCTATAAGAACATTACGTATTATAATTAGTCATTTCTACGTTATATGCAAGATTACACAGAGATGCTACAGAATATGAGCATACAAAGGCGCACACATACATTTCAGGTAGCATATATATATATTAGATAACCCTTGACAGTCTTATCTAAATTTTTAATTGCTCTTAGTTTCATCCCATTTTAATCCATTTCATTACGTTGAGTCTGTGCTATAAGGTGTGGGCTCTTTTAGCAGATGAATATAGCTTGCCTACTCTGTTCCATTTTGATTGTTATGGTAAAATGTAAGCGCTAATGTGAACCTAATTCACTTCACCCCTCAGCAGTTTAGGCTTTGCCTCATCCATCTCACTTAGAAACTGCACAGCTAGCCAGATCCCTTCTGTATAAAGAGATCAGCTATATTATAATGTCCAGCACAATGATGCTAAATTATTTATCTTACTTAGCTATGGTACAGCAAATAACTGTTAGACACTGAGGAGAAACAACATTCTAGTTATAGACTGTCCTGTTCACTTTTTTTTTCTCTACTGGATTGTGAAGGAGGTGCATAAATAATAGATAAGTAGAAAGCTTTTTCTTTTTAAAGGTTAGACCTGTATATATTAGGTTTTTGTTTGGCTCTGTGAATGTCCACAAACAATGCTAAATATAACTGAGTTTCCTGTCTTGGCATAACACGCATGTATGTACGTTTGTGTGCGTGTGTGTGTTTTAATCAAAAAACTAATTAATGTCTTCATGTATCAAAAGGAGATGTGGCAGCAAAACAGGTGTTCTATTCACAACAGCAATTTGATAAGAATATTAAAAAGCAGGAATAAAGAGCAAACACACATCACACAGACTTTATATTTATAAATGAGACAGGCCACTCTTTGTAACAAGTAAGGCTCCATATATATTAATAGAAATGCAGGCTTTGATATGGATTTGCTCCAGGCTAAACAGAGATTGTGGCCTTCTGATTAATGCATTTTTCATGTCAAACCCATGAGAAAGGACTGGGCCAGTGCATGCAAAACTTGTGATAAGTTCGAATGTGGTTGCACTCTTGCAAGTTCAATGTATTTATCTTATGTATTTATCATTTTGCTGCTTAGTGGTTTAACATCTTAGTAATGTTTTCAATTCAGAAAAGGAAGTGATTAATGGGTAATAAGACATTTACAAGTTATACGAAACTTGTAAAAATGAGAAACTAAGAAACAGAATCATAAACACATCTGTTTTTGTGCTAATATGTTTGTTAAGATGTAATTTTTAATATGTTTATCGGAACAGGTCTCTTTTGTATAGACATTGAGTCTCAATGGGACTATCTGTAAGGTTTAATAAAAAATAATAAATAAAAAAAATAACTATTGATCTTTTGTTGTTGCTTTAGTGAGAATAATGCCTTGATTGTGGACATGAAACTGAACAACCGTAGACGTGACACCTGAGTAGCCATTGCTGTTGTGCGTCTAAAGTAAAATGAAGGCTTAGTTCATAAATTATTGTGTAGTTATTACTAGATATAGGCTTTCACAGCCTCTAGAAATAACCTTTTTTTTTTTTACTTTTAACGTGACAGCATGTATTGGTAATTTCAGATGTGGCAGCTGAAAATTCAACTCAATTTAATTCAATTCAAATTATATAGCACCAAGTTACAACAGTAGCCTCAAGGCACTTTGTATTGTAAGCCGAAGACCCTACGATAATAGAGAGAAAATCCCAACAATCAGACTATAAACAAGCACTTGGCAACAATGGGAAAGAAAAACTCCTTTTTAATAGGAAGAAACTAAAAACAGAATCAGGCTCTGGGAGGGGCACCAATCTGGTTAGGGATCAGGGGAGGAAGACAGGATAAAAGACACACTGTAGAAGAAGATTAAGCATGGCATAATAGTTAAGTTCACTCAATAATCCAAAATGTGCTTGTAATGCTATAAAACGAGAAGAAACCCAATGACTTTGCTTAGGCCTCTGTGTCTGCTTGTGTTGTGTCTGCTGCTCGTGTGCTCTCCCTTTTCCCCTCAGTACTTCCAGGAAAACATAAGGTAACAAGAGCAATGCTAAAGCAATGTATCATTTCTTTAGCTGAGAAATTATAGATGCCATATGCCAAGGAAACAGCATGTTATGAGTTTTGTTTTTCTTTGAAAGAGATGAAATAAAGTCAAAGAAAGGCACAGGAAGCAGGTTTCCAAATGAGACTTATGTAGTGTACTGCTTTGATATCTGCCATTAATCCAGTCCAGTTCTTAATTTGCAACACTTTTGTTCCTGTTATCACCGTGACTTTTAACACGTCTATATAAGAGCCCGTCTGAGCACAACTTTGCACTTTTTTTTGAAAAACCAAAAGGTGTAGATCTAAAAAAATCTAAAACTCTTCAGATCCAACAAGTGTCTAATCAAGAATCTATGTAATATAGAATTATTTAAGGGACTACAGTAAACCAGATAATTTTTTTTTCATATGATGGAGGACAAAAAAAGTTAAATTTCACTTTTTATGATCCAAATGGAGGCAAACAACAAAAATAGCCACAAACAAGAAACATAGTCACTGAGCAGAAGTAATCAAAGCTCCCACACTGAAAATGGAAAAATAACACCTTGATTTACTGAGAGCAAGAGTTACATCCCGGCGAAAGAAACTCCTCTGAAAAGTAGTTCTTGAACAGTAACAAGGACACATGTGTGCCATTTCAAAGCCACAGTCAGGAGATAGAGATGGAAAGTGAAGAGAAAGCTTTTTTTTTTTGCTGTCGTCCTATGTCTTACACTCTTATCTGCCTCTTGGTGGGATTAATGCCACCTAAAAGCTCCTCTAACCTTTCCGATTGATTTATGGAGTTCATTTTACAATAACTTAGAGTTTCCTTGTGCATTAATTTCCCCTGCACTGATATTTATCCTTTGCAGGGTTCAAATTCTGGCCTTTTCCCTCCTGCATAAATTGTTGCATCCAGGTTGACTGTCTCCTGGTCCCTCAAGCTTGTGAGTGGTGTAAGTGCTCTGGTGTCATCTCCATGGGTACAGCATAATTAACTTGCAAAGTATATGTTTGTAACTGGGAAGCTCCTTTTTCAGTTAACCAATGCTGATGTCCAATTGGCCTTATCAGTTTTATAGTGTAAAAAGGTGAAGTGTATAATTCAACTCTGTAGCCTCTAACCCTATTTTACAGGCAACATTTTGTGATATTTAGCTCACATCATATGTAAATCCAACACTTACATCTGTATCATTTGCTATGTAGTACCATTTTATATATTATGCGTATTTTTACGCTGAAAATACGCATATTTACATTTGAACTGCATGTAAAAAGGGATCAGACCACAACACAATTTCTGGCCCATGTAATGAAGACAGCAGATGTTTTTTATGTTCTTGGTATTTACTTTGTCATAGGTTTATATCTGTTCCATGTTAGTACACCAAAAACAACATTTGTAGACATAAATAGGTGAAAATACATAAATCAATTAATAATTTGTAGAATACTGTCATAAAAATGTCAGTTATTTTCAGCAAATTAAAGTGGCTCGATGTAAGAATTGCTTTCATATTCATTTTTTTTTTTTTGTCTTTTTAGAAACATTGTTATGGCGGGGAAGCCAAAGCGTGAGGTGGACCCAAGAGCAGAGGCTCGGAGTAGGCGTGAACAACTTTATTTACAAACACGAACAGTTATTAGGAACGGTGAACATGAAACATAAGCTACGGGTTTCCGAGGCTGGGGGCTGTGAACATGGACCGTGAATGACGGTGAGCTTGACGAGGGAATAGTGCTTCGAGATCCGGTAGTCAGAGGCATTGTTTGCAGGTGGAGAGACAAGGGATGGATAAGTGTGGTCAATGAGGTCTGCGTGATTATGGAGATGGAGTGATACAGGAATTCCAGATGGTGAGGCAGGCAGGCGAAGCTCGAGAGCATATAGTGAATGGGTCGCGACTGAGATTGAATGAAGAAGACCCATTTACTATATGCTCTCGAGCTTCACCTGCCTGCCTCCCCATACAGGTGAGTGTGGTTATTATAGACTGGAGGACTAGGGTTTCTTTGGAACAACTAGAAGCCCAAGATAACTAGCTAAGTAAACAAGAACAATGATTAGCTAAGGACATGAGAGGCTGAGAACTAACGTAAGGTTAGCAGACAACCTGGCGAACACTAGTTGTGTGCACTGATCTTACATACAGCCGGCCTAATTAACTCCACATGAGGATCCTGGTTGGAATGAAGATGGCTCCGCCCAGAGGAAGATACCATAGCATTGTGGAAAATGACTGCCACTCATCCAGAACCATGGCAAACACATTAGAATTAGATAGTGGATATATGTTTAATAGTCATAATACTCACATTACTTTAAGGACTAAAATCAAAATCTAAAACACAGGGAACTGTTAAAATAAACCCAGCCTGCTAAAATAATCCACCCACAATCAATAAACCATCGTGGAACAAGAAAAAGGAGCTAGGAAAAACAGCACCTGTTGTTTGTTGTACATTTATGGTGCATTTTAGCCATATTGCTAAAATACAGCAGCGTCACTGTTAGTTGATATACTACTTTTGTTCATATTTGGAGGTATTCAACTGGCCCATGGACATACTGCTCTAATGTGTCTGGAAATGAAGAGGCTATTTCTTTTTAGCATGCGTTCTCACCATATTATTTTTACACTATCCGATTACCAGACAACAAACTTTCCTCTCATACCTGGTTTGTAGCTAGTGATTGGCCCACTCAATGTTTATTTATTATTTAGAAATCGTGAAAGGGTAGCAGTACAAAGTAGTATTGATGTCTTATAGCAACCACTCAGCCCATTCTCCTGTGAATGCAAGGGCAGCACATTGGTTGAGGTTATAGATGTTATCCAGCATGGTCTAGGTGAAGATGGTAAACAGGGTTTTGTTGTTAAAAAGGAGGGTTGGGGCTGTGGGGTAAACATATTGCCTTATATTAGCAATTTTATTGTAGTTCTCGGGGGCCATGATGCTGGAAATAGGGACCTACCAGTGTCTATCTCCAAAACAGTCTTGGATCTAACAGCATATATATGTGATATTAAGATCAAGTCATGAGAGTCAGTAGATCAATGTTTGGAATATAACTGAATAACAGCTTGAATTACAGACCCCTTTCTCACACATTTTACTGCTGAGTCTACAAAATGTGCTGTAAACACACTTTAATAAGACATAAGGCAACAAATCAATAGAAAGGTTTCCCTGTCCCATATGAAAAAATCTGCCAGTCAGTAGATTTCAGCCTTGTGTTTTGCATTGGCTAGATTAAGGTGAAGTCTTTAAAAAAATCAATAGGTTAGACCCTAAGAATTTCAGTGTCAGATGTCATATATTTTTACACAGACCGTGGATTTAGGCTCCGGTTATTTAAAAGCTTCTGAATTGTTTACCATCTATCTTTTTGTTTCAACTCATAGGTTGTGTTCGTTCTGACTTCTGTAGTGGATAAAAGGTTAATTATTGATAAGTGAACCAAGTCAAATGTTCTGGGGGTTTTTTGGTTTCACTGATAAATATGTGTGTACTATTCAGTGTTTTTTCTATTCTCTCGTGTTTGAGATGTGAGATTTGTGAAAAATGAATTTTAAGTGAATTCATTTTAAATCTGATAATTCAATTCATCTTATGTTTTTTGCAGCAACATAGGACTCCATACTGAGCCAAGTTCACAGCAAAATGTGGTTACAGTGCTTTGCAACATAAATAGTTATTTTGCTGTGTTTTCAGTATGCTCGTTTTGTCTGTTTTTCTGTTTTTATTCATATTATAGTTGGCTGGACTCATTAGCTAAAGATTTTTTCCTTTAACTCCAACTACTTTTTCCAACTAAACTAATCAAGAATGAACTGAAACAAAAACAAAATACTAAAATATTAAGTGAATTCAAGATAGAGTTCTGAAAAAATTAAATTTCAGTGTCTGAAATTTGAATTGAACACTGACTGAAAGCAAAGTTTAAAAATGCCATTGGTGCCAGGGGTTGTACATTATGAATATAAAAACCCTGACAGTCCTGGAGTTACAAAAATAACAACTCAACAAAATAAATTATGTCAATAACAGTAATGGTAGTGATTTGTCCTGAGGGACAGGTAGACCTACAAGGACCCACATGACAGCTGGTTATCTGTGGTAGCTGTGCCGAACCATGAATGTGATTCAGCTGAATATTACTGATGTTGGTGTGCAGAGCGAAACATGATTGTGTGGGCATATGGAGATATGCAGAGTGCGCAGTGCCCTTGTCAGGACTGGCAGATGGAAAAGGTTAATTAATAACAGTTGTTTTAGATTAAGGAGCAGAGCCACTTTTGCTGATTTACGGTTATCATCATCACCATTCATTAATAAAAGCAGGAAAAAAATAATCAGTGTGTGGTTGTTTCTTTCACAGTGATAGTCATTGTGTTTACCAATTGGTACAAGCCTAAGCATATGTATTATTCAAGTTTTATTTGTCCTTGCACACAATTTGAGTATGGTTTCAATTTTTACTTTCAGGATTTTTCTCCAAAATGCAGATTTAGTTTTTTAAGCTGAGTGGGCATCAGCTCAGAGGAGTGTTTCACATGTTCTTAGAATGCTATTAATCTGTTTCATAATATCAAGATAAGATATGAAGACTAAACTCTATTAGAGCAGTTAAGATTAAATTATTGGTCTGCTTTTAATATTGTCTGAAGATTGCATGTAATTCATACGGGTATAACACACATTTAAGAGTCATCATACAAAATGTTGTCATTAAAAATATTTTATTAAAAACATAGTGAGCCAATTACTTATTAATATGCAGCTCATCCATTTATTTCTTTTTGGTACATAAGTTACAAATTAGATTTTATTTATCTTGGATTGACACTAGCACAAGGAAGTCGTTAGTATAATAAACAGCTATTTTCTCTACTGTGTAAGTAGATGATGTATGATCCGTTTTTTTAAATACCAAAGAGCTGTTGCAGCAAACCACTCTTTTCTTGTCAGCTACTAATGTCTGACCTCTACCCCTTTTAGCTGAATGGTTCTATTGGTCATTAACGGTAGAAGACGGCTCACTCAGCTTTCTTTTCACATCAGTTAAGGTTAGTGTTATGAGTTTGTTAGAACCGGGCACTGCTGGAGGCAGCAGAGAGACAGTGCTTGATACACAGCACACCCATTATTTTTCTCACATTTTGCAGTAGAACTTGATAAAAAAAAAAGAAAAGAAAGAAAACAACAACGGGAGAGTAAATGTCATGAAAGTGGCGTGCTGTTCAAACAAAACTTGTGGGTTTATTACATCGACAACCACAGTGCAGGTCATTTCAGTCACTTGCTTACAGCCTATTTGTGAACATTTCTTTTATTCTCTTTCTGACAGATGAAATCTTTTCTTCACATTTTTGTCATTTACTTTCCGATGATAAAGCTCAACAATTAAATTCCCACTAATATGTGTTGCTAAGTACACAGCTTGGCATTCTCAGTGCATTAAAAGGCATTGTAAGAATAATTTATCTGTATAGCATCTTTCAATGACATCAAACAACATAATTTCATCACGACTAGATATCAAATTTAAGATTAGAATATAATAATAATGAATAATAATGGATTGCATTTATATAGCGCTTTTTGGGGCCCTCGAATCGCTGTACAATTCCACTATTCATTCACTCTCACATTCACACACTGGTGGAGGCAGCTACAGTTGTAGCCACAGCTGCCCTGTGGCAGACTGACAGAAGTGAGGCTGCGATATCGCGCCATCGGCCCCTCTGGCCATCACCAGTAGGCGGTAGGTGACACAGGAGTCAAAATGAAGTAAATAGTGGGAAAATCAACAGTATTTAGTACATTACTTTATTGTATACTTAATGCATTCTACAAAAATAAATAAATAAAAAAATGTATTGCACATCCATTTGTAAAACAACAAACAGACAAACTGAACGTTACCTTTATGCTCTTCATTGACGTAGCTTTCTATAAATCTGAAGCTATGGGATGGGCCAAAGTGTTCAAAGACAGATTTTCAGACAGATTGTCTCACAACTTAACAAGAACAGACAGCTCCCTTTTTGCCTCCAATGATTGTTCGGAGACCTCAGACAAACCCCTTCTTGAAATTTGGAACCTACATGGAGCTCTCCATCTCAGTGAGTAAGTATAGTTAGGTCCCAGGCAGACACCGTGAAATGGGCACTGCTCTGGATCACAGAGCAGGCCAGTGAGCCCATACTACTCATAGCTGGTCCATTTACCATGGCCCATTAGTAAGATCATACTCTGCTGGCTACACAGCACTGCCATTCATTCATCCTTCTACGCTGAGAGTGTTTGACCACACTAATGTTCAAGGTACTCTGTTCAGCTCACTAGCTTGCTGCAGCACTAATAGCTCTGGGCTCTGGAGGCTGGTAATGACTACACACCAGGCTAGACATGTAGGATTGATAGTTTAAATTAGATAGTGTATCTTAACGAATGCAGTGCTTAGACTTATTGATTTGTTTTGTGTGTGATATCAATCGTGACAACAGCCACATTCCAGGTGATGGAATTCTTATGAACCTCCAGGCTATTATCTTTTAATTGGCAAAACAAATGAACCCATATGATATACAATAAGAAAATGTAAATATCAATACAATAACTTGCAGTCCTAGAGGAGAACTTGGGTTCTTATAATATACTGTATGACTGAGTTGTTGCACATGCACTGTATGTGTTGTGTAAGTGTGTGTCATAATGCAACGGCAACTATTCCTGTCATCTCAGTGATTTATTACCCGACTAGAGGCTCTGTGGCCTGGCCGTGGCCATCTCCTCAGGCCACAGGAGTCACAGTATGCAGCTACATCACATCGGCAAACAGCACAATATTGCCCTGCTTCGCTTCGCTGATGCCAGCTGACACATGAATCTGTCTGTTGACAACGTGGTGTTATGTTGGAAACCTTGCAGGTCAAGTATCAGAGCAAAGGGTTAATGTGAAAATAGATTAAAACCCACGAGGCTTAAGTGGGATTGTGCTTCATACTTCTTTCAAACTTTGGTAAAGTGGTTTATATGAGTTACACACTCGTGTGTGCCGTCCATCCTCAGAGTGCTCGAAACGCAGCAACTCTGGGGCCAAGAACGCCATCTAGTTAACGGTAATTTTATTTGGAACCGGTGAAGACAGATGTGATGACTGAGCTGTTCTGGCCTCTTCAGCTCTATAATCATTTCTCCATTCTCTTTAAGTCACCATATGTATTAAAATACTATTGTTGCAGGCCTGTTTAAGCCAGAATTATTTCTGCTCTAAATTGTGCTTTTAACTGTAGCGGTGAGGACGGGACATTGTCGTACTCAACCATCAGAAAATATTTTTAAAAATTACAAAAGGTCTTATTTTCACCTTTAGGCATTTGATTGGTACCCACAGAAAGGGCATGCAATGTTTTATTTATTCATTAATTTATTTTAAATTACTTAATTTTTAGTTGCAAGGTGTGCCTAAGTGCAAGAGTGTGTGATATTTTAATAAAAGTACCTTTAAAGCTATATTACAAAGCATTTTGTTCCTGAACTTGAACTGGACACTTTGAAGACAACTGCAATATTTTTCTGCACTTATCTTGTGAATTTAGTTTAAAAAGTAATTTCAATATTACTTTATTTAACTAGAATGTATTATTTTTGACTAGAAGTATCGTGTGGGATTGTATTCATATTTTTAAATGTGTTCTGAAATAATTAATAATTGCAAGAATAACTTAAATAAGTAAATATAAAAAGCTAATGCTTGCATAATAACTGATGATTTGATATTGCACTTCTTTTTTGTGAATTTTATTTCAGTGAATACTTCTCTAAACATGGTACCGTCTAAATATTAGCATGTCGGCTTTATCATTATCTCTGTCAGTATGCAAGGTTGATTTTTGCATTTAGGTCAAACCACCTCTGTGCCCATGCACAGAGTTGCTAGTATTACTATAGACTCCAAATCTTCTTATAAGAAGTTTATCTTTCAAAGGAACCGAAGACTCGCTAGGTTTTCAACGCAGAGCAGCCGCAGAAAGTGTAGACTGTATTTCCAGAGGTGCGAACAGATTACTTGATGACAGCTCCAGTAGCAATTCAAGGGAGAGGCTATTTTGAGATCAATATCTGCAGATGAAAGAACAAGAAAGGCGAGAAATGAAAATCCCATCAACTGTCTACTTTGCAGTTTTAACCAAATGAGCAAAACTTTTCACTTTATCTCAGTTCAGTAAATGACCCGTGTAGTCAGTCTCAGGTTGTCTCAACTTAATCTGTGAATTTCATAGTTTTAGAAACACATATATTTCTGTGCTATATTAAAAGTATTTAGTCCTGAATCTTGTTTAGATCTGTTACCAAAAATCAAATACAAAATTAGGCTCTTGGAACTATGATCTGAACCATATGTCCTATAATGCTTTTAACAAGAAGCTGGTAAGGGCCACCAACATGTCCACCTCGGTCGACGCTTGCTAACATCACTGCCATGTTAACAACCTCCAGGATGAGGAACATGGAAGGTAATCATAATGGTGGGTGCTCTTCTGTCTTAAAATAAATCCTGCAACCCAATCTGACAAACCAGAGCATATTTAACATGCACCGTAACTGCCGTGTTAATTATTAACCGTAATGAAGGTCATGATGCTCTGATGTTACTGGAACTGCTAGGTGAGTCTCTCCACAGCAAAAGAAGATATAAAATTATTGTTTTTTAATACCTGAGAACCCAAAGATCACCGGTATCCAGCCCATTGTTGCTCTCCTCTATTTATTTTGACAGATGTCACTACCATTAAATTCAAAATGAACAAATATTTTTCTTAAAATTATACATATTCTAATTTCAGATATTTGATATGTTTTCTGTGTCCTATTGTGAATAAAATCTGGGTCTATGAGATTTGCAAATCATTGCATTCTGTTATATACATTTTACACAGGTTCCTAACTTTTTCAGAAATGGGTTTGTGTTATTAATTCTCTCGCCGACAGCAGATGCTTAAACTAGGCTTAGTCCAAATTCATGCATTTAATATGATGCTATAATTAGTTCTTATATTTTGAGTCTTAACTCTAATCTGGTTTCCTCATTCCTTATGTTGAAAAGTACACCCGGAGAACAAGAAGCCCTGCATAAATATACATTCTTCCTACCAGTGTTTCCTACCTTTATTGCTATTCTAAGTGCTGAAAAAGATTTAATTTATTTGCTGATTCAAGCATAAATGTTCACAATTTCCAGCGCTCAAAACTCATAACATTCTCTATGTTGAATAATTCAACATGTTTTAAATTAATAATGATTTTCTACTCTCTCTGTAATTGACATTGTAAATGTCACACTTTGTACATTTGAATGACTTATACATTTGATTTGGATGCAGCTTCGTTTGCAGGAAGAATATAAAAGAGAGCGATTACTGTATACTGAAGAATGGAGGAAATTCAGTGTTGTTTGATGCTATTGACATTATGCTTGGTGAATTTTTTTTCTCTTGTCCCAGGGTGCACTAGGCTGGTGGAATCTCTTGTAACCTCTAAGCAAGGATCCCAAGGATATAGACTGATGTGTTTCACCTTTTGTCCCTCTGCTTTCTATTTCAGCTTAGACCTCCTTATTCACAGTGTTCAGTAACACCAGTGTTTGGTTCCTCTAGCTGGAAGCAAGCCAGTTATAAATGCCATTTTACAAATGGGCCACCACTGTGATGAATGTTCTCCTGTCTTAGGATCATGACCCTGACACTGTAAAGCAATGAGATAAGGCTATTCATAGAGAAACCCAAAGAGACAAGTACATTAGCAATGAGGAAACTTTCTACTCATGCATCGTTTACAGAAGGACCAGGTAATCTACTAATTGGAAGGTTGGTAGTTCGATTCCTGGCTACTCCAGTCTGCATGCCAAATATCTAAGGTATTAACCTCAAGTTGCTCTGTGATGCATCCCTTAGAGCAGCGGTCTCCAACCTTTTTTGCGCCACGGACCAGTTTATGCCCGACAATATTTTCACGGACCGGCCTTTAATGTGTCGCGGATAAATACAACAAAATAAAACTAGTACCGGTACCGAAAAAAAGAAGATTTATTCATAACACACGTGAAAAGACCCAGGAAAACAGAGTTAACGATCAAAACGATAACAAAATAGCGCTGAAAACCGATAAAAACCCTGAAAACCATACATTTCACACCTGAGCCTCAACTCTCGCGACCCGGTACCAAACGATTCACAGACCGGTATCGGTCCGAGGCCTGGGGGTTGGGGACCGCTGTTTTAGAGTATGAACGTGTAGGTAGGAAGCATGGAAAAAAGCTCTTGTATGAATGGGTAAATGAAGCAAGTCGTATGCAGTGCTTTGAGTGCTCCGGTAGAGTAAAAAAGTGCTATATATAAAATCCAGTCCATTTACCATCTATGTGTAGATTCACGTCTGTTCAAGTCTTTTTAAAGTCTTATCAAAAATAAATGTCGAGATGTTAAAAAAAAACCCTCTATGTTATTACAAATAATCCTCTGTTTTTACAGAACTGGATATACATGCACAGTCCTAATATTTATGGAGACTTATTTGCTATTCCAGCTATCAGTGGACATAGTGGAGATTTGTATTCTATCTCCACCTTTCATAGACCTGCCAATGAGGAAAACAGCAATTTAAAAAAAAGAAAAAAAGAAAAAGAAAAAAAGATCAGTTGAAGTGTATGGAAAGTTTTAATAAAATCACATCTCTAATCCTGTATCTAATCTCCTTATCATTTCACCTGCATCTGGCTCTAGAATGCTGTGTGCATGCCAGGATGGAAGGAATGCATGAGGTACGCACATTTTTCTATAAATGCCATTTTAATATGGAACATGCCATCTCCATTTATGTGTGTGTGTGTGTGTGTGTGTGAGAGAGAGAGAGAGAGAGAGAGAGAGAGGGTGTGTGTGTGTGTCTCCAGTCCAGTCTCCTGTGTGTGTGCACATAAATATTACTTCAGTATGTCTAGGGACTGGAGACATGAGTTCCCGAAGGTTTATCCCAGTGATTCCTTAAATGAGAAAAGGCAACAGTTCCATTTAAGATTTAATTCTGCAAATATTGATGCAACTCATCCAAATTTATGACTGCTGGAGGATTTAGTAGTAACCTGCACAATAACCCTGGGACTGTGTTCAGACTGAACAATCTGCAATCAAACCATTTCGTCCCAATGGCTGCTTCTTCCCAAATGACAAGATTAGCTACCACAACCCGTAGCTTAAGTTCTTTTTGCAAGATTAACTGAACATTATTAGCTAAATTAAAGGTGATTAATTAATGATGGTGTAATAACACAGTGATTACAGAACACTAATATTTCATTGGAAAGAACGAATGAGGTAATTTCACGACATGAATTTTTAATATAAGGGATTCAATTCTGCTGACTTGCATTTTAGATATTTTCTTAATTATATTTTGGATTAACAGCTCGTGTACTTTTTAAAATTCTGGCAGTCTTATTGTTCAGTATCTGAAATAAAAATCTTTCTTTCATTTTATTTACTCTTTAAAAACTGCAGCAGATCTTTTCTATGTCACAATCCCATAATGATCACCAAACTGTTAATTATATTCTTTTTGCCTCAGTTTTTTGTTTGAAGACATGCGTGTGTGTTTATATCGTGTGTGTGTCTAGTGTTTTTGTGCAGTTCTGTTCTTCTGTTTTGTTGTACTTACGGATTAGCCACATCTGGGCCATTATTTTATCAAGGGGTTTGTGTAACTTTGTTATTTTGTGCTGACTGTGCTAACTGTAGGTCAGGCGTCTCTGTTGAGTCCCAATTCTGGAACCATCAGCTCCCCAGTGTCCCCTGCAGCCAAACATCCACACTAGCTGCCAGGCCCATATAATTCCTGCTGCTGACAACTCACTGAGACATCTTTGTAATTTAAGACGTAATTCTCTTTTCCTGGGAGCTGTATAAAATCTATATTGCAACCATAAACAATCCAGGCTTTCCTGTGAGCCTCACCATCTTCCTTTTTTATGTATGCAGCGAGATATTGTTGGAGATGTGCAATAGCAAGCAGTTCTGTTGCCTGAAAGGCCAAGCAGCAATAAGGTGGAAAGAGGCCGTGTCCCTGGTCATCCTGATGGAGGTGGATGTTCCCTCTTTGCATAATTTTTGTACTCTTTTCACCTTGTTCATATTCTCCACCTTACAAGTTGAAGCAGATATCTAAAGATATATATACACTTTTTATTCGAGTCTAACAAGTTTCTCAGTGGCATCGTAATCTGCAAGACCAACATTTTTAAAACTAAGACTACTCATTATCACCAGAGGCTTGAGTTCACAATGTTAAGAATATTTTTGTATGTGGTGGTTGGGGTCCTCATTATTCCATGGAGTCACTGTCCTTTTGGTGAGACGTTTTACGCCCCCCCCCCCCCCCCTTTTCTCCTCTTCCATTTAGAGCGCTGGAAACTGATTTGTGACAAATACAGTAAGTGAAATAATCATCATCATTATTTTTTTCTGGTTATTTATCATTTGCCTGACAGAATGTCAAAAGCACTGAATTTCAATTTTGTATTGTTCTGCAGTAAGGCTAATTATGCATGTCTAAGTCTCCAGCTACCGTAACAATTTGTGCTTATGAGGCTGCTCATTGTGGCAGTTCCATGTGTCTGCTGCTGCAGACGCTCCAGGCATTATTCCACTTCAGCCTGACACCAGTGTCTCTTCAAATTCCATCTCATTGCATTAGTCATTAAGCTCGGCACTGACACCACCCATCATATCATTGCCTTAATCACATCTGAGCTCAACTGTGTACATATGACCATATCATTAACACAGACTTCCATCCCTTCTCTACGCCCCCATCCTTCCATGCCCTTCCATTTTGCTCTTGCTTTATTTTCTATCTCAGTCTTGACCCCGTGTTTAATTCATCACACTGGGTAGTCCAGGTATCTGTACAGTGACAAATGACATTCACTTTAAAATGATTCATTCAGTGATTATTTCCACTACCTCACATGCAAAATTATTCATCCTCGGGGTGGGTTGTTGGGGGTGACTGGGATAACTAACAGTGATGGAGTGCAATGTAGGTTACTAACCTTGTGCAAAATGGAAAAAATGTTCACCATCCACTAGTGCAGAAAAATATGATGTTGGTGAGATTTTTCTATATCCTGTCTCCCTGGGTAATGATGAGCATAGCTCGGCCAGCTACACTGATTATTAAAAGATCTATTTTGTGTGTGTGTGTGTGTGTGTGTGTGTGTGTGTGTGTGTGTGTGTAGGGACTGAACTTTGCTGACGTGGTGATTACAGATATCCTGTCACCCGTCTAACAGTCAACTGTGGTTAGACCAGGATTCTGACACACATGTACCATTGTAGCTAAACATGCACAACACATTGACACTGTGAAGGAACACACCAAGTTTCACTCAGACAGAAAAGCTAAATAACACCGGTGATATTTTTACTATATAGACTTAGCTATACGATGCGTCAGGCCATCCATCTTTTTATTTATTTTGCTCCCGCTTGCTTGCTCTGACTAAGTGATTGTAATATGTGAATTGACAAATCTAATTCAGGAGACAGTATTCTCCCATGCTGGCAAAATAAAATTTACTGTTATATTTGCTTCTTGTGCTCCCTATGCCCATAACAGCATCCCAAGATGTTGTATATCTAACTATTTTTAGCCTTGAGTAGAAACCTGCAAGCAGCATCATTTCTGGACATAAATGCATAAAACTACTTTCATCTGCTGGATGACTCATAAATGTGACAAGGGGCAGAGTGTGATTTTTATTTGGCCGTCAGCTCATAATGTGTTCATAGTTTAGTTTGACAGTGCAGCTCATATTTTCTTGTTAACATATGTTTGGCTAGGCAACACTTTCATCTCATTCTGATGCATATAGACGGCTCAATCTGCAATTTCTTTTGTACTCTCATTTTCATTTTAGGAAAAATTATGATTAAGGTGGCCAATGCATGATTGAGGCCTTTCAAGAAAGGCGAGCGTTTGATGGATTAAATGCACAGATGCCGTGACATTTTATCACTCCGCCGCAAAAGAGGTCATTGCATGAAACCGTTGCACAGCGCTTACCTGTTGTAAAACATTCTGTGGTAACTTTAAAGAGCCTCCAACTTCAGTTATAGGACTGTTATATGAATTGTCATTGATTTATCTTGTATCATTAAAGCAGATCATGGATGCATGAAAAGAATCACTTTTTTTTTGCTGCAGCACAATTGCATTATATAGATAAGCCAGCTAAGCTGTTCCTCGACCTGAAATTAGATTGAATATGCAAGGACTTTGAGGCTTGCACCAATTGGGTTACAACAAGCCGGATTATTGGAATTCTTAAAATGGGCTTTTATTGTGCGGTTTAATATTGTGAGGAAACTAGCACATGTGCTGCAGGGACCAGCAGTATCTGTAACAAAAGGGATTTTGGCACTTCCTCTGGCTATGGTGGATTAACCCTATCTGTAATATGCTCTATTTTAGGGCCTGACTGATGGTTGTCACTTCCCAGGTTCTCAGGAGACACTGTGGTCTGCAGCAGTCAGAGATTTATATGGAATTAACAAGGCCGGAGTTGATGGTAAATGACAGCTGCTGACTCTCACTTGGGATCCACCTTAGCAGGATAAAGGTATTTCTGCTTGGTCTTTCTTCAGCCTCTGTGATTCACAGTAATGAGGTTTGCCTAGCCACTCAAGTCCTCAGAGAGACAGGTGATCGTCTGTTGACTCTCCTCACCACGTTGACAAGATATTACTGCAGAATCAAATATAATTACAGGAACATGTCAGCGCCATCTGCAGTAGAGAATCGGGGTCTTACATCTAATAATGATTTTCTTTGTCAATTAGTCTTTTAGCCATTATATGTTCTGGAATATACAAAAGAAGAGTAACAAAGGCTGTGGGTGTCATTTTTCTCTATAAACAGTGAATGGCTGCAGTTAATGGTACTTTAAAATGACTTTCAAGTGAACTACAACTTGTAATAGCATAAAATAGGGAATAATTAGGAAAGAGATGGAGAAGGCATATGTTGTTAGTAATATATGTGACATGAGATAAACAATAAATAAGGTTTAGTGTTTCATTTGCCTCTTAGGTGCTTCTCTACAGACGTAAATCTAAGTGTTGCCCGCTCACAACAAGAGGTAATAACCCTCAGGGCTGCCTAAGCTATTGTTATCCAGTGCCAATACCCATCCCTCTGCAATGCACTGTTAAAATCTACTGTCAAAGAGTGAAGTGGAGCTTTATTTTGACCTGATTTGGTCAAACAGCTTAATAAAGCCAAATAGTCTGAGATCGAGATGGAGGAAAACAAAGTGTTTTTTTACAGCAGCAACTGCTTTCATGCCTTTGCTTGGGCAATTTCACAGAATTATTCAATACATAAATTATATCATAATCCTGTTTAAAAGAGAGCTTTGATATGATCTATAGCTGATAAGACTTTTGCTTGTAGGATCTAAATTCTTTCATTGGCGGATTCAAGATCTGTAAGTGCAGCTTGGTATTTGGAGCACGGTTCAAAAACTGTGTTGTGTTATGTTCTGGTTAGAATGAGATACTACAACTGTAGTGACTATGGATAAGCGCTTTGGTTTCATTTTCCACAGTCACGGTCAGTCAAATATTTATCAGAATATTCAAATTCAATCCCGGTTTTCCACAAAAGTTTTATTAATGAGATTATATTTCCAGATAGACGTATGATTGCCATACTGTGGCCAGCACTAATTTCTATCATTTTTGCTCATTTTTCTAAATGGTGACTTGACTTGAGGACATCCTAGTGAAGTCCCCATGCTCCGAAAGGAAACCAAAGGACACAAACATTGCTTATTGTCCATAATTCAAGTAATTTTATCTGGTTTTGACAGCGCTTCCAACTCTTAAAAGGTATCCAACTAGGTTTTTTGCTACAGTGATCTTAGTTGTTATTACTGATTTTGGACGTTTCCTAAGACATACTTATTTAGTTAAATTAACTGATGATTTCCAACAGAAATGCCTTTTGATTCATTTATGTTCCATAACTGCCTTATCAGTTTGTGTGGAGCAGGAAAGATAATACATGGGCATATATTTGGTTAATCTTATATCTAACAAGCAAGCAGATGTTGTGGATTAACACAAAGTAATGCTAATAATTATTAGTGCATTTTCTAGTTTTATAGACTACTCAAAGCACATTATGAGATACATTCACTCATTTAGACACACAGAACAACAGTTCTTTTATTGGCTCATTGTCACTCTTGGTTTGGTTCAGTATTACACATAGAAACATGTACTGCTAACCCATTGGGGGGGAGATTTTTCAGATCATTTTCTTGCTCAAGGACATACTGATATGCAGGCTAGAGAAGCCAGGGATCAAACAACCAACCTACTTATTAGTCGATGACCTACTCTAACTAAGAGCCGTAGACCCTACAAGCAGTGTAGCAAGTAAGTTCCTTTACTTTGTATTGTGGTAAAATAAGCAAAATAATACTTACCGTAATCTTTATGGGTAACAACTCGTGACCTGACAAATACCATTTCATTCCCAACTTCTGAAATAGTTTGTGATACACCTCAAGTATACAATCTAAAGTGGCACTAAGACTTTGCATATAATATTACTTTTTCTATTACAATTCCAATACATAACTGAGCTGATTCATATGAGAACAAAAATGGAACAGTCTTGAACTATCTAGGCATCTGTCCAGTAAATACAAGTTTTAAATTCAGTGACCCCAATGCAAGTGGCAGGCCTGTCCTATTAAAAGGTCTTTCCTCCCTGTCTTTGTCTCTTTGTAAACAGATCTTTAAAAGGCGATGACTTTGCCTGGCCTGTGCTGCTTCATCTGCGAAGTTAGAATCATCAAGAGAAGAAGCCCTAAGCTATTGATTTGTGATCCCTCATATAAACACACACACACCTACTCTGTTTGGCTTAGTGTCACTCTTGCTTTGGCCTTTTAAAATGTTATTTCTGGCCAGCTCGTATGGGTTGCAGGCAAACATTAAAAACAAAGGTCTAACAAACTTATGGCCACATCAGAAAAATTATTTTTTACCCTTCACATCTCACTTCTCAACAAAAGGAAGATGGATAATTACATACCGTTTGATTAAAAACCCATCTGGACAATTATTAAAACACAGCTTCCTTTTTCCTCCACAACCTTGCTATTTCTTGTCACTTAGCAGAGGCTTGACTGTGTCAAATCAATGTCAAATTTAAATGTTAATAGAATCCTAAATTATTCACCATCTAGTTTAGCCCATTTGACCCAGTCCCTGCTCGAAATACCTCTCCCAT
Source organism: Simochromis diagramma (assembly GCF_900408965.1). NCBI lineage: Eukaryota > Metazoa > Chordata > Actinopteri > Cichliformes > Cichlidae > Simochromis > Simochromis diagramma. The sequence continues at coordinate 2,979,275 of NW_024386945.1, read as the reverse complement.
ATAAATATATGATGGAGAATTATGGATCTGGCCAAGTCCAAGGGATTTCAAGGTAGGGATATAGGGATTATTATTGTTGTTGTGTTTTTTGATTTTTTACTATCACTATTAAGATTTTTCACATCTTTAGTTTTACTTTTTTTGTAATTAAGCTGACAGAAATTATTAGTTATACTATGAGATAACTCAGAACATTTATTAGTCTATATTAAACACTTTACATATATTATTTCATATATATTGAAGATTTGGAAATTTCCAGTTGTTCAGCTACTCCCTACCAATTCCCAGATACCATTTGCCTGTACTGTAAATCTACTTGACCCATAATATTTCAAGATTTCATGGTTTTAGGCTGGAAATTAGCCTGGCACTTACAGTGAACCTCTGCCTTATCTGCTGTGTCAAGTTCAGTCCAGTCCCAGACTGTTTCCTGTCAAAAAACAAAGTCTGCAACACAAAACGGACCTACACATCATCAGGCCTACCAGTTGTGAACTGCCAAGTTCAGTCTATAACTTTTCCTTCAAAGTAGCAAAGTACATTTCTTTGGTAATTTTTAATAACATACAGATTATTTAAAATGAAATGTATTACTTCCTTACACTTACAGTATTATGGCAGAGTATTACATCTGCATTCTGCTGTTAAAATCTTCATTTGGACAATAAACCTTAGTATCAAAGTGATGCTTACGAAGGATCACAGTCACTACAGCCCTGTATAAGCCTGTGATGCTGTCACCCTTAACTTAGAAGAACTTACAAGAAAGTAAAGTTGTTTTCTCAGTGCATCTGAATGTATCACATGTGTAGGCAGTGGTAAAAAAAATATCTCTATATATAAAACAATAAAATACAGTCAGAAAAGTGTGTGGTGTTTGACTGGGATAAAATGTCATTGTGAGGTACAGACTGTAGGCAGTGAGTGGGCTCGTGGCATCATCACAGAATGTGATTTATTATTGCAATGGAAAAGCACTGAAACTTTCATTGAATCGCCAAGAAATCATTTATCACTTTTATTAGTCTCAAGTATTCCCTTTGCCATTCAGCCTACAGCCATCCAAATAAGCACAGAGGAGGAAGTCAGATAGATTCAACACCTAATGGCAGCAGCAAAGGGACTGATTCAGATATGTTCCAGATGTTTTATGATTAGACATAATGTTCTTTTTGAAAAGGCAACCACGGCTGCAGCCAGAGCAATTAAACTGTCTATTTTCAGCCATCTGAGAACAATGTACTGCCCCAGAGAATACTAAACATCTATTATGTAATTAGAGGGACTGCACACCATATGTAAAATCAAGTCTTCCAGAAATCATGAAAATGACAGTAAATGGTAGTGGTAAATGGCAGTTGTCATTATTCCATCTGTTCTCGTCACATATCACATGAATCACATGGTACTTTAACAATTTGGCACAGACAACCACCTGCTCACATGCTAATGCTATAGACATCTGTTGGCCGAGACACAAAAGTAAAGTTTTATCATTTTGCCTTGAAGAAAGACATTCCATTATTTTCTTGAATCTACCGAATGATTAATTCCACAGGGCCAAACCATTTTTATTAGACTCCATTGAGATGAAAATAACTAATGACAGGTTCATTGTACTTCACTGAACCTTTGCTTTGACTTATGTGATATTTTCAGCCAGCTGGTCTGAAATGTCTTGGCACCAGTCTGTGACTTTATAAAACTCTAACAGGCTGCATCCCTGTTTTATTTGTCTTGACCTTGACATTTTCCTACTGTTCCATATGCATGCTTTTATGAAACCACATGTCACTCTTAATGCAGTTGGTGCCGTGCTGTGTCAGTTTGATGCACTAAAATATGTGACACGCTTTGAGAACAACAAAGCCCCCACACTTCAATCAGGGGAATAAAATACGCACGTAGGAGACATGCACACAAAGACAAAATCCACACACGACCATATGTGATAGCTTGCAGTCATTAGCAGACACAAAATGTATGTAATAAAAATCGTGATGAAGCACATCAGCAGTAGCCACTGTGCAGTGTTTCATCCCTGCAGCGCAGTCATTTAACGAACAATACCCAACAGCGGACAGCCAAATATTAGTTTTCCCGTTCTCCCTCTGTATCCAATGTAACTAGAGGGGTTTACTCCACCCCCTCTACTCTACCCCCAAATTGCTCCTGCACTCATTACTTCAGCAGGATTGATGTTTTCTTTTCATAAAGCACCAAGTTGATATCCCATGGATTTAGAATTAATAAAATATGAAGGACATTAATATTCCCAGCATTCGTATTTTGCTATTATTGCAGAGGGGCTATTGAAGCCCCTGCCTCACACAGCTGTCAATCAACCTGCAGGCATGCTGTTGCCGCTCTGACCCAGTCAGGCTGGAGGTGAACACCAGTGACAGACTTCAAGCAGCTCCTGCTAGGACATTAAAGGGCATGTAATGTTGCAGAGGAGGCGCATGCATTTGAGATCTCCTCAGTGTTGATGTAAACCATGTTCTAAATGAGAATTATTGTTTGGCTTTGATGTTTACTCTTTGTGTGTATTTCAAATGTCACAACACAGATCAATAAGGTTTTCATTTTTGACAAACAATAATATAAATTTTCCCTAGTGTGAAAACCAGTAAAGATCTTTAAAATAAATGGAAAATTCTTTGAAATGTGACAGTATGCTGTTAGCGTCTCTTTTTAATCTATTGGCTGTGGCTATTGGGAGTAGCTGTACCACCTAAAAACACATCTATTAATTGTTTTTTTTTATTTTTGCATTAATTCTATTGTCATATATTCACCATTTGTGAAAAACAACAAAATTTTTTCTGGCAAACCTGTAGATAAATAGTTACAAATTTCCACATTCAGCAGTGAAAATAGAACAACATTAGTCATTTTTAGTCTTAAATCACAAAATGCAATGATAGCAAAGAGATATCACATATGGAGATATACAGAATTCGTTAATCAAGAGACAAAATCTTTGGTACCAGACAATTTCTGTTTTTAGTTTACAGTCCACCTTTAATCAGAACAGGCTACTTTTTACTATCTAAGCAGGCTTTCCTGCAAATAATCCATCTACAGAGCAAAAGAGCATTGAAATGCAATCTGGAAACCATTAACTATTGTCTGATTATTATTACGTTTGAAATGAAGCTGCATTTGTAAATAATATCCTACATACAGAACAGGAAGTCTTGATCTTTACTGGTTTTACCAGAAGTCCCAAAATACTGACATTTCCAAATGGCTTACTCAACAGACTAGCCAATGGATGCTCAAATTTCTGACATCCAGTCCAATAAATTATTTATATATTGGTTATTCAACATAATAGTTGAATGCATCTAATAAAACAGAAGTCTTGGCAGCACCTTTGCATTCACACAGAATGAGCAAATCTAACATGGGCTCCTTGTTCTTTTCTTACATTTTAGCATACATCGTCCAGGACTGTGGCTCTGGGTGGGTTTGTCTGACAGTCTTTAAACATGACAGATAAGAGAGAATAATTAATTTATCACAGCAGGCCAGGCTTTAATCCCTGGTGTCCTGGTGATAAGGGAAGGTTTCTTCTCCCCTGATCCCCTTGCCGATAGGGGCTTTTTCCTTGGCGGTTTCCCGTTAATAAGCCTGTCAAAGAGGCACACGACACTGGGCTCTGTCCCATACAGGTTATCTCACCGGCACACATTCCCATCTACTACCTGACAGCCGACAGCAACCAGGTCGCTGGGCCTTTGAAACCTGGGGAGAGGAGGGCCTGTGGGCATCTCTCTGAGGCGGCCCTGTCATTTAAAACCCACTAATTCAAACATCAGGTGGGTCTAAACCCACAGAAGAGACTGGACAAGCGATAATAATGCCCCGTGGATAGAACACACTACTACCAAAAGCTGAATTTCTCTTTAATCAAAAAAGTAACTCAAGAATATTTTGAGTATTAATTATGTTTTTATTGTTTTTTTACTTGTCTTCAGTCTTGATGAATTGAGCACTGTTTTGGAAGACAAAAAGAAAATAAAAAGTAAACCTTAAGGACACACTATGGATATACACCAAATAATAGATGGAGGGCTCATTTAGTTTTTAATTTGGAGTCTGAGTGGTCCGCAGAGTTAGTGAGGGGGACAGTGTGTATCTCATGGGAACAGCAGGATGTCTGCTAAGCAGCAGTGTGCGTGGTGGCCTTCGCTGCACTGCGGTCCTTCATCATTTCCCTAAAGCCTCACCTATTTTCTAGACTGACTGCATACATTATCATATTTTATATGGGTCATGAAAAGCACAAAGAAGTAGCATTGCTCAGGAGAGTTTGTGTGCAAGTATGCATTGTGTGTGTGCGTGTGTGTGTGTCGATGTGCATGATGCGGTTTAAGTTGTATGTACACAATGCCTTAGGAATGCACCGCAAAGTTAAATCTTGAGCATTCGGTCTCCAAATGAAATGTTGTAACTACATGAAACATCTTTGCTTTTGTTACGTCAAACCACATAGTTCCAGATTTTCAAATCAACTTTTTGAAACTATGTTGTTTACTTATTGATCTTGTGTACCCAGCGTTTTATCATTGAACCAGCAGACCAGTTTACACACAATCAAGTCAAGGTCAGTTCTGAATGATTCACTTTGTGTCCTATCCCTGCCAGTCTGTCTCTGTGTATTTGTCTGTCTTCTGGCTAACTGGAGCACTTCAGCTTTTTCGATCAGTCCAACCCAGGAAGAAAAAAAAAAAAACATTTAGCCAATGCTGCTCCTTATCTTTCTCGCTCTCTAATCTCCCGTGAGCTGCAGGAGTGCAGGCAGAGGGGTTGTCATTGTCCAGGGATGTGAACCTGCAACCTTTTCAATTTCACCCTACGCTTCAAAGCCCTTATGCCTGGACGATCTCACGTCCTGGACAAAGGTGCCATTTGCTTTTCATTTCCTCTATGATAAGAGAAGAGAGAAAAGCATTGTACATTGTAATGCTCTCTCACCTTTCTGACATCAGCAAAATTGAGGTACAGGTGAAAGATCAATACAAATTAAAAGTAAATACAAAAGAGGCAATGAAAAGGAGGCGATACATGTTTGAAAGTCCATTTGCTTTGTCTGGGTTTTAAAGAAAAAAAAAAACATAATTTATTGTTTATTAAAGTGGTGTGAGCAGATGAGGAGGAGAGAAAGAGAAAATCTGAAAAAAGGCTATTCATTAATATTTTTTTTACAATAATTGGTTTTTAATTGAAATACTTGTAATTATTGAATGTGAATGTGAATTTAATGTGTACAGTTTAAAAAAAAAAAATTCCCTGTAGGTTGTTTTCAAAGATCCAGACTTACTTCTACTATTATGCAGCAGCTGGTGTCATCACAAAACTGTGATGTCATCTGGACTGGTTTAACTGGGGTCCCAGCTGTGTGGTCAATGTGGTGGAGAAACAGTGTGTTTTTACACGCTTTGCTTTCATGTTATGCCTCTGCAATGAGCCACGATGCTACGCTTTTAGCTTTACGTCTTGATTTATTGCAACAATTGTCCTTCTTGTTCCAACTGGACATTTCACATTAACCATTTCACCATATACACTCCTGTCATCTTTTCCCAACTCCTCTGCTGTGTTACAGAAAAACTGCAATATGATATTTTGTTATTATAGAAGCAATATCTACACAACATTAAGCAGATTACATCTGGGTGGAAACATGTTCCAGTGCCTAAGCACACCTCACGGCATGGCAGGTGGCCTTACATCGATCAGACACAACACTGCCAAGATTGGTCGGCAGAATGAGGAAAATGGCAGCTCACAGTAATTGTGTTTGTCTTCCTACTATTCTGTTTCACAAAAGGTTCTCCATTTCCATAGGAATGGCCTGATGATATTGAACATATCCACAGGAGTCGGGAGCATTGAAAAAATGAAGATGCACTGTTTATTTTTACACCTACACTACAGTTAGGGCTTGGGCAGGTGTAAATGTAGAGATACAGCAGTAAAACACAGAAAATGGACATAAAAATGCTAAATCGGCACATACCCTGGAGTAACTGCATATTCTGTTTATGCAAATATAAAAAGTACCATCCCCTGCGGATTAAAGTTAAACAAAAACTAGCATTTAGAAGAATATATTTTCAGATATATATACAGCACTGCACAAAAGTTGTGAGCCACCAGTCATATCTTTTTATTTGGCTAGAAAAATGGGAAATATCTACTGGCTGTTATATAAGAATAACAGAAAAAAGAATAAGACAAATAACGCCTGACTACAAACTGGTATTTCACAAAATCCCATAATATTCTATATAATCTCTGACTCAACTTCAGCACTACTTACTGTATAAAGTATATGGTGTAACTCATACAGTCTGACTTCACATCAGTACTAGTGTTTTGAGTATGAGTATGACAAAATTATGAGGAGTTGTTAAATTGTGCTCTGACTTCAAAGAAAATAGCTATGAAAGAGTTAGGTTAATTAATTAAGGTTAATTAATTTTAAGGGCAGTCTCTTTTTAGAGTTCCCCAATTTAGTGTTTCAGTTTCCAGCCCTAAAAAATCCTTGATAAATGCCAGTAGGTGAACAATAACAATAAAGAATTTTTTACCACCAATAGACATTCTCAAAGATTCATGAAGACTTATTCATTTGTGGTTGTGTATCTTATCTCTATATGTGATTGGTTTAATAAATTATCTTGGGGCCAGAATTAATCTGCACTCTCAGTTGAGCTGACTGATCATCGTGACATCTAGCATCAGGATATAAAAGAAAATGATTCCACTGGTTCCACAATCAGTGCTGCAGGAACACTAAAAATTAGCCAGTTATTGCCCTGGGTGGATTAACACCATTGGCAAATTTTGTCAAATACTATCCAGCTGTGTGCCCTCACATTATTTTAAATGGCCAGTGCTGACTTGTTTTCAGCAATCCTAATGCATGGTCATTAAACCACTAAGAGACATTAAACCACTAACTCTTAGAAATCCAGCAGAATAAGTATGTTAGAACAGCTATGCAAAAGTGTGGACTTAAAATTACAGTAGATTCAGGCTTATGTATTGCAAAGAGAAAATCGAATCTGGAGGAATTTGGAGGCAACATGTTTCTTAACTGGAAAAGGAGTTGACAATGAAGTCATATATCGGGCAGAGTTTATGAAGAAAAAATTTATTACAAGCTAAGGCGTTGCCCACTAAAGGGTCCACTTCACAATAATTGTAAAAACAGATGACAACCATCCTGGGAGATGTACTGGTATTTCCGTTGTTATTGCTTCTTTAAATCTGAGCAGAGATTTGGGATTACTATCTGTTCAAATGAAAGCGAATAAAGGATGATTAGAGAAACAGAAGACAAAAAAAAAAACCCAAACTGGATCTATTATGCTCTGATTTTTGGACCGATGGTTCATAGAGGCCTGGGTCAGTGAGCTAGTGAGCAGTCCCATTGCCAACTCACCTGCCAGTCAATATCCTATTTAATTTAATGTCACAGCCTATACGAGCAAAGCATATTGACAAGCTGCCGAATGCAGCTTCAAGAGGCCCCCAGCTGCAAGTGCCAGATAAACTGCATTTGAAAAATTCAATCTTGCGTTCATGGATGCCCCTGAGTCCCTATAAATTATTAAAGCTTGTCCACCAAAAAAGTATGGGAAAAAACTTATAGTTAAGGAGCTAATGTCAGTCATTTCATAGGTGGCATGAGTGATCTGTTGTTACACAGACAAACTGCTATTCCCGCATCACATTTTTAGCTAAAACCATCTGTTCTGAAAGGTGACACAGTCTAACTGGCCTTTATGAATGTTTCAGGGGAGACGAAGGAAAAGATGGCATTTCAACATTTAATAAAGTGTCCTTCCTTGTGTGTAACGATGGTTCTATACGTTATGATGTAGACTGACATTTTAAATAAGGCCTCTTTTGCTTTCTGAATACGATGAAGAAGATGGCAAATCAAAGCGCATAATGAGACTTGTGGCAGCTCCATTTGAACTCTCTGTCTCACTAAACAAAATCAAATGTTGGCACACAATTGCCTCTGATGCATCCCTTTTGTGTCTCCAAGAGTTCACTGGTTGAATGACATCTGAAGGTGACTTCCTCTACAAGTCTACATTTTTGATGCCTCTGTCCTGTCGCAGTCAATAAGCCATTTAATCTTGGTGCTGAGCCGAGTCGATGCAGCCGATGTCGTGTCCAGGGCTTATAGTAGACAAGATGAGGGTTCTGCCCAGGCCTGATAAACCATTCATTTCCTTGAGCTCCTTTGTTTTCCATTTGTTTCAGAGAAAAGAGCTCTTGGCCTATTTCAATCATGGGTGCCTCCCTTTAATGAGCTACTTTAATCCTTAGCAGTGAACGCAGCATGCCTAGCCAGCATGACAAAAATGTACAAGATTAGAGGATTACTCACATTTTTGAATTCATGTGCTAATTTATGAACACAAGCAATTCTAGGAATCCCTTGCAAATTAATAACTATAATGAGAGTAGGTCTGTATCAGTGTTCATCTGAAAAGCTTGTGTTGCACAAACTGGCCTTACTGATATGGGTTAGGTTTTTTTTTTCATTTACCTACATAGATAGGTTTTCATGTTTGTCGTATTAGTTTGAAGAAAAAAAACTGTTATAGTTATTGAAGAGGAGGATTACTGCTTTGAAATCAGTTAATAGGAACAGTTGGAAAGACACAAATGTTACCCACGCTGTTTCTTTTTTACTTGTGATCTAGCAACTGCCATCAACACAGCTCATGGAACGAAGAATAGAGATGAAAACCTATGTTCACTGCTCAGAGGCATAAAAATGTCAATATTTTGTTGCCGTATGTACTCCTTTTTTTAACATACTGCATTCTGACGCTCCTGTTTTTACAAAGAAAACAGAAGGAATGAGTTCTTTGTTTGTATTAGCAATCTCTCAAGAGTCCCTACATGTTTTGCAAGCTAATCTTATATTTCCATTCATTGACATGCATAATAACAGACAAATTTTTTTTTTTTTTTTTTTTGCATAAACCAAATTCACAGGCCAGTGTTTATTTGTGTCTAATGACACATTTCAGTAGCATGAAAAAAGTGGTAGCCACAACAGGCAAAGGTCACATGAAAATACTGAGTTGGATCTGTTACTTACTGATGATAATAATTAGTCACTCCATGGTGTAGTGGTTTACACAGTTACCTCGTAAGTGCAAAGCTCCTGGTTGAATTCCAGCTGGAGACAGACATTCTTGGAGACAGAAATTCCTCACACTCTTGCCCTAGGATGGGTGTCTAGTATAAAAAATGCTAACACGCAGAGTTACCAACTATGGTGACCCTTTGTGACTAAGGGAGCAGTCAAACATAGCTTAATGACGAGTAGAAAAAAATGCTAGCTGGAGTATTTGTTTTGAAGCCTTTTAAGTCCTGAAGCTGTCGCCATCATGTAAATGATTGTCCCAGGCTAACTGTTAACCAACTCTATCAGTTTCCCTCTTTGCCTTCTTTGCTTGCATTTCCAAAAGTGCTTATATTTCCACTATACCAGCTAACTAAAGATATCTCAAGATAAAAATCTAATGCTAGCAGACTCATGGTTAAGTGATGCAGGTTAAAGGCTCTAGCAATCTAACAGTGGCAAACGATTAGCAGCTAACTGCTAGATGGGTACATTTACACTCAAGCAATTATCTGGAGCAGCGGTCCCCAACCCCCGGGCCACGGACCGGTACCGGTCCGTGAGTCATTTGGTACCGGGCCGTGAGAGTGAGACTCGGGTGTGAAATGTATGGTTTTCAGGGTTTTTATCGGTTTTTAGCGTTATTTTGTTATCGTTTTTTTCGTTAACTCGGTTTTCCTGGGTCTTTTCACGTGTGTTATGAATAAATCTTCTTTTTTTCGGTACCGGTACTAGTTTTATTTTGTTGTATTTATCCGCAACACCTTAAAGGCCAGTCGGTGAAAATATTGTCGGGCACAAACCGGTTCGTGGCGCAAAAAAGGTTGGGGACAAAAATGTCAAACTATGTATGTATTCTTGTATAGCAAGAAAGTGCCAAAACTTGCTGTGGTATTGGCTTCTGAAACTAGTTCTTGCCATTGGCCCAACATTTAATTGTGTCATTTTTCAGTGGCTACTACAAACAACCAAAATATTGCATTTTATAATAAAAAGTTAAGATAAGTTAATGCAACTATTGTATGTGCGGGTTTCTATATGGAATATGAATATGAATGAAATACTGACTTTTCAATAGAGGTATTATTGTGTGGATGAAAGATCAAGTCCATTGTAGCTTATGTGGGAAACAATGAGTGTGAGGGGTGTTGGTGAGCAGACAAAGTGCCGTGGGACACCTCCCAGGCTCCTCGGGATCTGGCCACAGAACATCTCGGTAAATGCGGTCAGACAGATGAGTCTCGCCTCGGAGCGCTGCCTCCCAAGGGCAGAGTGACATTTTCTGGGGACAATATGGGACTGCAGTGACATAGAAAACACCCCCCTCCTCCTCTACACTGCATTTCTATGGCCCCTCTTCTTTTTTCCATCTCTCCATCCTTTCCTACTTTTCTCTTTGCTTTCCTTTCTCTGCTAATTTCCCTGATCCTGAGTGCTGCAGTAACTGCCTTCCGCCTTTTCATTCTGTTACAGGTCAGAAGACTTGACTAAGTTCCAAAAGCCTGGTGGCACTGCACCAGGGAGCAAAATGGATGAAAATGTGACTGGGTTCAACAAAGAAAAATGATTACTGACAGAAAAGACACACAATGCCAGAACAGTACGATGTTTTCAGAAAATTCTGTATGTAAAACTCAGTCATAAATATCAAAGTTCCTAAAATAAAGTTTTAAAAAACACATTACTAGTCACCAATTTGAGAGATGTTGAGTATATTTTAGGATATTTTTTTGTTTTGTTTTTTTGGTTTGTTTGGCCCTGTCTAAGTAAGTTTTTAATTTTCTTTACTCTAATGTTCAAAGTTATTATCTTAATATTCAGCAGGTTGAGTTTTGGATTCATCCTCTGATGACTTCAACTAGTAATGTTTGATTATATTTTATTTGTTGTTCCTGTTTAATTTTAAAGAGTTTCAGATTCCTGTCAATCCTCAGTGTATAAATAGTATACTATAAATAGTACAATGGAAAGACAGGGCTTTTTACACTACTTTTTATACTGTTAACAAATAGTATACAAAACAGTATAAATAGTCTTGTCTTTCCATTATCAATTATCAGAGTTTTGTTTATTTTCTTTGCACCTCACGTTTTAAATTACTATTCCTTTTTATGTTTTTTAACCTAAATTAAGAGTTCACCTTAGGTTATTTAGTGTACAAATATAGAAAGTAATACCTCAATGCTCATTATAGATCATCGCCATAAATGTAGACCAATAGTTTAATTAAGATGTATGTCAGGGTCCCCGCATGTATTTACTGTTCAGCCCCTTGTACAGGGCTGTCATCCATTTGAGTCAGACTGCGCATCTGTCATTGTGCATCGGTACAGTGGTCTGTATGACAGATGAGTCCTTCCCCCTCAGCAGGCACTCTCTCCGGGGAGGTGCAAATTTCTGCGCATCGAAGCATTGGCAATCACGCACAGCACCTTGATGAGAGACAGGCCCCTGCCACTTGATTGACTGGCATACTAACATGACGCGAAGGCTACAAACACCACAGGCACGGAAACATAAAGACCACAGGCAACAAGCCACATCCTTGATACACAGAAACATGCTTGGACACACAGAACAAATCACTGCACATTAAGAGCTCATCTTTCACTCGCTCTCCTGGACTGAATAGTGTGAGTAGCTTATATCCATGGTTAATCTCATTTGGGTATGTCACAGAGGAGGGGACAGGTTGCTATTGAAGCTGCACGAATTGGGTATTACTGCTGATTACACAAACACAAGACTCTCCATCATGGTTGAGGATGTTTTATTGTCCACTTCAGAGGTAGGATAATATATTCAATCAGGGTTTGGAGAGTTTCTTGACATGGGTAGCAGAGGGTCAAAGACAATTAACTTTCAAGGGTCTGGTGAATCAGGGTTAAAAGCATCCAATCAAGTCAGGCAAGTAATTTGCTGTCTCCCTTGTTGCACTGCTAAAGCCAGTTAGTGGTCGATACAATTAAGACTTTGGTTCAAAACTGGCCCCGTTTCCCCTTGCAGTGACACCCTGCAGGTAGAGACGCACGGAGCAGGAAAAGATCTCTGCGGAGAGCTGTCTGTTGCACGGGGATTGTTTGACACTCTACTTTGATTGCTCTATTTTTCTGCGCTGGGTTTCACTGTAGGAGGCTAACGGGCTCAGTTCAAGACCGTCTTTCTGTCTGTCCTCCGCAATGACACCAAGCATAGCGCTCCCACAGCAGGACACTGATTGGGTGAGAGATTCAGCGCCTGGCAAGAGTGAGAGAGAGAGGAAGGACTCAGTGGTCCTGCTGTTTGTTTAAGAGCAGGAAGCCGTGTGGAAAGGCCTAATGTCTTAATTGGTGTGAGTGGCAACGGACGGTACCTGACGAGACCCATTAATCAGGATGGGTTGAAAAGGCTAGAGGCTTGGATACCAAGAGAGAAGTGGAGGGGGCTGGTGAGTATCAGACCAGTGCTGTATTTCAAGCAGGGCCCTTTAGCAGCCTTCTCCTCCTGCCTCCCACAATCTCAGACACCCACTGACACCCTTGCAGCTGTGTCTGTCACTCTGAGTTACTCAACCACAGAGTGCAAAACAATGCGAAAATAATTTGAATTTATTTAGACTCGCACACAGGCATGCAATCCATGGCATAATAACACAGCAACACAGCAATATTAAGTGTGGTATGTGAACAATAACATTGATCACTGATATGTGCAGGAGTGCTGAGGTTGTTGTTCCTCTGGGAGTTTTTCATCTCTGTTTGTCATGTTTAACATTGCTTTTGCTTCTGGGTGACAATGAAAGCTGTGTCTCACATCTCAAAGAGCTACCCTCCAGAGAGTGATGCTGTAAAACAACAACATGCACATACTCAGACATGCACGCAGACATAAAGAGAAGAAATAATCACAGACACTTGTGCATAATACACACATACAAAAGTTTTCCCCTAAGTCGAGCCCATCAGACAGCAGCCATTATGTAGGGACTGATGTTCTCTGCACAGCGATTTTTTTTTCATCATTATATTTCTCAGTGCATTCTTTCACTATGTTTGCCCTGATCTCGTCTAGGTCACTTCACCCAATGGAGTAAAATGGAGACCCCAAGGCCAGGAGTTGTCCCGTGGACACAAACACCCATGTTTCAGGACAAAAACTGTGCCTCTGCCCCAGGCTTGCAATGAGAGATGTCACTTAAATGCCTTTTGCATTGCCTTTTTCTCTGGCCATTCATGGGCATACCATTAAAGCAAGGCCCTCTCTACATCTGTGTCACTGCATTTATGGCTGTCCTGCATTTCTGTCATTCACGTAAGAATCCTTTTTAACATGATACCACTGTGATGCTGCAATAGAAATGCCCCATACTGTAAGTCATAAATACAATATGTTATTATTCATTTTGTAGCCAACTTTTTATATTTTCAAAACTTTAATGGATCTCCTACGCAGTGAGAATTTGGAGCATTTTGTGGACTTAGATGATAGTAACTCATTTTCAGGTAGGTGTAGTTATGCTGTGTTTACGCAAAATAATCACTTAAGTTCACTTTTTTAATTTGCTCTCTGTACTGTTAATTGTCTCTTACATGTATGTTAAGAATTTCTCTTCAGCTTACATAACAATATAATTTTTTTCTAGTTTCTTTGAGCAGTGTTAGTCCTTCTGATGGAATTTCATTCACAGATGTGTCAGCTTCCAAACTCACTGGTGAATTTACCTCTCACTTTTCATTATTTGCAGGATGGTGTAAAAGAAAAAAGAGAGCATTTACACTCTGTTTCCTTCTAAAAAATTGTTCCCCAAACTGAGTGTAATGTCTTTATCACACAGGGACAATCAATTTCAAAATAATCACTGCAGGCTTTGACAGACCATGACCTAGTACCTACCCACAATAAGAGCATTCCAGCTGTATAACCCACCAACATTTCCAACCCCACACAATTGTTCCCATCAGGAAAAGTAAGCTGTGGAGGGACAGTTTGCTTGGTGGGCATTGTTTTCTTCAACTGTCCGCCCACCAAAACTCATCATCTTAATTGTCCCTTCTGTTGATGTGAAATTCAATAAACGTGGCAGGGACCATTTTGAATTGATTTTGAATAGATGCCACTGCCTGGGTGTCTACAATCGTGACAGCTCGAGGAAAGTTGATGTACTGTATTAGACAAAGTGTGCATGTGCGTGTAGTTGGGGGGTGCGGGTGGGGGGCTTCTTCATTATCTTGACTTGAAAAGTGTTTTGCTCAGAAATGTGGCACACCAGTGACAAATTGTGTCGGCATCGCCCACCCTCCATTTTTTTTTTTAACATAACCTTGCTAGTAGTGCATAGCAAATCTGTCTCTTCACATTTGTATAGATATGTTCAATTGCTTACAGGGCATGAATTTCTCTTTGGCGCTGGAAAAGAGGGAGGTAAAAATGAAAGACCATCAAGTCCTTACTTTTCACATGGCTGCACTCAACCCATCGCTCTTTGATAGCATGCCTCTGCAACTTAAGCTGTGAATAATGATGGTTTTTTTTAGCCCTTTTAACCTTGACTCATATACAGCTTGACCAATCTTTAACATGCTGCAATTCCTAGTGCTAGTGCTGTCCCCTGGGAAACCACCAGTAAAATACTGGTGGTGTTGGTTTCAAAGAAGATAAAGCTTGTCAATTTCAAAATGAGGTGTGTAATAACAGGTGATCATTTGGAGAAATGCATTCATTTATTCATCTAGAGATTTAATATTCTAGAGGTTAGGACCTACTTTGGTGTACTGAATGCACTAATGGTGGTAAATCATACAGACATAGATCAAAACCTGAAAAAGGACATGTGATTCTCCCACTTAATTGATCTCTTTCCATGGCTATTTTTCTTTATTACAAAATAGGATGAAATGCATTTGACTGCTCTTTCTTGATAAATCAGCAGTATTGATCTGTAGAATCAACGGATGTGTTCTACTCTCCAGACAGCAATCAAGACATTCCAGCGCTTGGCACCCATTTCCTCTCTCTTCCTCAGGCTACATTGATTTTATGAAAGAGGGGCTCTTCTAAATCTAGTCGGTACTTTAAAACATCATAGTCCTCTATAGCCCATTATCATCATGGCTCATGAGGCCTTTCTGCCATTCGGAATGACAGCTATTTCGGAGAATCTTGCCAGGAGGTTTGCCTTATTCCCATTTCATCTATGTTTTTAAAAACTCCATTGCTTTCATCCTCTTAATTTGTAATTTTCCGTGTCAAAGAGGTTTGATGTTTTTTTTCTTTTCTTTACAGCTTGCGAATATTAACTCACTGCATCACTTTATGTCATATTATATCGACACTCTATATTATATACTGATATTGGGTGACTGCTGCTCCCACACGAGAACCTGAAACTGCAATAAGATGCAAGTGGACAAGCTGTCTGTTTCTCAGCAGATTAAGGCCCAGTGATTGTAGTTCTGAAATAATATTTGTGTGAGACCTGGAGCTGTTTTGGCAAACTCAAGAAGTCACTATAACAAGAAAAGATTCGCATGATTTGGAAAGATAACTATTAGTAAAACAGTAACTTGTCTGCTCATACTGGGAGGTTGTAAGCCTTGAAGAAGAATATACCATTCTTTAAATGCTTTGAAAAATGATTCCTAATTATTTGAACTTTATTTACTCATAACAAGTTATTATTCAAACAAGGAAACAATGTCCAATTTTAAAATTATTAATCAAGCAAGTCAAATTTTTGAAAAAATGACCACCCTTCTAAACAAATATGGGGTTATAGTCATATAGTTTAGCAGATTGTGAAAATTACATACATGAACAGATTCCTTTATTTGAAAGTTTGCAGCCATTTCAAATTGAAATGATTAAGAACATGTTAGATCAGATTACATTCAGTCTAACAAATAATCATTATTCTGACAGAAGCTCAGAGTTTTTGCAACATAACATATAAGTTGTGGATTACTCTTTATTCATTTCACACTCGGCATCAGTAGCACTTTTCACAGCACAAGGTTAACTTCGCCTAGGGAACCTGCTGTCTATAATGCCTAATCTACTTACAGAACATTTGGCCTTTTTTCTGGAATAAACCCTGGTCAGGTTTGTGGCTCATGTATCTTATTTTGTGTGGATCAGGCCTAAAGGTCTGGAGATTTTTAAAATGATAGAAGCTTTCAGCCTTTGTCTTTAGGGCTCCAGATTATGTGGATTTGGAACTGACAGTGGAGAGCTGACCCTTCTAAAGTCAAGCATGTGAGATATGTCTGTGCAGTTGTTCAATCTCTGTGAAAATGCTTCATGTTGTTTCCTACTGGAGTAGATTAGATAGACTAAAACACTTTTTATGCTTAATAAATTCCTCCTACAGTGAAAAGCATTAGATTTAACCCCATCTTTGTAATGTATAATGTATGTTTTTGTTATTCTAACATTACTGCAATGTATTCCACCATATCTGTGGTGTATGGATTGGATTAGATGCAGAATACATAAAGGGATTAGTACGATCAGCGTCAATCTCCGGCAGAAATGATTTATAATGCCTAGGGTGTACTTATTCTTTTGAGACAAAGACGAGTCATGATTAATTAGTTGCAAAACATTGCAATATTGCAGTGACGCATAAGGTGAAGAAAAAACAAATTTAATTTGGAATATCTGTTCCGTCTGATGTATGAATTTTTCTGGTGCGCTTGTAATTGTGCTCTTGCACTGTAAATCTCCCATTCTGTTCGGTGAAACGCAACCCTCACAACTCACCTGGGAAATACATTCTGTTATTGCTTTGGATAAATAAATAAATTCAATTATGTCCTATGCATCGAATGACTTGGCTCAGCTGTGCCTGTTTCAAAGTGACTAATGTTACAATGGGGAGCAGTAACAGAAACATGGGAGAGCGTTCCTGACATTAAAGCAGATATCATCATACAAACTCAGACTCAGCCTATCAATGCTGGCGTCACTCCCACGTCCAACACCTATGCAGAACAGATTGAGAAGTTTCTAATTTCAGCCAGGTTTATTGAGGCGTCAGATTGCACCTGCTGTGGGCATACACACCGATGGCCTTTCAGACCTTAACTTTCTGTCTCAATCAGGGGAAAATGATTGCCTGGCTGGCTGCTACCTGCCTGCATCATCCTGTAATTATACTTACTTCCATTTAGAGACACATGCCTAGCAGCTCTGACTGGAACCTGACAGCTCCCACTGAAAGACTATGGGCTGGGTATCATAAAGGACACAGCTAGTAGATGAGGTACCAGATGAGGTCTTATTGTGCTGCCTCTGTTTTTATTTAAGGATAAACGACTGATTCTATAGTAATCACAATCACAATATCTTGTTAACACATTTGTCTTCTTATGCCAAGTTAAATCTTCACATTGTGTGTTTCTGTTCCAGAATCACTCAAACAGTACTGTTTATCTATGTAGGACTACAGCTTTGAGATTCTTTTAAACATAAATCCAAAACTGCTCAACAGGATCCAGCAAAACAACAGCACCTCCAGCACACACGATAATAATGCTCACATTTTTTAAACAACGCCCCGAGAGACCACAGTGGGTCCATCCTAACAGCTGCAATAGTTCACAAGTTTGGCTTAATTTCACAAAGTGTCTGTTGTGCACAGTTTTGTTTGTTGTGTAAGTTCCGCCAAAGGATTTTTGTGCTTTTTGTCTAAACCGAGCCCAGTTGTTTAGAAGTTAGCTGGGTAGAGTCATGACACAATAAGCTGTGTCGCCATCTGTTTAGAGAAGGAAACATTAAACACTCCTGTACACAAGTTTGTTTTCTCTTTCCTTAATGAGTGGAACGAAAAAAACTGTACACATCAGCATAATGGTATAATATCGCTTGTTTTCCAGCTGTTTCTAGATGCTACAGATGGTTCTGGGGATGTTATCTTTTCCTTACTACATTTTTAAATAGTTACTTTAGAAAAGATGCTACAAAAAGAACTGTGTATTTGAATGGGATCTTCTATGTTTTTTGGTGCTTATATTAAAGGAAAATAATTACCAATATCCTCATATGCCATAGACCGAGCATCCTGTTTCAATTTGGTGTTCTGTTTAAGCCATCTTTCCCTCATGACCACTGTTGCCCTGCATTGTTGTCTGCTCTTTCAACCACTGTACCACCAAGGCATCAGCTTATAGGCTCTGAGGAGATGTTTACTTGTCACTCTCCAAATTTATTTGTGTCATTTTTGTGAGTTTGGAGCCTAGATGCCAAACTCTGTATATTCTTCTTCAGTAATTATTTTGAAGGTGATTTGTAAGAATAAAAGAACAAAAACAAACCACAGTCACATTTGTTGCCAAAACCCAGCAGTTAGAAGATATCTTGTCAACAGAAATGCTAAAATAAATGCAAGTGACCTTTTCTACAAGTTGTATACTGAAAAAAATAATCTGTGGTTACTATTAGTCATTGTTTCTGAGTCTGAAGTGAATGCAGGATAAGCATCAACAAAAAAGACAGACCAACCACAAACAAAACGTTAAGCTGGAATGCTGAGACACACAACCCATAAGTGACGCGCCACAGCTGAATGCCTTGACAATGGCTAATTTATCTGTCATGTCCGTGGCATATGCCTCAATTAGAAAGTAATTTTCTACATACATCATTGTTCAGCTTCCCGGTCTATTTTTCCCGCTTTCCACAGTGGTTCAGCTGCAACAATGCTATACATTAGGTGCATTATCGCTGCCTCCAGGGGCTTTTTGATCACAAAACATAGCATCCAGGTTTCTAGGGGACTAAAAGAGAAATTTGGGGCAGGGTTATGCATTGCATCAAGATGATGGGCCATTTTGCCAAATGGAACCCAATATGGAATGACTTTCTTTAGGAGCTGCAGACAATGGCCATCAGAGCTGCAGGCCAGAACAAAGAGGCTTCATTATCATCTGTGGCTCTCATTCCGTTACTCTTGGAGTGACGAGGAAATCAAATAGAAGAGAAAACTACACAGAACGGAAGTAAATGTTCAAGGTTATACAACTGATGGAAATGTGTTGAAGCCATTTTTTTGTCTTGCTTGTCAATAATTGCATCAGCTTCTGGATGTGGCCATATCACATTTCTGCAGGATATAAAGGACAAGTCAACCTGTGTGTGCTGTAATGAGCTTTTTGATTAAGAATGAAAAGCCGCTGGAGGGGGGGAAAAAAGTCTTGTGATAGAGTAATTTCCTCTCGTGCCACTATGTGCCTGCCTGCGTACACCGAGAACATTAAGCTGCTGCTGTAGCCACACGTTCCCATCCTCCTGCTTTCCATGCAGCCTGCCCAACCAGTAAGCCAGAAACAAGCACTTGTGTTTGACATTTATGCATCTCTGTACATTGGGGGGTTTTTTTTGCTTTTGTTTTTTAATGAGATGGCTTGGTGGCAGCTATTTATCCTTCAAACGCTCATATTAGAGCTTGCTTCAGTCAGCTTCACTTAGGCTTGCACTCAAACATTATAAATCCGTGTCTCAGAGGAAAGTAAGCAGAATGGCCTGAAATAGGAAAGAGGCTATTGTTGAGAGTGCACTAACAAGAGGTGTGCTACTCTGTCACTCTTTGGAAAAAGTCTCCGCCATCAGCCTCATGGTCAACACACCTCAACCTTGTTATCTACCACCTCCCTCTCTTTCTATCTCTGTTTCGTTGTCTTTGTGTGTCTGTGCGTCCTGTTTGCATCTGTTGTACTTTTGGCCTATGTGCAGAGTTCATTACTCTCTTTCTCGCTTCATTACAGCCTAAAGATGGGCTGTCATCACCACTGACGGCTGCGCATGAGTATTTCCCCTCTCTCTCCTCCCCCCACTCTTGGGAGAGGACACCCAGCGCAGCAAAGCAGGCAAGATGGTGTCATGTGGCATGCGCATGTTTTTGTGTCTCTTATTTGGGAGATGGAGCTATTTCAGTGCTCTCACAAGAATCTCTGAGCTGTTATCAGTGGAAATAAAAGTCACCTGCCTGTAAGAGATCCAAGCAAATCAGCCAAGAGGAGGAGCAGGAGAGAGAATGAGGGATGTTTCTAATTAGAGCCCATGGTGAATTTGGTGGCAGTGGTGGAGTTGTGGTGATGTCTGTTTTGCTGTAAAGCTTCGGGGCACCGGTAGACTTCCACTGGCTGTGTATTGATGACATGCTGCGTCTGCATGTAGAGATAATCAGCCTCTATTCAGATGAGGATCAGGCAGGTTTGTTTGCTGGAATCCTTAGCACCGTATCCCTGCCATATAAACACCATGCACGCCACGCGTGGCGGGAGGCTGTTGCTGCTGCCAGAGGTAACAGAGATGAAGCATAGCTGCTGATTGAATTACAGCTTTCATCAAGTGATTTTCTTTTGAGTTACCGTATGAGTCACAGTTGCTTCATATTCTCCTTTTGAAAAGTTTTCATCATCAGAATGAACTTTTTCACAGAGCAGAGTAGTTCAGAAGAGTCTTTGACAAGTCACTAGTTCTGAGTGAAGGCTACTGAGGCTCTTTGCAAGATAATTTATAACTGACATATCAATGTTGGAGATTTGAACAGCAGGAATATATTTTGGGAAAATTGTCAAAGGGGATAAAATACAAGGATACCATTTCTAAAAATCAAAAAAGGTACTACTTGATATATACAAGTTCAGGTAGCTGAAAACCTTTATTTATTCATTTAAACAGGACCTGATTATTGTTGCAGAGCCTCTTGTGTCTTCACCTCTCATGCTCCAAATACTTATACATGTCTGTAGGTGGCAGTGTGGGAGTCTGATTTTTTAGAGGTGTTTGACAGATAGGATTGCTAATTTTGTAACTGCATGAAATACACCCTTTCATCTAGCTTAAGGCAATGCAAGAACAGATCCTGCATGGGTAGATTTCAAAAACTTTAATAAATTTGTTTGTGATAAGGATATTTTCAAAAGACAAGTTTGTCTTTAAAATGTTAATTAGACATATTGCCTTTGTCTCTGTTGGTATGAATACTCTTTAGCACATCGCAGCATTTTGAGATTGCGGCACTCTGAAGTAGTGCACCCTTGCTATGGTATCTTTTGGTGAAAGCTGGAGAAAAGAATGAAAGCGAGATGGTTGTGGTTAGAGTGCTCGAGTCCATCTGTGGCAGAGCAAGAAGGTTACTGTGTCATTTCCCACTCCACTGCACTAACATCCTCAATTAACAGCACCCAGATACTGATTACATGTTTTCAGGATGTTGCTTTGCCTCTGTGACCAATCTTCTCACACTCTGCTGGGCTCCAAACTGCCAACGGAAAGCTAAGGTTAGAGGACCATGCAGTGGCAGCACACGTGCCTATACCTTTTGCACAGTTCCCACTGTTGCTCTTTTAGTCTGCAGGAGGAAAGACAACCAAATGTGACTTAAGAATTTGTGCATAATCGCATCTCCAGGTGTAAAGGAATTTGTGCCTGTTTTTTCTCCCTGGCTGCATATGGAGCGCATAATCAGTTGGCACTTGACCTTGACTTGTGTCATTAATTCAGTGAGTAAACTGTCAGCCTCTTTCACCAGCTGTGCTCTGGATTATAACCTTGGTTCCTTGAAGGTCAAGTGTTCTTCACAAGAGTTTTTACTTATGGATAGATAGATAGATAGATAGATAGATAGATAGATAGATAGATAGATAGATCTATCTATCTATCTATCTATCTATGGTTCTGGCATGTTTTGCATTCTGCAACATGATCTCCACAAAATGACTTACTTCATGCCTAAAGCCTAAATCTAATTTACTCTAATCTAAAGCATCTAATGTAATTCTTACTGTAATTGTACAGTAAGCTATTAACAAGCCACACCATCATTACATCACTTAAACATCACTATCACTAAGCCTTTTTTATCACTAAGCTTTTTTATTTTAACTGTCCGAAATGATGGCCTTCAATGTCCCCAGTAATTTCTAAGTATCTATGTATCTTTTTAAAGTCATTATAAAAGCTTTAAAAAAGAACCAGAAATGTTAAACACTATGTAATTAGTGTTAGTGTTAGTATTAGGTTCCTTCTTTCTTCACTGCATCACACTAAATATACGAATAATACACTAGATTGGCAAAATGCATGTGAATCATTAAGATAATGACACCAAGAAGCACTAGGTTGTTTCTCAATCAATGTGGTCATTACTCCACCAGTTGTTGTTTCCCAGTCTTTAAAAATGGCTGGCTAAGGTTAGTGCAAGTATCTCTAAGCCATGTTTAACCGTTGAGGAACACACACTCAACTACATCTGATGAACTTCCACTTGTGGTCTATGGAGATCTCTACTTGAGCAAACCAGAAATCTGGTCAGTGAAGACTAGAAGTGTGTTAGAGAGATGGAGAAAGATAAGAAAGAGGACAGGAGAGGAAGAAGAGAGGTTGGATTTAAAGGTAAGGACTCCTTATTTAAAGCTTACATGTAAGTCCTCATGTTTTTAAGTGAGATAGTGGAGCTGTACATGTGACATCATGTTTTTATTCATATTGTTAAACATGCAAATCATACTGAGGCAGACTAACTCTGCTATTTAAAGTTTGCATAAAAATCCTCTGCAGGTTAGTGCAGGATAAACAGGTTAGTTTGCTGTACCGTGATGGATTTATAGTAAACAGTGGCTGTGGTTTCATGGTCAGTTAGGTTACATCTAATGTACCAGAGATTCATGTGAATTTTAGTTGATGATGCTGAGATTCATTGAGTGAATTCCACCTTCATACCAACTTTATACCAGTTAGAAAAAAGATAGCATAAACAGTGTACTGTCAGTGTAGTGGAAACTCATGAAACATCTGCTGACATCTGGTTGAATCAAGTTGTGCACATCCACAAAGAGCTGCAGGTCAGCTGATCAGAACCTGTATACTAAGAAAGTTTACTGGAGCTCTCAAAAGAAATTATTCTGATTCTTTTCCCCACACTCAGCATTTACAACCAATTTTAAGGTTTCCCCACATTCTGAATCCCAAATGAACACCTTTGACTGTACATATTTTCCTGAGAGCCCCCTCTACAATGTAGGCAACAGAAAATAAAGAGTTTTTTTTTCCTTCTTTTTCTTTAGATTCAAGCAGAATAAAATTAGAATGTTAAAAAAGTAGAGTTTGTATTCCCATCTACTGATATTATTTTATCATTACATTAATATAGCACACAGTTCAGTTAGCTTTGCATAAAAATAGAAACCCCCTCCAAAGAGCTACTTTTTTTTTTTACTTTGAGTACATTTCAGAGCATGTTCTTTTTAGCTTTTACTTGAGTAAAGAAGTTGAATCAGTACATCAACTTTTACTAAAGTATTTTTTAGTAGTAGTATTTGTACTTCCGATAAAGTACAGAATGTCTGTACTTTTTCCAACTCTGCTACATTTGTAATTTGTATGGTTTCTGGGATATTTAGAACTTTGACTGCACAGTTGGAAATAGTTTATTTTCATGCACATGCTTTTTTTTTTTGCAAATTGTGCACAATAATATCTATTTTTGTTTTTGCTGCAGTTTAGAAAAATTAGCAGATCTCAAAAATGAAATTATGAAGACACTCAAAATAAATTTCCTGCAGTTAGAAACAGTTAGAAGCAGTTGTGTCACGGTTCTGGGTCCGTTGGACCCAGTATTTTGAGTTTATTATGTTTTGGTTTATTTTTGCATTATGGATTGTTTTCTGATGTTCTGGTGCTTTGTTTATTATTATCATTATAGATCTGTCTCTGTTATTCTTGGTGAGGGATCAGTTAGGTTTTGGGTTCTCATGTGTGTTGCAGTTTCTGTTCAGTGTCATGTCTGCATCTGGTTTAGTAATTCTTGTTTCCTGTCTTATTGTGAAAGTCTTTGTCTTTTGTTAGTGTGTGCAGCTTAGCTCCCCCTAGAAAAATGCGTCAAAATAAACAAAAACAGTGCAATTTCTTTGTAGATTACTGCACTTATTAGAAATTTATGTAGTAACTATGGACTTAATACATATATATTATTAAAATTTGGGATATAACGGATGTAATGACACAACTTGAAATGCTCCAAAAAATGGCACTACAGCATCTAAAAAAGTAAAGTTGAGCCCCGGCAGGCTTAAAACATAAATGTACATCATCACACTTGTTTGGATCTCTTTGTTTTCAGCCCCTGTGACTCTGGTGTAGTAGCAGTTGAGCAACTGAGTTACCAAGCCAGGAAATTTATTTAGAGCCCAGAGCCTGACTGCATTCAGTTTATTATGGTGCTGCTAACAAAGTCCTTCTGTTTGACCAGATATAGCCAAAGGCTGCTGCTTTTTGTTGGTCCCATCAGAGGTGACGCTGATCAGCTCAAGATGCCCTCAATTCTTCCTTTGCCAGCAAGGAGTGAACAATGAATTACTCCAGCTTTTGAATCAGTTGTGAAGTTCTACTTAAAATCATTTCTACCCCTGTGTCTCCAATAACACCCCACCTGCCTTCAAATTACATTAAGGACGCTCTATAGCACATTTACCAGCGGACAAATCAAATTGCCATTTTAGAGGGAGGACCAGAGCTAAATGAGGCTTTCAAGAGATTTGGACCCAGACTGACTTTTAAAAGCTCATCAAGCAAAACACTTATCCCTGACATGCCCTTTAGACCTCAGTGCCTTAGAGTAGCATCTCCCCAGCTTATGTTTGTAAGGATACATCATGTCACCTGCTCTTCCTTGTTTGCGGTGCTACAGAACTCAATCAAATAAAGCATTGCTGACTGAGGGCGGGTCACTGCAGAGATGTCCCCGTCTTTGGCGTGATATGGCTATCTCAAGTGAAATGAGCTGGAAAACCTGCTGTCATGAGGTGGCAAAGGAGACGCGGAGTGTGGATGGAAATAGATTGTAGTCAGAGCTAGATCTGACTTTTGATAACAGCAGGCCGGCCTTTGTGCGAGCAGACATACTGATGTGCAGTTAGCAGGGGCAGTCATCCTCGGAGTCGATATAAGTCACATGAACCGTGAAGGGCAGAGGTCAGAAGAGGTTAGTCACACACTTGCACACCACCTATGCAGAAGAGCAAGATGCTAAATGGGAAACAGTATCTGTGAATAGTGATGTGAAAATGTTTGGATCAAAGACCAATCTACATGTGTTATTTTGGTACAGCCAATTTAGTATCGGTAGTGAAACATATAACATAAAACATATTATGTGATCAGAAAAGAATAAAGAGGACACTGGGGAAATGCATGCTACTTGTGTTGTGATTGATTGCTTTAAAAAGCCAAATGCCAAAGATTTTCTTATAGTCTGTGATACTTTTGCTGTCATGAATTTTCAGGATGCACCAACTGTCTGTTTTTTCAACACCAGCCTCAGTTATAACTAATAGTACCTCTGCTTCTGTATTTTACTGCAGGGAAATCTAATATGGATGGCTGGAAGTCAAACATGATCTTTAGCTTTTTGGCAATTTTCACTTTACACAGGGACTGTCGTCAATTCTAGTTGGAGGGGTGTCGTATATTCTGACTAATTCCTTTATTATTGGTTTCATATGTTTGGCCTGAAACAACAGTGTAAGTCTGTAGCATAAATGAAGTTTTAACTTTGAAAGTCCGATGACTATGAATGTGTAAGCACTTTAATTGTCTAAAAGGCGAGGGCAATCTAAAGGATTGATTAAGGGATTTGGGATTCACACTGAATAAAGCAAAGATGAAGCCAAGTTTGCAGCTAGAGGCCAAGACAAACAATTAGCTTGCTCTCCTACCCATGCACATTTCCACTCACACATACACACTCAAGGAAACAAAAGAAACCTGAAGTCATCTCACAGCTCTTTGTGTCTTAACTCCAGAAGACTCTCACAGGGCTGCAACCACTTTACGACAAATTTATTACTGAACAACCAAAGAAATCCTATCTCACCGTGTCACAAAAGTGTTTATGAAACTTCCTCTACTTCCTTGTTAAAAGGAAATAAAAAACCACATGCAGTCTGAGCACTGTCTTAAGTGTTCCATGCACAGTTCAAACAAAGGTTATTCAGTGGCTTTTTAACTGAAGATACTATTTATTGCATGGCACATGTCAGTGCCTAATGTCCTCTGAATGTCAAGAAATGTGGTATATAATGGTTGAGTGTTTGTGACACCCTGTCCTGCCCCTTGTTCTTCAGTGACGGTCAAAGCCACTACTAAGTATAGTGGGCCATAACTGAATTAGTAAATTCAATCTTCTAAAACAAGATCGTGTGCTCTTGAAAAAACACTCACGCTACACTTTTAGTGTAATTGCCCAAACAATTATGCTAATTTACTTTACTTAATGCATTATGTGTTTGTTATGGATAAAACCGTATGGTAATTTAAAGGGAACGGTTTCTTCATTAAAGATAAAAGGCTCAGATAAATTGGACGGTCCTTTTTAAAAGTGCTTTCAAGTATTTGTGCACTAGAAGTGTTTTAGAATAGTTGTAGCAAGAACATATTTTGTCCACTATGCTACTTGGGCTATAAAGGTCATTCTAAACCAGAAAATTACTTTAACTACAAATATCATAGCTTTTCTCCCTGTGCATCTCTTTTGAGCATAGTGAGACTAGGGCCACACACAGTCTTTCACTTCTATTAGAAATGTGTTTGCCTCCAGCCTCTGCTCTTCCCAGCTGGTCACATCTGTGTGAACAAGCAGAACAGGGACAGCCGTTCGGCCTGTGTACAGCATTCATGAGCAGTTGTTGCTTGGCAACCTTAAAACTCTAGGTGATTGGGGAAGTCTAGCTGACTGGCTGACGGGTAGGGTTAAATGAAGAGACGGAGAGTTTTAGCCAATATGGCTGCACTAGTCTGAGACAAAACTAGCTTTGACTTTCACGTTTCTGCCCTGATATCTGTGTTGGGTACAACATTTTTGAGCCATAGATACCTACTGTATTTAGGGATGAAATTCAAAACCTAAAAGGCAAGAACAACAAGCATCAAAAGCGCTTTACTCAAAGCTCTTGCAAAGAGCAGTCATCTTGAAATCATACTGTTACCGGTTTAAACGTTAGACTTTGAAAGTGAAGAGTGTCCTTGTGTGTTAGAGCCAAGACACAGAGGTGTTAGCAAGTAGAGCATTTTGCACACGTGTGTGTGGCTTATAGAGTGTACTCGTGTGGGAGTGTGTGATACACTATATAATCATGATGCTGTCCTACTGCATAGCCAAGGGCATGCCATCGTAATTGCTGTGAGTGATTCAATTATTATCTAGTTCTACCTACTCCACAGGGGGCAGAAGGTGCAATGGGACATTAGAAATGGATAATTTACTTCACTGTCAAGAGATGTGTAGTGCTTAGTCTTTTATCCATGACAAAACACACATGATTTTATGTGCACTACAAAAACGCTAAACATATGGGTTCAACTTTAGATCTCAAGCTGTAGAGAAATGTGTTTTCTTCTTTTTTCTTCAGAAATGTCTCATTGGATCGTGGCTCCATTAACTCTACATGCTACATTAGGAATGTCGTTTTATGGATTTCACAATGACTTTCTTTAGTGAATCTAAAAGTAACAAACAAAGAAACATCTGCTCTGGCTCTTGAAAATGTACGTAAAAAAATGTAGTTGTGTCCCATCCGGAAGGTGTGTACACTATCTTAATGAATCCTGCTTTCCTATCTATGGTCATAACATGATGAGGCCTGCAAGGTCTGGCAAAAATCAGCCATGTGTGAACAGTAATCATGTGGTGTCAATCATGCACCTGAAGCTTTCATTCAGGAATCAATCAGCCTTGGGCGGCTTACAGGCAAATCAACACTTCTGCAGGTGGACAGGATGGACTGGCTGACTGGCAGCTTATTCTGTCTGTCAGCAAAGAATTGCAGAGAAATCGAACACTGCCCTGCTGTAAAAACTATCCGGAAGACTTTTCAGAATGATCCCCCCATCACCAAAAATACACATTTGCACACATTTATCAGTTTCCACACTGAGAAAACTTGAGCTCATCCTGTATCTGTCATAGCAGAAAAACAGTCACATAAATCTTAGTATGCTGGAAACATGATTTGAAAGCTGTTTTAACCATTGAAAAGACAGAGAGAGAGAATCATCACCCACCCCTATAGCTAGCGTGAAAGGAAATGATGGCGAGCAGATGCATGAATCCCAATTTTACTGATCCTCGTATGATTCAAAACAGTCTCCGTCAGTATCTTGTTGAAACCTGAACACGAGTTTTTTTTTGAAAAAAATAATAAGTGCACAGAATCTCTTCTAACATGCGTCTCCATCTGCTCCACATAAAATTATTTCAGCTAACTAGTGCATCAGATGAACCATAGTTCACTGCTCGGATTTACACTGCAATAAAAGGACCAATTAAATGCCCATTCTCTTAGTTTCTCTTATGTAATGGCGCTGTTTGGCTGAGAAGACTTCAGCTGGTATCCAGCTGAACTTGGTCATTGTCTCATACTCTGCTGCCAATCCAGCCCATGTGTTGACATGCCCCATAAAAATTTAACTGCCATTTTACAGAGCTGTAACAAGTCACAAAGAGACACACCGGGTGTCTCTAACAACCGCTTTTTAAAAAAATTACTGACATTCTAATTTACCACTGTGAATGGAATTGGTAATTAGCCACAACCATCAACAACAAAAAAAAAAAACTACAAAAAAAAAGACACTAAAGCAGCAGTGCAGCCATGAGAGCAAGCTGTTCATTTTCACACTAGCATGTATGTTTGAGATTGTAGCTTAATCTTCGTCCTCTGATCCATGCATGACTACCTTTGTACACATCATTCAAACCAATAGGAATTATATTTAATTCTCCTGTCACACAACTTATTCAAACTTCATTAGCCTTCTGGGCACAGAGGTGGGTGACGGCAGTAGCAGAATCCAGTTATGATTTAACATAGCAGGGTTCAGCCATCATTCACATGAACACATGGCTGGAAGAGGGGGCGTTGACTAGCAATAGGACGCAAGCTTTCATCACTCACGAATGTTGAAAATTCATCATTACAGCATATATGGCATAAATGCATACAGTGAGGTTTTGCTCTATCTGCCTTATAGCAATATATAGCACTGCGTTGTTGATGATTGAATAAAGTCTGATTAGGTTAGTGTACGCCACACTAAAAAATAGCATTAATTAATATGTAACAATAAATTAAATGCTAAATGGTCAATCCTGGAATAAAACTCACGTACTGTCATGCAATCCAGAAATTCCTTGAACCTTGTGCTATATTAATACAATAATAAAATAATATAAGTACATGAGAATACAAGTGTTCAATTTAAATTCTAGTTCTAATAAATGTACTCAGGTTGAATATGTTATGCAGAACTAAGCTGTGAAAATTATTAAAAACTACAGCTCCATTGTCTGTTGCCTGTTTATACTGTTGCATTGAGAGAATGAATCTAAGCATCATTAGTTTAAATTCAGATTAATCTCTGCTACCGTTGATTTAACCTAACATTAACCAAGAACACTGGCGCTCTCTGCGTCAGTCCAGCATAGTGCATTAGTGTAAATTCACCACAGTATGAAAAACTGTTTATCCTGCAATAAACTGCTTAGTATTCCATCCTGTTTTGCAGGAAATTTTGCAACGTAAAAATACATAATTTACCAAAATACATCACATAGAGATCCAATATTTGATTGAAAATTGAGTACATTACATGTAAGCCTTAAATTTCCATTTTATCAAATGCCACTGAGCAGACCTTGCCTTTAAATATAGCCTCTGTCCATCATCTCCTGTCCCCTCTTTCTTATATCATTTTCCATCTCTGAGTGAAGTTATCTGTCATTCTGGGAAATACAGCATCTATACCTTTAGCTAGCAGACACACTGTATGGCAAGTGCATAGAAACAGTTTTTTGTTTGCTGTTAGAAACTTTGCATTTTAAATTACCACAGCACGTTACTCCCTTTATGCCTTTTTCGACCACAATTTACCGACATCTGGACTCTTTCTGGGCTACTCTAACCCCTGAATATAGCACTAAAATGATAAATAACCATTTATCATTTATCATACTGCTCTTGCTCTTGACGAAGGCGGTCGCACTTTTCTCCTCTCCTCCTCTTCTCCTCTCCCTTAGCTTCCCTGCTTAGCGTCTTATGTCCTTGTCTAGTCTCGTGTTTTTTGTATTACTTTTCCCTGGAACACTCTCTCACAGTCTGTTCTCTAAAACCTAAAAGAGGAATTATGGATTGGATCAACTGGTCCCTAAATGCAATTGACACCCCTTTCTCAACGAGAAGTTTGGGCTTGGGTGAGCCTGAGTGCTGAAGATATCTACCTATTCGGAACCATGGTAACAGGGTTCTGGCTGATCGGAGCTGGCTTGGCCCTGACTTATCGAAGAATTAAGAAAGCGGAACCGGCTGTTCAAACCTCCTGGGATTGCTGCCTGCTGGGATTGAAACAATGGGAAGAGGCATGAGTTTCTCAAAATGGGCTCATTGAGTGCAGCACGGATAAGATCTTGGAAAGGCTACGGCTGCTGTGAATACTCAGAATAAGATCTCTGAGTGCAGACTGGATTACATCTCGGAAGGGCTAGCTCGGAATAACATCTCTGAGCGCAAATTGGATGACATCTCGGGGAGGCTCACTGTTGTGAGTTCTCAGAATCGGCTCCTTGAGCACAAGAATGACAACATCACAGAACGCAAGTATGGCGAAGCTCGCGGCTCTCCAACGGGAGATTGAGAGACCAGTGTTGGACTGTAGAACTGCTTTGAAATTCATATGAGCTGTTCCCACTAAAGTAAAAAGCACCATCACTTCATGCGGATACCCTCTCGGCGCCAGCTGCGGTCGCAAGCTGGAGCCGAACAAAAACACCCTGATAACGACTGTGTTTAAACTGTTCCTTCCCATTCCATGCAAGGCCACCTGGGTTGGCTGGAAGACTGTTTACTTAGCCTAGCAGGGCGAAGGAAACTGTCTCAGCTGAACTCTGGACACGCACACACATACATATACACTGATGTGCACACACTCATCCCCTCTCCCTTTCCAAACGCCTTCGACGCTTATTCCCTTCCGATGCTGACGGTGGATCAAGGAGACCAGCGCACAGGCCCGGATGTACTGTCTAAATCAGCCTTTACCCACCCCTGTTGCTTGTCATGTGTTTCTTTGGTGTTTTAAGAGTTTTTTTTCATGTGCTATGTGCAGAGGTGTTTTTTTCTGTTCTCAAACTGATCTCCCTGTTGGAGCTCGGTCTGAGTGGAGTTATTTTTTTTCTCCTTATCTTTCCTCATGTGGTGCATTTTCCATTGTTAAACCTCTCTGACCTGTCTTCCCCATGTGATGTTTTGTGTAATGTATGTATGGTCGGAGGGTAAGATGGCACCGCCATTGCGTGCAATAGGTCGGCAGCCTTATGAAATTTCCCCTTGTGGGACTAATAAAGGTATATCAAATCAAATCAAATCATTTAACCACATCATCCATTATTTGTATGCAATAAGCCCCAGTGACAGAGGACGCACCGTCCATTTAGGCTCAAATCCATTTGTTGTTTTGAAGGGATGCAGTAATGTGAAATAGTAATGCCACTCCAATGTCTTAAAGCTAAAGTAATGAGCCTGTTTTGAAAATGTAAGGAGTACAAAGTACAGATGACAGACTGATCACCAATAGCTGAGCACATGTGATCGATGCCAAAGGGGCCAGTGGCTTTATCGTATATCTACATCTTGGAACATTTTAGAGATTTGTAAAGGCAATGCAGTGCTTTAAATTGAATTAAGCTGTGCACAAATTGAGATACATGTATTTTGCAAGCCTTCTAGGAAATTTTGCTTTGTGATCACAGCCATTCTCAAATCCTATTCCCTTGCAGACTGTAGGACCCCCACTGATGGATCTTGTAAAGTGGATAAGTAGTTATAGACAGAGGATATTGCATCCCTCCTTAACAAGAAGAATAATTTCCATAACAGACTCCTTGTGTAAATTCGGATCGGATGATGCGTTAGTTTTAATAAAACTACAAACCTGAAGAAACCTCAAAAAGATGAAATTGTGGTAAGTTAAAATTTGTAAGCTGATATTTTGTCACTAGATGTCAAAAACTATTTTTTGCAGAACAGTGTTCTTTGGGAAGGACATTCATTTTTGAAGAAAAAATATTTCATTTTTTTTACTCAAAGAACTTTTGACATCTGTCAAATCAGTAATTTAGTAGTAGTTCCAGTAGTTTAAGATTTGCTCTAAATAACTGCAGTGTCCCTTATCATTATCAAGTACGCTACAAGTCGAATGGCAAATTCTGCCAATTGGAAGCGAAAGACGTGCTCCAGTATGAATTTCCTAATATCCTTCAAGAAGGAGCAGAACAATAGCTAGAGAATTAACAGCCAAGAACATAAGCGAGGAACGAGGTCAGCCCAGTCTTGTCAGTCATTGCTGGAGGAAATAAGGAGATTCTATTGGAATCTCCTTATTTCCTCAAAAGAGCAACAAAAAGGAAATCCCACCTAACTCAACCCAAAGGCATTCCGACAAAGTAAGGGATGAGGGTGCTTAGTGGTTGAAAGTATAAAGCTGATTACAATTAGTGAATGAAAACAAACCCAGATTTATTCACCTTGGTGGCAGAAATCTTGGCGAGCACTTTGGTATTCAAAGACCGAGAGGCTGATAGAGCCCTTAGTGCCTTGGGTCTTTATGTCTCTTTCCTACTATCACCTACTGTACTTGGCTTGAGTTGACACAGGTTTTAGGATTTTCCAATTAAGTAGTGGTGCCTGGTACCAGGTGCTTTCTTAGTACCTTTTCAGCTGGGGCTCCAAGCAAGCTGAGTTGAGCTGAAATGCTGAACTCAGATTGCATGCCACTGATTGGCCAGGGACTGACATCACCGAATGAGTCATGAGAGTGACACATCTGCATTGGTTGCATACCAAACCTATGCAAATGGACACAAACACAATACCAAGCACAGTAGACAAGCAACTGAAAAGAAAGCAGAGGACACTTTGACTGTGGGGAATTATTTATAAGCAATTAAAAATCTTCCCAAATGTTGCTTCTAATATTTTTCCAATTTCAATTTGAGCAGAGATGATTCTAACAGCTATCTGTGAGTGTCAAGGGATTTTTGTTTTTATATAATTTGATCAGCTTCATGAAATGTGCTTTTGCTGTTTACTAAGCAATCTACATGTCTATGTGACTTTTCACCTAATAACTCTATAATCAGCTACTAAACCACTTCCTGTTTTCAGAGAACAGTTAGATGTAGAGAAGAAAAACCGCAGCTCTTTCCGAGAACATGCAGATATAGAAAAGGGGAAGAATCTGTTGCTCTGAGTGACGTTGGTATTTTTGTACACACACACAGACATAAGACATGTATAAATAAAGTACGCAGGAAGATCGCAGATCTCAGAGTGACTGCCCACGCGTGTATAGACGACTGCAGTGTTTGTGTTTTTTACTCAGGTGTCTTAACTGAAGAACTACGGGGGGATTTTTAGAAATCCCCTGTCATTTAAATTGGTCCTTCGAGCTTAGCGATGGAAACAACAGACACGTTTCTGTGACTCCAATTCAAGGTCTGACTGCTGTATCCTGACGTCGTGGGAAGCCCTCTCTAGGTAGAGGTGAAAGACCTGGGACGTAAATTCGGGTCCAGAGATCAATAAAACACTGAGAGGCAGCCAATGATTTCTGTTAAAAGACTAACTGCAATAAATGCAAACCATGGGCAAAAAGACCACAAAAGACAATTGCTTTATAACCACAGTAGCACATATGTGGCAAAATTATTTAGTCTTTTAGAAAATAATCAATCTTTGAGTACAACTGATGAAAAAGTGGAGTTATGAGAAGATTCATTTTTCTTGATGTACTGCTTATCCAGTCTGCTATTTAGGACACAATTAAGGTCTCTGCAGGTCTCACAGTCAAGTGATTTTGAATTTAAATTAGGAAATGATGATCCTAAAGCTCAAAACTGACCATCCTTTCTTTAGGGGCCTATTTAGCTTTTAACATAAGTAGGACACTTTAAAATTTCAAATTTAACCTCCATAAGCACATACCTAACCTGGCAGTCAGACAAGATTTGGGATCAAACAAAAGGCTTATATTGAAGTAAAGTGATATACTTCAATAAATGCTACGACTGCCCTTAAATTTTGGACAGCTACCTCTTTTTTACAGCATCATTCATTCCCTTTGTGTTCCAAGTAACGAACTGAAGCAAGCTGTCCCCTCTATATTTTGTGTTGATCATAAACACCTAAAAAAAAATTAAGGGAACACTTGAACAAGCTTTTCGATTTGACTTTGACTCTAGCCCTCAAATGGTTGATGAGTTTGGTTTCTGCCAAATATATAATTATATATATTTGATATATATAATATAATTTTATCCTCAATAAATTGCACAGTGTATGTAGTCTAGATTTTCAACTTTTCATTGATCAATATCTTATATTTGATTTAAGCACTCACCTAATTTTTTGAGCACTATATTTGATGTGCTCACATAATAAGACAAGTAGATAAAACTGTGACTGCCAAAACAAAAAATGACTGTAAGATAACAAAAAAGTATAATTTAGATTTAAAAAAAAAACCTATTGGTTGTATCTTTAGAGATAAGACACACAAAAGAAAGCTTTCTTAGGTGGTTTGGTAGGTAAGACAGCTACCTTTTGTTTCCATTTGCCATTTCCTGTAACCACACCAATTTGCAACACATTTTCCTCATAAAAAAAGAACAGAAAAGCCTCAAAACAAGAGTAGCGAGCTGTGCTGCTGGAGTTGTCTTTGGAAATCAAGCTTTAGAGTCTCTGCCATCAGCGATGTTTGGTGTGCAACACAGGGCACATGCTGGGCAGGCTGCACAAAAATAGTAGCATTACTAAGGATCTTAGGAGGGTTTGGCTGGTCACAGGTCCCTGGGGAGGAAATCCTGATGCACTCTCTGACTATCATACACGTCCACACATGCACACACACATACACAAGCAGAAAGAAAAAAACAACAAAGGACATGGCATAGACAAGGAAGAAAAGGAAACAGAATGATAAGACTGTAAAATTCATAATAGTCATTGTAAATGACTACAAAAAAAAACCATACTTGAAACAAAATATACTTCCTGCTAAAATGAACAACAAACTGCCTGGAAACTGACTACTGGCATTAAAAGTCACGTCTTTAATAACACACAAAATTATAAGACTTAACAAAGCCTTCAGAGAGTGACGTATCCTAAAATCCAACCCTACTGCAGCTGTCCTGAAGCAGAAACCTTTTATACCAAGCTGTGATATGCCTGCAGGAAAACTGGGCAACACTGTTTCCACATGGAGAACTATATGGTCTGAAGTTTGGAACCAGCCTCAAATGGCTTTTCTGGAAACTCTAGTCTTTGGTACTTCCTTTATGGCTTAATTTTTCATTTGCTTGTATTACCCCAGAAATACACCTTCTCTCTACTCCGCATTGCTAAAATAGTGCCGGATCAGTGCTGTCAAGCTGCACAAAGAAGATGAAAAAGGCTAAATTCAGACAGGAATAGCACAGTGAATCAATTTTCAAAATAAAAGACCTTTTGCACACTAAGCACTCTACCTCTGAAACAATCCTGGTGCGATCAGAAGCCATGCAAAGGATGGAACAAAAGCACATCAGAGATGCAGTTTCACAGACAAACCAGCACACATTGCATTTCCGGGGTTAGAAGTGACATTTCAGTGACTTCATCTTTGATTGTCTAATAAAGATTGAAGGATCCAAATATAGAGACTCAATCCTTTTAAAGATTAATTTTCATTCTTGAACAAGCTTTGATTTTTGGTGTGATTTTTGAATCTTGCTGTTACATTTTGTTCCCAACAAATTACATAGGGGATGTCAGCGAAGATCTTCAACTTGAATATGTCCCTTGTGTGTCACATTACATTTTTGAAAACATTGATTTAAAAATGATTTTTTCTGTAAATGAAATAATTTTCAGTTATTTGAGTCATGGCAATGTGTTTACTCACTGTATCTCTGAACTCGATTCATATTTATATTTGGGAGTCAGCTATCCCTGGTGCCATAGTTCAACAAATGGGGTACACCCTGGACAGGTTGCCAGCCTGTCGCAAATCATGTACATTTGTATTTATGACAATTCAAAACTCCCACGGGATAAATTTACTAGTCTTTGACAGTTATTTGATATTTAGTGAATAATTCATGATTTAAAAAAATGAAAACTTTGAATTAATTAATTTCAAATGACTTTTAATTTAGCAAAGGAGAGAATGATTACAGGAGCTGCTGTAAGCAGTTAAATGCCATCCTGTTAATGTTTGTCTTCCTACTCTGCCCACGTGAACATGAAATTGAATGCAGCACCATCACAGATTTTAGGATACACTGCAACAACAGAAGAAGTTGTGCTGCAAAAATACAATTGATTGTTCATGCAAATATATCATGTAATTACTTGTGATGAATATGTCCCATATGGACCACTTAGTAAAAAGTATTAGCATCATACAAATTTGCTTGTGCATTTGTATGTAACTGCCTGAGGTACATGTTATTATTGGCTTACTTTCTTTCTTTCTTTGTACTTGTGTGACGCAGAATAAAAATGAAGGTGTAAAAGACTGTCAGACTGTCAGATGTTATGCTGGCATTTCCCTATTGACACCCTCAATCCCCCATTTACATTTCATATCTGGATGACTGGTTAGAGTCCCACGTGAAAAGGCCAGGTTGGATTAAGGTGTCTGTGTGATTCTATGATATCTTACGGACAGGCAGGCAGACCTAATTCCCTTTCTGGAGCAGGGCAGGTCTCAAGCCCCTAGTAAGCTCTCATCAGTCTCATCCTCTATCGCACGGTTCTCACCCTGTCATGAGATCAGCCATGATGGCATGTACTGGTGGATATACAGTAATTGCTTTGTCCTCTATCTCCCATTTTCCTTTACTTGTCTGTTATGTTTGAAGTAACCAAAAGAAATTAGGTGATACACAAGGAGAGCACAGACTCTTTCTGTCAAAGAGCCTTGTGATTTCTGTCTCAAATCCAGAAGAAAATGTCAGATTGCCTGTTATTCGACAATATTTTGATAGCATATCTGGCTGTGTTTTCCTTCTCACCCACATACATCTGGTAGCTTAGTATAAGTCAACTTTTATATATTGGTGCAAAGCAGGAAGTAGCAGATGCTGCATGCTGTCTGAATATGTTGTTCTTTCTCTGTTTCGCAGGGCTTATAAAACATCAACTCGTGTTTCATTTCTGCAAGCTTGCTCCTCGGGACTGGAAATCGCCAGTATCAAACAGTGAGCTAAGGTGGAACAGTAATCCAACCCAGCGCAGCCAGTTGTCAGGATTTTCTTCCTCTCCTTTAGAGATACAACAGATAAAGAGATTGTCTCACACTCATGAGTCAGAAAATGTGTTTCTCGTTGTTGCAGAACATATCCTATCCCCCATAACCGTGAAGGATAAGAATATTCAAGGTCCCTCGTTAGTATGCAAAACAACGCATCATATTTTTCACCATGTCTCATTTCCAATTGCAAATGGAGGAATGAAAAATATGCAGGAGATTACTGCATTAAACAATTTGGTTCTGCTTAATAGTGACTCCTTTGATTTGGTCCCGGGCCCCTGAGATGAGCATGGATGAGGAATGATTGAGATGCATGGAGGAGCTTGTTCCTGACTGCTTGCACTGCTAAGCAGACCCACTTCACAATAATAAGAGGTCATCCCTGGTGGAGTGTGGAAATGTGTCTAATTAAAACAAAATGGTTTATCAAGAGCTGAGGCGAAGTGAGCAGCCCCAGTAAAATAAATAGCCAGCAATTTCCTGAGATTCAAATTCTGATAAGCATCTTATTAAAACAGTCCACCATCTAATGGAAATGCTTTCTATTGTAAGGGGATAATTCTTCCTCTCTCTTGTGCTCTTTTTCTCTCTCACCCAGCCTCCATGTCGCATGTGCGTGTCTTTGAGGATTCATGTACATGTTGGCAGCTAGGTGTGTACACGAGAAAACCATACTGCAACAGATTGGAAGCCTGCCTATTTTGTTAGGCGTTTTGGATTTTGCTCACCTTGCAGCTAAGCAGGAATGTAAATTACTGCTGTAGGCACACATTACTTAATTGTTTTTCATATCATCATTATTCATCTTGTCTGACAGCTCAGTTGTGGCACTGATGTGTTGAAAGATGGACCATCTGTACTTTTGTCACTTTCTCGCTTATGCTCCTTTTGAAGAGCCGTGTTCCATACTGATGGATGACATGTCCATGATTTGTTGCCATGTGATGCTTTAGATTACAGCACAAAGCTGAATCTCATGGAATGCCTCCAAGCAAGGACAAAATAATGACAATAACGCTAAATATTTTCATACAATGCTTCACTCGGCAAGCATATTAGAGGAGCTTGCAATTACCATGTCTCCTGCGATTGCATATCTGTGGAAATTAATTGCATTTTTGATATCTGCTGACAAATACCGACAAGTTCAGAAAAGTCCTCCAGTGACAGACGTACGTTTGTGCCGAAGATCGAACACATTATCTTCTACTGAACCTCTGGATTGGTTGTTTTTCAAGGAGAGGAGACAGAAAACATAACAAATATGAAACCTCTTCAAACTAAACTCACTGAGAGCTCACTCTCACTGCCTCCAAATAGCTGCAATTTGTTGGCTAAAACCCAAACAGGGCATGATAGTGTCAGATTTAATTTTCATTTTGCTTCTGTTTCTCTTCTGCTCACTTCCTGTGTGAAATATTTCTCCTCAGCATAGAGTAAAAAAGCGAGCCCATCATCACAACATGGTAGCTGAGGCTCCATCAGTGAGCTATTACTGATGTAATCGGCCACCTGTACGAATGTGGTTTCTGTGTGTAAGAGTGTAAATGTGTGCATTTGCTGATTGCATTGCAATATTCCCCAGAGCCTTTTGAGTATGTATCTGGTACCCAGTAACAAGTGGATGGTGAAAAGAAAGCAGCAGGATAGATGGACATAATGGACATAGTTCAACTGACACACAAATCCAAGTTTGAGGATTCCTTCTTGCCGCTCTGCAATTAAGAGTAAAACTAAATATACACCTGGAAGCTAAAATGGGAACACAGAGTGCAATCATTTGAGCTTGAATTAGACCATTATGAGTTTTAATGTCACCTTCACACTGATCTATTGCCTTCTTGACAATAAAAGAATTATTTTTTATGTTATGAATATTAAATTCTGCAACAAAAAACCTAAGACTTTACCATGGAACAGAATTATTTGGCACCACATGCATGTGACTGACAGTTAAATTTTTTAATCCGGTTGTTTCCTGTTACATTTTTGACTCTCCAGTTAAGCTGATTGCATGTGCGAGCAAGAGAGAAGGCAGAATGTTTCAGTTTCAGTAGAGTCGACATGATGCCACGTTCCCTCGTGATATTTCAAATATTGCTAGAGGGTGAAAGAATTAAAGGCATCACAAGAGGGCCCTTTGAAACCTTCCAACTTGGTATGAAATCGCGGCATGTGAGCACTTTGATCAGCAAACGGTCAAGCAGCAGCCCTGCAGTCAGCCATCCCCCCACATTGGGCGTCTCTTCCCCAGCAATGTGAACACTCGTCCACCTGACCGCTATTTGATTTGCTCACTGAACTGATCTTATAACAGTTAAGCTTTGTGCTATTTCACAAATTACTGTGTAACCCACATAAAAATAAAAAGAACTGCGTCTATAACTAAATTGGAATCTTAAATTCCAACCGGAGCGTGTCCGTGAAGGCATCGTGACGCATCATGACGCACGCCACGCCGCGAGGCTGCACATGCCTGTTGTGACCAATCACATTCGCGAGGCACCGATATATGCCTTCCGGGTTGTCGCCTCGAAACGACGCGGGGGAGAGGTGTTAGCGGATGGAAGCAACAGTACTTTGATACCGCCGCGGGTAGATGCGTGGGGGCTCGTATGTGACATCGCACGTAGTGAATGTGCAGGCTAGTGGTGCCCTGGAGAGACCACAGCGACACCACTACTTTGGATGGCGAGCTAGGCCCAACGAGCCAGAACCCCAGCTACGACTTCCTGCAGTCTGGTAGGAGGCTGCTGCGGCCTACACTCTCCCCTCTTGGTTTTCAGTCCCCTAAATCTCACTTCCGAGATTTCAGTTTTGGAATCTTAGTGCTGATCATCATACTTCAAATTTCAACCTGTCTAGACTGTCATACGCGTTGGACTTATATCACTCATGGAATAAACTTTATGGACATTGTTTGCCAGAGGTTGGACGAGGTTCCTGCACTGCCGTGCAGCGGATATTTTACAAGCTTGAATTGTTTTATCTTTTCTTGTCTGCAGATTTTGTAAATATTGGTATTTGGTAATTGCACTTTATTTTCACTATAAATAATAACTGTAATCACAATATCTGTGGTTGTATGTTTATTGTACTTCACTCACCTCCTAGAGCCGAATCTGATATCTTCTGAATTAGCCCAATTACTCATAACCAACTTAAATTATTCTAGCTTATGTACTTGCTACATAAGACAAATTAGTGGCGAGCCAGCCAGGAGGTTGTGTCAAGTATAATATTGTTGTGTACATTCAGTCTCACTATCTCACCATATTACTATAAACATGGACTTGTTGGAGTCATTAGGTGTTAAAATACCAAACGCGGTGTTGGTCAGTGGCGTCCCCGCATATGAGGTTGAAGAGGTTGAAGATTTTCTTCTCCAGTATGGTGCTATTGAACGCTCCGTGCCAATAAACTCGCCCAGCTCTGAGTTTAATAATATGCTCGTTGTTGAGTTTAAAACGGGGTCTGCTTTTGATTTATTGGGTCCGATTCTGCCATATACATTTAAGCCCTTAAATAATGAATATCATATAAAAAGCTTGTCTAAAATCTATGCGGCTACTGTCGGGTGCACAAAGACTAAGACTTATTTAGCTGACTTAAAACAAGTAGCAAAATTGTCTGGTCAGGATTTTGCTGAAGTTCTTCAAGAACTAATGACCCAAATAAATGGAGCTGTTTCAGAACTGCACCCAGGAAGACCAGAAGGGCTCAAGCAGGAATGCACTGCCGCATCTGAACACAAAACGGCTGCCACTCCGGATCAACAAACCCACAACATGGCTATTCCTGTCACTTCTTCAGCTGCCCTACATCCTACAACAACAGAAGGACATTCTATCAGTATGTCTGCAGCTGAGTTAAATCCACCTGAAGTACAGAGGTATGTTGTGGAGCATATAGTAAAGAGCGAAGATGTAAACATACGTTCATCCCATAGGCTGCGCATGTTTTCTGGGAGACTGCCACACCCACAGCATGAGGTGGACTATGATACATGGCGCTCTGGAGTGGATCTCATCATAAAGGATCCAGCCATCTCAGAACTGCGAAGATCCAGACACATCCTTGATAGTCTTTTACCACCTGCAGCGGACATAATCAAGCACCTTAACCCTGACCTACCAGCAGAGACTTATATTCAACATCTTGATTCTGCTTATGGAATTGTACAGGACGGGGAAGAACTTTATGCGAAGTTCATGGACACGCTGCAAGACTCGGGTGAGAAGCCATCCGGCTACCTACAGCGACTTCAGGTGGCCCTGAGTTTAGCTGTCAAGCGGGGAGGAGTCAAGCAGGGTGAAGTGAACAGGCACCTGCTCAGCCAATTCTGTAGGGGATGTTGGGATAGTAACCTTATCTCTGAGCTCCAGCTGAAACAGAGAAAATCCAACCCACCTTCTTTTGCAGAACTGTTACTCCTATTAAGAACTGAAGAAGACAGAGAAGCTAGCAAAACTCTGAGGATGAAGCAACATCTGGGAACACCAAGACACAGAGTTGCAGCTCAAGCTCAGTTCGCAGTAGAAGAAGAAAAGGGGGTTTGTGCTGCGTTGTCCACTCTCACCCAGCAGATGGCGGAGATACAAAAGCAACTTGCCGCCTTAACTGCTTCCCAGTCTCGTCAGTCCTGTACTCCTGTCCCAAAGCAGCACCAGAAGCCAAGAACGGATACACAGGGGACTATATCACCTAATCCCAAGCCTGGTTTCTGTTTCAGGTGTGGGGAAGATGGACACATTAGACCACAGTGTGAGAACAGACCCAATTCTGCATTGGTCAATGCAAAACGCAAACAGTTCAGTGAAAGGAAACCAAAATGGCAGAAGCGGAATTCATCAACTGGACATTTAAACTAGATACAGTTTCTGTAATGGGACGTACAGGAACTGTGCAGGACCCACATTGTCCCGCAAAGGAGGAAAGGAACAAGGAGGAAATTGTTCACTGTGTAGACCTACACACTTGTCCGAAGGCAACCACAATGTTACCTCATGGGTTAGTTGGGTCAAGATGCACAACAGAGGTGACCCTAGCAGGCCATCCACAGAAATGCCTGCTTG
Organism: Simochromis diagramma; assembly: GCF_900408965.1. NCBI lineage: Eukaryota > Metazoa > Chordata > Actinopteri > Cichliformes > Cichlidae > Simochromis > Simochromis diagramma. The sequence continues at coordinate 2,936,702 of NW_024386945.1, read as the reverse complement.
ATACAGGATCACAGGTTACTACAATACCTGTATCCTTTTACAACAATCATCTTCATGAACAACAAATTCAACCACTCCGTGATCTTCTCCAGGTGGAAGGTGCTGCGGGTCAAACCATTCCATATCTTGGATACATTGAGATTTCCGTCAAGTTCCCCAGAGATTTTGTTGGTGAAGAGTATGAAGTAACAACATTGGCTCTAGTTGTTCCGGACGTACACCCTGACGTCCCCGCCACTGTGCTAATTGGGATGAACACCCTGGAACCCCTGTATGAACAGCATCTTAACCAGCATCCGAGCTATCAGCCTAGCACTCATGGGTACAGAGCGGTGTTGAAAACACTACAGCTGTCACACAAGCAGAAGGAGAATGGCAGCATTGGGAATGTGAGGCTACTAAGCAAAGCTCCAGTGCGTGTTCCGGCCGGCCGCACTATTGTCATCCAGGGCTCTGCCAAAGTTTCCACCCCATTGTTTAGCCAGAGTGTTCTCCTACAGCATCCTGCTTCTACCTTACCTGGGGGTTTGTGCGTCAGCAGTTGTCTCATCAACTTCCCAGCTCTTTCTCCATACAAGGTTCCTGTGGTTATTACGAATGAGTCGGAGCAAGATACCTTCATTCCACCTCACAGTGTCATTGCGGATTTGGAAACCTACCACTGCATCTTGTCTGAACATCACGTGACCCATCTTCCAGTCAGGAACACTATCACCAGCCTGAATTTTGATTTTGGTGATTCCCCACTGTCACCTGAATGGAGGACGCGAGTCATAGGCAAGCTGAATGACATCTCGGAGGTCTTTTCGCATCATGACTTGGATTTTGGATGTACATCAGCTGTCAAACATCATATTCCACTCCATGACAACACACCGTTCAAGCAACGTGCCCGGCCAATCCATCCACAAGATTTTGAAGCTGTCCGCCATCACCTGCGTGAGCTTCTGGAAGCCGGCATTATAAGGGAATCATCGTCTCCCTTTGCTTCGCCTATCGTGGTAGTCAGGAAGAAGAACGGTGAGGTCCGACTGTGCATAGACTACCGAAAACTAAACCTTCAAACCATCAAGGATGCATACCCCTTACCTAATTTGGAGGAATCCTTTTCAGCACTCACTGGTTCTAAGTGGTTTTCAGTGCTCGACCTGAAGTCCGGTTACTACCAGATCCAGATGGAGGAGGAAGACAAGGCAAAGACTGCTTTTGTGACTCCTCTTGGGTTCTGGGAGTTTAACCAAATGCCTCAAGGTGTCACCAACGCCCCAAGCACCTTTCAGCGCTTGATGGAGCGATGCATGGGGGACCTTCACCTAAAGGAAGTGCTCGTTTTCCTAGATGACTTAATCATCTATTCGGACACTCTTGAGGAACACGAACGAAGGCTGCTGAGAGTCCTGAACCGGTTGAAGGAGTATGGGTTGAAACTGGCACCGGAGAAATGTCGATTCTTCCAAAAGTCAGTAAAGTACTTGGGTCATATTGTCTCTGAGGAAGGAGTTCAAACAGATCCTGAGAAGATAGAGACCATCAAGACATGGCCGGTTCCCCAGACTCTGAAACAATTAAGATCTTTTCTGGGTTTCGCTGGTTATTACCGCCGGTTTATAAAAGACTATTCCGTCATTGCCAAACCCCTCAATGACCTGACTCGTGGCTATTCTCCAGTTCAAAGATCAAAGACCCTGAAAGCTCGCAAGATACCCACCTACAGGCCAAACCAACTCTTCGGGGAGAGGTGGGATACCAACTGTCAAGTTGCATTTGAAACCCTGATTGAGAAGCTTACAACTGCCCCGGTCCTTGGGTTTGCAGACCCGTCTCGCCCATACATTCTGCACACCGATGCGAGTGTGACCGGACTTGGAGCTGTGTTGTATCAGGAGCAAGAGGACAAACTCCGGGTCATAGCTTATGCTAGCCGCGGATTGTCGCAGAGTGAGAGCCGTTATGCAGCCCACAAGTTGGAATTCCTCGCCCTTAAGTGGAGTGTGACCGAGAAGTTCCAAGATTACCTGTACGGGGCAGATTTTACAGTGGTGACGGACAGTAATCCATTGACCTACGTTTTGACAACAGCTAAACTGGACGCTACTGGACATCGTTGGTTGGCTGCATTGTCAACGTACTCCTTTAAACTTCTGTACAGAGCTGGCAAACAGAATTGTGACGCTGATGCGCTCTCGCGACGACCTTACTCCTGCTCCAATGATGAAGTTTCTAATGACCATGAACTCATTCGTCAGTTCATTTCTCAACACACAGCTGATTCTGATGTCCTTCCAGAAGAGACTGTGAGAGCAATCTGCCAAAGTCATTTGGTCAGAGCCACACGGCCAGGTGACTGCGGTGAGGTTGGCCTCACACTTGTCGAGTCTTTGTCAGTTCAAATGGATACCATCCCTGACAGTTACTGTTCCGAGGACTGTCATCAGCTGCCTGTCGTTTCTACTCTTAACATCAAAGAGAAACAACACTCAGATCCCTGCATTCGAGAGCTTATTCACCAGCTTGAGACGGGGAACAGGGTTCCACCAACAGCTAGAGCTGAGCTCCCTGAACTTCCGTTCCTGCTCAGAGAATGGTCCAGGTTGGAGCTGGTGGATGGAGTCCTGTACAGGAGGAGACGGGACAATGGAGATCTTTCATACCAGCTTGTCCTTCCAGAGGAGCTGCGACCATCAGTCCTGAAAAGTCTCCATGAGGACATGGGCCATATGGGGATTGAACGTACACTCGACCTTGTCCGTACAAGATTCTACTGGCCTAAAATGGCAAAGGATGTTGAGCAGAAGATAAAGACTTGTGGCCGCTGTGTGCGCCGAAAAGCCCTGCCGGAAAAAGCTGCTCCACTTGTCAGCATAAAAACATCTCGACCCCTTGAGCTTTTATGTATGGATTTTCTTGCTCTTGAGCCTGACACTAGTGGCACTCGTGATATCTTAGTCCTAACTGACCATTTCACCAAATTCGCTGTTGCCATTCCAACACCCAATCAAAAGGCAAGAACTGTGGCGAAGTGTTTATGGGAGAATTATATCATTTATTATGGCATTCCTGAGCGAATTCATACCGACCAAGGGCAAGATTTTGAGTCAAGACTAATAAAAGAATTGTGTGAGTTTGCAGGCATTCAGAAGAGCCGTACAACCCCTTACCATCCGAGGGGAAATCCAGTGGAGCGATTCAACAGGACGTTGCTGGCAATGTTGGGGACCTTGGAGACAAAACAAAAAACAAGGTGGAAAGAGCATGTGAAACCGCTGGTTCACGCCTATAATTGTACCAGGAACGAGGTTACAGGGTTTACTCCTTACGAACTCATGTTCGGTAGAACACCTCGTCTACCTGTGGACCTGGCGTTCAATCTGCCACTGCGGGAATCCAAGCAAAAGAGTCACTCACAGTACATTAAGTCACTCAAATCAAGATTGGAGGAAAGTTTCAATATTGCCTCCAGTAACGCTACAAAAGCTGCCGATCGAAATAAGAAACGCTTTGACAACCGTGTGATACCATCAGCATTGGTACCAGGTGATCGTGTGCTTGTGAGGAATGTTCGCCTTCGAGGGAAGCATAAACTTTCAGATAAATGGGAGGAAGAAGTTTATGTGGTTGTCCATCGGGCTGGGGACCTCCCGGTCTACAAGGTAAAACCTGAGAACAGCGATGGACCTATGCGGACCCTTCACCGCGACCTCCTCCTTCCATGCGGCTTCCTCACGGACAGTGAGGTTAACTTGGAATTACCAGAGCAATCACTTCCTCATAGACCAAGAACTCGGCAGCAGAACCCGGATTTAAATTCCCTCACAGAACCTCTGGTTGAGGATGAGGACACAGGAAGCTTGGTTTCATTGTATGTTAATCCTCCAACGTTGCACTTCACTGTGGAAAAACAGAATCAATTTCCAGATTCATCTGACGGTGGGAGCCTAGGACCACTGATTTTGGATCCTTCAGTTGAAGTGGAAGTGCAAGGAGAACCAGCCTCTGTGTCCAGTGTTCTTCCTCCAGCAGTGGAGTCTGGTGGTGAGCAATCTGACTCTGATGTGGAAGAAATCCTACTTGAACTTGTTGAAAGTCACCCTGAAAACAGAAATAGCTTGCCTGAAAACTTACCTGGAAATGGAGACATACTTGTCGACATTCCTGTCGTTGCTGTTGAAGATTCTCCTGAAGAGTCTAGTGTTATTGAGCAGGACACTGACATAGGTGACGGGCTAAGACGTTCACAACGACAAAGAGCGCCACCTGATCGACTTCACTATTTCACTCGTGGTAATCCTCTGATTTCCGTTGTCCAAACAATGTTGCATAGTCTTTCCAATGCATTGGGCCATGAAGCTATCCGTCCTTCGTCTGTTCACGTTGTCTAGCGGTTTAACATGCGACGGGACGTGCATGGTTAAGGCGGGGAGGATGTAACCCACATAAAAATAAAAAGAACTGCGTCTATAACTAAATTGGAATCTTAAATTCCAACCGGAGCGTGTCCGTGAAGGCATCGTGACGCATCATGACGCACGCCACGCCGCGAGGCTGCACATGCCTGTTGTGACCAATCACATTCGCGAGGCACCGATATATGCCTTCCGGGTTGTCGCCTCGAAACGACGCGGGGGAGAGGTGTTAGCGGATGGAAGCAACAGTACTTTGATACCGCCGCGGGTAGATGCGTGGGGGCTCGTATGTGACATCGCACGTAGTGAATGTGCAGGCTAGTGGTGCCCTGGAGAGACCACAGCGACACCACTACTTTGGATGGCGAGCTAGGCCCAACGAGCCAGAACCCCAGCTACGACTTCCTGCAGTCTGGTAGGAGGCTGCTGCGGCCTACACTCTCCCCTCTTGGTTTTCAGTCCCCTAAATCTCACTTCCGAGATTTCAGTTTTGGAATCTTAGTGCTGATCATCATACTTCAAATTTCAACCTGTCTAGACTGTCATACGCGTTGGACTTATATCACTCATGGAATAAACTTTATGGACATTGTTTGCCAGAGGTTGGACGAGGTTCCTGCACTGCCGTGCAGCGGATATTTTACAAGCTTGAATTGTTTTATCTTTTCTTGTCTGCAGATTTTGTAAATATTGGTATTTGGTAATTGCACTTTATTTTCACTATAAATAATAACTGTAATCACAATATCTGTGGTTGTATGTTTATTGTACTTCACTCACCTCCTAGAGCCGAATCTGATATCTTCTGAATTAGCCCAATTACTCATAACCAACTTAAATTATTCTAGCTTATGTACTTGCTACAACTGCCCTCTATTTCTAATCAGCCATGCTTTAAAGCATGTTTGTATCTACCCAGCCTCCATGTAGATGCATTGATTAAAAGCAGACATTACAGGGAGTGCAGAATTATTAGGCAAATGAGTATTTTGTCCACATCATCCTCTTCATGCATGTTGTCTTACCCCAAGCTGTATAGGCTCGAAAGCCTACTACCAATTAAGCATATTAGGTGATGTGCATCTCTGTAATGAGAAGGGGTGTGGTCTAATGACATCAACACCCTATATCAGGTGTGCATAATTATAAGGCAACGTCCTTTCCTTTAGCAAAATGGGTCAAAAGAAGGACTTGACAGGCTCAGAAAAGTCAAAAATAGTGAGATATCTTGCAGAGGGATGCAGCAGTCTCAAAATTGCAAAGCTTCTGAAGCGTGATCATCGAACAATCAAGCGTTTCATTCAAAATAGTCAACAGGGTCGCAAGAAGCGTGTGGAAAAACCAAGGCGCAAAATAACTGCCCATGAACTGAGAAAAGTCAAGCGTGCAGCTGCCAAGATGCCACTTGCCACCAGTTTGGCCATATTTCAGAGCTGCAACATCACTGGAGTGCCCAAAAGCACAAGGTGTGCAATACTCAGAGACATGGCCAAGGTAAGAAAGGCTGAAAGACGACCACCACTGAACAAGACACACAAGCTGAAACGTCAAGACTGGGCCAAGAAATATCTCAAGACTGGTTTTTCTAAGGTTTTATGGACTGATGAAATGAGAGTGAGTCTTGATGGGCCAGATGGATGGGCCCGTGGCTGGATTGGTAAAGGGCAGAGAGCTCCAGTCCGACTCAGACGCCAGCAAGGTGGAGGTGGAGTACTGGTTTGGGCTGGTATCATCAAAGATGAGCTTGTGGGGCCTTTCCGGGTTGAGGATGGAGTCAAGCTCAACTCCCAGTCCTACTGCCAGTTTCTGGAAGACACCTTCTTCAAGCAGTGGTACAGGAAGAAGTCTGCATCCTTCAAGAAAAACATGATTTTCATGCAGGACAATGCTCCATCACACGTGTCCAAGTACTCCACAGCGTGGCTGGCAAGAAAGGGTATAAAAGAAGAAAAACTAATGACATGGCCACCTTGTTCACCTGATCTGAACCCCATTGAGAACCTGTGGTCCATCATCAAATGTGAGATTTACAAGGAGGGAAAACAGTGCACCTCTCTGAACAGTGTCTGGGAGGCTGCGGTTGCTGCTGCACGCAATGTTGATGGTGAACAGATCAAAACACTGACAGAATCCATGGATGGCAGGCTTTTGAGTGTCCTTGCAAAGAAAGGTGGCTATATTGGTCGCTGATTTGTTTTTGTTTTGTTTTTGAATGTCAGAAATGTATATTTGTGAATGTGGAGATGTTATATTGGTTTCACTGGTAAAAATAAATAATTGAAATGGGTATATATTTGTGTTTTGTTAAGTTGCCTAATAATTATGCACAGTAATAGTCACCTGCACACACAGATATCCCCCTAAAATAGCTAAAACTAAAAACAAACTAAAAACTACTTCCAAAAACATTCAGCTTTGATATTAATGAGTTTTTTGGGTTCATTGAGAACATGGTTGTTGTTCAATAATAAAATTATTCCTCAAAAATACAACTTGCCTAATAATTCTGCACTCCCTATATATATATCACACAATCATGGTTTCAGTTATTAACTTCTTTATCCATTTTGGGCTTTGAATCTACTTGGTTTCTTATTTATAAACCAAGCCAAATGTAAAAATTAATGTAAATTGACTTGTGGTTTGCCTTTAGTAGCCACACCCTAAAGACCATTGATACCAATGATATCGGTCATGGCAGATGGCCGCCGCTCTCTGAGCCTGGTTCTGCTGGAGGTTTCTTCCTGTTAAAAGCAAGTTTTTCCTTCCCACTGTCACCAAAGTGCTTGCTCATAGGGGGTCATATGATTGTTGGGTTTTTCTCTTTATGTGTTATTGTACGTCTACCTTACAATATAAAGTGCATCAAGGCAACTATTGTTGTGATTTGGTGCCATGTAAATAAAATTGAACTGAATTGAATATGTGCTTTGATTTCTCATACGGGGTGGAAAAGTGCCCGGACTGAAAGCCGCTGATACCACTGAAAAGTTGGAGCAGTTTCACACAGCTTTATGCTATATAAGATCCAGAATTTGAATTCTGTTGTTTTAATTTTTAAGTTTTAGTTCTTAGACTATTTCTGAGTTATGAGCATTTTGATAAGCACTGTATCTTTTTATTGAATTAAACAGCTTGGAGGAACTGAGCTAAGTATGAAACATAACCAAGCAAGTATCAATATTTTCCTACTACACATATTTGTGCTTTTGACAGACAATAAAAAAGTAATTAAATTTTCTACAAAGTTTTCAAAGTTCAAGAAATTAATATCATACATGATGAATTGGGCTACGTATATTTACAGTCCTTGCAATTCTCATTTACTTTCTAAATATTTATAATCAGAGCTACAAACTCTTTCTATTTTCTTTTTGTTTTTTTCTGTTACAGAATCAGGAGCCAGGCTTAGTCAGTCAATATGTGTCCTAAAGTGAAACATGACTGATAGAATTGTACTGTATGTAATAACCAAGCTTCACTGTACAAAATGGGTTAATCTATCATCTTTCTCTACATAAAACAGGCAAAATGTCTTCCAGACAGTTTTGTGCAACCTGTTCTTTCAATATGAATTGAGTTATGCTCCAATCAAACAAATCACAGCTTGTTCCAAACAGGGCCATGAGTAATGGATTGAAAAAGTCTGTATTTGATTACCCCTGCTGCCCAGGGTTGACTAAGATCCATTTGAGAGGCAGTGCGGTGGAATTCCAATATGGACACCCTCCAGCTATTGACCCTGTCTTTAAGTGGGCGCTGTGCTTTTAGTGTACTTACGCTGGTTGTTCCACATCTTCTTCCTCCTGGCAGTTTTGCAATAGTTTTGATGGCAGATCCGGGCTAGTTTTTCACTACACTGCATTATTGATGCGTCAGAAGATGTGGATAGCCTACTTTTTGTCATAAGCCACTGAGCGTACAAATGCAAGAGAAGGTGAGGGGTTGTGGTATAACTAGTTCAAAGTAATTACTGTGAGTTACTGCAACAGAACACAATATGATACACAAATATATAATAAATATACACATTGTATTGTACAAGCTGATCCAGTTAATGCGATGCCAATACCAACTGCTCAACTTTTTTGAGGCTGCTCTGAAATTTAGCATATCTTCAAAATATAAACCAGTTGCAGCAGTTTCATTTTTATTTTATGTTTTTATTTTATGTACACTTGCAGATATGTGTGTGGATACATGCAGTCCACTTTTATTTTTTTTAGTACCTCATGTCTGTTTCATGCACAGATAAACATCAGTGTCTCTGGTTGGAAAAGTCAAAATCTCCTCAAAATGCAAACATTTACAGCCAATGATGATGAACCATGATGTTACCTTGAAGTGAGGTTAAAAATAGAAGAAATCTGAATCTGAATCATCTTTATTTGACCAAGTTTGTGCACACAAAAAAGGAATTTGACTCTAGTTTGCTTTGCTCTCTGCATGTACAAAAAAAAAAGAAGCTCCTACCACGGACCATATGGGTACAAAAGTACCAGGCAGAAAGGTTTGATCAAATTGCAGGATATGAATGAAAAATATACTAGTAACAAAATTAAATATATTGAACTTCTTCATAACTAAACAATGTTACTGTTAAAGTATCTGAAAGCAATGGCTGTTCAGTGTTAAAAGCCAACACTGCTTGGTTACTGACGCAAGAATCCCTGCTGCTTTTCCTTAAGTTGTTTTCAAGAACAAACAGTTACTGATGTGAATCATCAGTATACTGGGCTAAGTGTCGAAAACATAGGAGCCTTGCTAACAGGAAGTGGACAAACAATCACAGGTCTGAAGTGCAAACTCCATGGGCTGAATGGCATTAGCTTTGTGTTTTTTAGCTTAATAAACTCAAATACAGTAGCTTTTCTACTGGTAACTACAGCATTGCCCAGTGACCCACTCAGTGCCACATGCAAAGAGCATTAAAAGTATCACTGATCAAAGCATTTAGGGCAAAATGCTAATATGTCATGTCAAAGATTCTTGAATGTCTTCAAACTAAATAGAACATAGCTGATACTGAAGTCTAAAACACTAGAAACATTTTTTCTAGAGCTAAAAACCACACGCATGGACACAACCAAACTAATCAAAACAGACACTGCAGCAGAAAGAGGAGACAAAGCATGGGCATCTGGCAACATACCATAACTTCAAGGCGATTTGTCACTAATATCACGCATTTTAGGAAAAGATTTAAGGATTAGAAAACGCTTTGTTTTTTGTGAGTATCATTTCCAAACTTGGAACACTCCAGAACTGCTCAGATCAGCTGTTGAGTGGGGCAATAAATACACAGATGAAGAGAAAATAAACCCAAAAAGAAATAATGATTCTTTTTGTAAAATGTCATAAATGTAAAATGCCAAAAATATAAGAGATAGTGAGAGCGAGTGAGAGCGAGAGAGAGAGAGAGAGAGAGAGATAGCGAGAGAGATGGAGCGAGAAGTATGTTCACAGTTTAATCCATAGATGGCAGTACTCTAACAGAAACAGAGCTGGACGAGCACATGCCACCGACAGTGTGCTCTGCAAGGACAAAATGCTGTCATAGGTAAGATTTTTTTCTTTTTCATAATTGTGATACAAATATCTTATAGTTATATAGGCGATTCCTAAAAAGAAAACCACAACTAGACATTTGTTAAAAGAATTTTCCAAACTCTTAATCATGCTTAATACGCTACAGAACTTTAGTGTATATTTACTGAAGCATATTATTTTTATTGTTGTTATTTTTGGCAAAATGTAATTTGGCAGGTGGGTAGATGGTGCTCTGCACATTTCTCTAACCCGCCGTGTTTGTGTTTGTATGTGTGTGTGATTAAATATTAACGTTTAAAATCTTTTACTTTTTATAACTCCACGTTTTGTACTAAAACTGGTGAATTATTAAATGGTAGCCGACATAAATGTTTATTTCTTTTATATATGATTAATGTTTGGGCGGAAGCAGTTAACACCATAATGAGCGTGAGGAGTGTGAGGGGGCTGGGTCTAAAAGCGCAGTGTGCCAGCATACACAGACTACTGTACATTGATGGAGCCGATTTCTATGAGTCCGGCAGAGCCCTGTGAGAAAGCCACGCTGCGGGTCTGAACCGATGCTGCGAAATCACAACGCCAGATGATGGCAACTCTGGCCACGGCTTGTACATAACCTTCATGTCCTACAGAGCAGCTGGGAGGACGGTGAATGCCAAACTGAAGGAATGTGCCGTTTCTGTGACATGGTCTGGTAAAGTAACAGGTCAGTTCAGATGGTGAAGGCTCTGCCACGAAGTTTACGCGCTGAATTCGGAATTACCGGCGACGACGAAGGTTTCAACTTCAATGAATGACGCCGTCCCTTCACAGGTTCCGTATGCGTACAGGCTGTATTTATAAATTGGAAGAAGTAGGCTACTGACTATTCAAACTATCCTGAAAGGCACAGTTTGACCTGCTCGAGCATTTGGAAACATTTCTTACCCGCTTTGGAACTGAAGCGAGTCCAGCGCATCAGTTAAAGCCCAGAAGACAGCAGCAGCATTGGAGGGAACAGGATAGGGATAACCGGGATTTTCACTTTAAATGAAGAGGTGAGTGATGATCAGCACGCTCGTTAAGGCTAAATCAGCCTTACCGGGCACAAATATTTGCGTAAATCCCCTATGACTGTCAGCCACTCTGTTCCTCAAAGAGCTAATATCCGACACTGCGGAGAGTCAACTGTGGAGAGGCATTTTTCATCTCAGGCTGCAGGCTGTGTGCAGTGACGGGGTACATTGTATCGTTGCCACTGCTCCCACTAGAATGACAAGGTGGCATTGTAAATACCGTGCGGGGTTTATGCATTTAAAAGCACTGCAGTTAGATCAACAAAAGGCTTTACGCACAGTCGTTGGTCTGTAATCTTTTACATTAATGCCATTTACTCTCCTTCTTTCCCCTATTCATTAGAATTTGGTTGCCTCACAGTACATAAGAATTACTGGATTACAGTAGGTTTTACTGAGGTGATACATCATAAGGTTAGCATCATTCTTGCTTGTTAGTTTCTTCTGATTGTGTAAGTATATAATGAACTTACTTGACCAGAGGAGTTATTTTTAGAGTGCTTATAATGCGTTGCTTGCAGTCATCACAGAGCTTGGCTTTCTAATAATTTTGATTTGTTGACCTTGTTGGCGTCTCACAATTACACATGCATGGTCTTCCACACAGTATCCTCAGGAAATAGCCTTTGTGTGTTAACAAAAAAATCAAAATTTGCTTTTGACTACACATAGTTATTACTTTTGATATACTGGCAGGTAACAGGTTACAGATCTGGATCCTTGCCTTTCTGCAACAAGTGATCTATGAATTTAAAGTCAGAATGACTTGGAGATTGTTAAATATCTCACTTCAAAATGACTTGGTCTCACAACGTGACATTATGCAAATTTTGCCACTTTTGTCGCCTCCTTCTCAAGTGGCAAAATCAAAAACCTAAACTATAACACTGAAAACAACAACAACGTAATGTAATAGTGCCAGCTGGCAACAATTTAGTATTCCAGGTTGACTTCAGACCTCGTCTGTCCAGATCAGCAGATGCACCTACAAATCTTCCTTCTCTGTCTGACTGCCAGTTCACCAGCAAGCACCCATGACAATGACTCTAAAGAAAATAAATGTTGTCTTAAGTAGAAAATTGCCTTACATTTGCATGAAAATGACTTACATCTGCTACGGCTGATGGGTAGCATATTAATCCCTCGGCTTGTGCAATCAAAACCCCTTCCTTCTTGGTGCAATCAGGGTTTTTTTTGCATCTGAAGCGTGACCCATTCAGATAATTATTTTAATATCCATCTCAAAATGAAACAGTAGCTTGACCCCAAAGCAACCACCAGGGTGGAAATTGCTGCCTTTGGAAGAACAAACCAGCACTCAGCATTGGTTTGATTATCACATTCTGATTATATTCACCCAATTAACTCCAATCTAATGAAGAAAAAGGAGACATTCTGTAATATTGTGGTGCTTTCATTATCCGATTGACCAGCCAGCAGCTGCTATATGACTATGCTATTTTCTATTTAGTTCAACTTTATTTTTTATCATTTATGAATCTTCTGTAACCCATGTCTGTATTACTGTTAGTTAAAAACATTTCTGCTGTTCATCATGTGAAATATTTCTGAGAGCATAGAATTTCAGTTCATTTGTTCCCCTTTCAAATAATGGAGGATATAAGCAGAAATGTTAAGAATTCTGCTCAATGAATTGCTTTCAAGTGAAGTCTTTGAACTCATGCCGTTCAAGAACGCCTTTTGAGAACCAAAACATCACACATCCATCCAATCAATAAGGTTAACCTCACCAAGCTGGAGAGAAATTGCTTTGACTGGACAAAGTTAGATCAAGCTTTGTTGATGCTTCTCTGCCGCTGCTTCCCCACTTTACCTCTTTATAAGGGGCTATTTTGATTAGATATTTAGTGTCGCTGTGTCATCAGCAGTGCATTCTGGAATGATTTGCATAGGTCTGTACTTTACTTCTAGATTTCCCCAGGGAATGTTTCAATCTCTCATTCTTTAATAGTGTAGTCTGAGCAGCGTACAGCATAGATGCATTTTTGTTTGAATTATTCTGGATATTGTCTTCATGCCAAACATCTTTTGGAATTTCATTTGCTTTGTTTAAATGAATGACCTATATCAGTTTCTTAAGAGAAGCTGGTCCTCTAATGTGCTCTGCCTTGTTTGAAGAGAGTCTAAGGCATCATAATCTCCTGGACAAGGCTGCCTGTCGCTACAGCTACCGCTGCCACCATCAGCATCCATCAGTATCTGCGACAAACTCTTGCTGGCTCAAGAGCGTCCTCTGTTGATGAAGAGCAAAGAGTCTAAACAAGGAGCTGAGTTAATTATTTGGCTATAATGTGAACACACAGCCCCTCTCCGGTCGAGTCCTTTTACTTGGACTCTTTAGCAGCCGTGCTGATACTCAGAGCAGTTTTTTAAAAGCACAATTTGCTGCTGAATGAGTTGTTGCTGCTTTTCTCACCACCAGCATTCACACAGCATGCCGCTTGCTCCTCTTTGGATTCCCCCCTTAAGGCAGCCACAATTTAGCTTGAGAGATTTTGACAAGTCGCTACGCATGCAGGCAGAATCCTTGACCTATTTCTTAATGAGTGAATACTGCAAATGTGCTCAGCGGCTGTGTATTCCGAACACCCCCCCCCCACCCCAAGCTTACAACAACCCCCACTATCCCAACTGTCTTTTGGTTTCACACATACATAAACACTTGAACACATGCTGATAACGGTGCTTTTGTGGGTTCACCGACTCATTCTCTTATAGATATAGGTCCTCTCTTTCCTATCTGATAGAGTGTACAAATACTGAGTGTTTGTTTTAATGCAATTGGCCTCCTGTCTTCCCTCACTGTGGGCTGTTTATCTGAACCTCTCAACTGTCCAGCTGTCACAACAGAGATCTCAATCTACTTGACCCACACACGCTCCGCTCACTCAGCCTTGCTATGCACATGCTTGTGTCTGGAATCTGTATTTATGTTGAGTGTGTGTGTCTGTGTCTGTGAGCGAGAGAAACAGAATTGACATAAGAGAGATCTGGATCTTTGGTGATAATGATCAAATGGAGCCAGGGAGAACATTTAGTCTGTGATGAGTTTTGTTGGCTTCAGTGAAAAGCAGAAGATCACAACCACTACTCTGCTCAATTTATATCTTCCGTGCTTGCTCTCTCCCCTCTGGATACTGATTGTAAAAAGTTTTTTTTTTTTTTAAACTGATCTCTGATGAGTCTTGCATCAGATTCCAAGTAGAGAGAGTTTCTTTAGGTGATGATTATCCTATCAAACGTTTGTACAACGGCTCATATGTTAAATTAGGAGTGAAAGTCTGGAGCTCTGCTTGTGGATTACACCACAAGAAACTTTTGATTCTCAGATATTGGTGAGGCATCATTATGAAGTGTTTTTTCAATTTCTTAGTGCAGAAAGAGCTATTCAACACTTTGTACCCATTTAAAAAAACTGTTATCCAATACTTGTTCTGCTTTCTGTGTTTTTATATCCTCATTTAAAGAAGTTCCCCTGATATTTTGAACCTATAGATGCCAGGGAAGATACAGGACAGAATTACTCTTTGATAATTTCCACACAATGGCAGATGTTTGAAAACACCACAGGGCTACATTTAATGGTCTAGTCATGCTGCTGTAGCCGTTTTCATCATCTTGAGTAGTTGTGCTTGTTGCCTTCAGTGACTTATTGAATCGTTGAAACCATTTTAAATTGATGACTACAGGCCACTACATTGTTAAGTAGCAGCTTGCTCAGTATGAACAACACATAGCACAGAGTGCAAAAATCAATGCCACTTTGCATTTCATTTTTCATCATATACAGTGAGTACTTGAAAGAAAAAAGCCACCTTTTCTGCTGTAGCAGTTACCGTGCTGGGATTTTTATTCTCTGTAACTCTGTGATAAGCCTGTTGAGAGAGTTTGTTTCCCCATATCTGTCAAGCTGTTGGCTTTTTTTTTCCCTTTCCCCCCCCCCAACAAGATATAGGCTGTGTGTGTCTCCAGCTTCCAGACAGGCTCCAGCCGGTCTCATCAGAGGACCAAGAGGGAATGGTTAACAGTGGCCAGTCCAGATCCTGCTCTCCCTATTGATGGTGGCAAGTTTAGCAGTGAACCCCAATGCACACTCTGCTGTCCCAAAGCTTGCCAGCTTGCTGAAACAAAGCCTTTTGTAGGGCCACTAAATCCAACAGATGGAGAAATGGACAGTAAATGAAAGTAGAGGGAAAGGGGAATAAAGGAATTTAGTGGAGCATGTTTGTGGGTAGGCATTTAGGCTGCTCCTTTGGGAAGCCTAACACTCTTACAATGCAATACTGGCAGAACTTAACTGTTCTCTCCTTGACATGATGCAGCAGCAGCAGCTTTGGGCCTCTATGTGAGAGGAGAAGGCAGTCTGCTCACGAATGCTCTCCAGGGCCTGGGAAGCCTTTATTAAGATGTTAATAGAACTGACTTCATGACACATTTCCATGGGACAGGATCCCTTGCTTCTGCCATTCTTTAGTGCCTCAATCTGCCTGCCACAATCATCAGTCTCTCTCCTTCACACAACAGCCTGTTTAGGCATTCAGCCCCATTTCCACATTCCCCTGCCCAGGCACTCTCACTTTATCTGATCTCTGCTGTCACAAACCATCCTATATTTACCACGTGTAACAAAATTACGCGATGCCAGTGATAAGGGCAGGAATCATGGCATGGGTACCCGCAGAATAACAAGTCTGGCTGTTTGTTTGTCACTGATCTTCTCACCGGCTGGAAGTCAGACTGTCACCCCAGCAAGCCATCAAGGCTTT
The DNA here is from genome assembly GCF_900408965.1 of Simochromis diagramma. NCBI lineage: Eukaryota > Metazoa > Chordata > Actinopteri > Cichliformes > Cichlidae > Simochromis > Simochromis diagramma. Next base: position 2,920,907 of record NW_024386945.1, on the reverse strand, counting down.
TATGATTTTTATTTCTCCAACCACCGTTTTCCAGATCACTAACTATATTCTTCCTCCTCGTTCGCTTTAGTCCTCAAACTGCTTCCAAGGTTGCCTATGAAGCTACAGCAGCTACAAAACAAGAGACAAGAAAGACCTCAAGCTTTACATCCAAATACCTTGACTGACTTCATTTTCATGAAAGGCACTGAATGCATTGTCTCTACCATTTTCTCCTTTCACATGTATTTGAATATAAGTCAGTTTAGCCTGGCACCATCAATAATCAATTAGCTGGTGTCACGGGAGGATGTGCGTTTTTGTTTGGTGGAAACTCAACAATAAGTGAGCAACAAAAGGGAGCAGGAGAGAGAGGCAGGGTGGGAGGGGGCTTCTGTTAGACGCCAAGGGGCAGCTGTCAGGAGCAGATGACTGTGTGTGTGTGTGTGTGTGTCATATGTTCACAGATCCATGTGTTTGTGTCCATTTTAATTTATTTTAGTTTGACTGTGTGACACTTTGTGTGTGTGTGTGTGTGTGTGTGGGTCTGTGTGCATGTTCAAGACGATATACCAGGGTAGGCAGTAAGGGCAACAACATGCTGCGCTGCCCACACTGCCCCCTGGTGATGAGGATGCCCCTGCCTGCCACTGTTACCATGGTTACTACAGGAAAAGGGGTGCAGACATTACTTGTCTAGTCTGCTCATGTGCTATAGGGGAGTCCGGCCAACAGCAGCTTTGTCCCTCCCATATAAACTGAGGCCAATTACAACTAGAACCACTTTCAACTCAAAGGGGCTGTTATGGCCATTACCCCTTACAACTGTCAAACAATGTAAGTATTTGCTCTGGAATTGCAAAATGAAGAAAATCTGTGAATTTACGTGCACTTAATTTTCTCTGTAGTTAGTGTATTGACTGAAAAAATGTTAGCATCGAAAAAAAGCTCAAATTCCCTCATTGGGCTCCAACACTCAGTGACATGTTGGTGCTTGCACTTGTGCTGTCTTGTTACTATTTTGCACTCAGCTGTGGCCTTATCTGGGTTGATATCTTCTCTCAGTATGAGGCAGGATCTTTGAGTCATCCTCATCCTTCAATAGAAAGAAAACAGATGAAAAAAGGGGAAATAAGGCCTTCTAAAGTTGTTCCTGAGTTAGATCGCAAACAGAAACTGTCTGGAAAAGTCCTCCCCCTTCCTCTGCTATCTTGTTCCTTCTGTTGCGTGCACACACATCTTCCTGATTAGCTTTTTCCACTGTCGTCGACCAAAGTAAATTGTGCTAAATTGATGATGAAAGACCTTGAAACTCCCACAACTTCAAAACACAGAATCTGCCCCACTGTGGCTTCTTATTTCCTTGCAATTTTGATAGAGGCAAAAAGGAAAACAATTAATGAGTTGGCTTCTACTTGCAAAACTGCACATGTAATTTAAAACTTTTTTTCTTTTCTTTCTTACTTGAATGCTTGATCAGTTTCTGAAGGTACAGGAAGAAAGATCCTGGATGCATGATGAAAAAAAACCAGTCTGGACTAGAGTTTGTGCCGCCAGCCTGTAGACTGCAGACTCTTTACTTTGGCCCAAGGTGATTTATAGTGTCCACGCCAGAGGAAATGAATACTCCTCCGGGATAACATTTATGTTTATGCATGAATCCGTGACTCTGATCCACACACTGAAACCAGCAGGAGAAAAGGGATGAAAGGTACTTAAAAAAGGGAGGCAGCTTGTCATGAAGCCCACACAAAGTCTGTGAGGACATGTCGTTACTTTCCCAACTTGCTGTGACCCAAACCATTAATAACATTTTATGAATGTAATTGCTTTTGTTGTTGATTTTTCACCTCTGCCCAACCTTTTAGATTACAGCTCAGCACACCATAAGCATAGGGCTTTGTGAAATGTGTGGGATACTGAGGAAGTAAAAACCTCTTCCTTTTTTTTTTTTTTTTTTTTTTAAGCAGTAACTTTTAGGGGAATGTGTCGTGTCAAAATGAATCAGCAAAAGTTATCACTGTGAATCACACTGTACAGTGTTTATATTAACAAGGTGAATCTATAATGGGAATGTTGGATGTTGTTGCTCCACCACCCTTACTTCCTAGTGCCCTTTGCTATCAAAGAGGAACGCTGCATGTACTCAGCAGGAGCTCACCCAGACAGGCATGTTTTTCTTCCTCTGTCATAACCAATGATATATGAAAGATGACAGCAATGTCTTCTTGTTACCTACAAAGAAAATTATTATCATGTGATGTGATGCCATGCTAAACACATAATCAAAATTCATCACATTTTTCGACCATCAGCTGCAACACAAGTTGTGGGCGTTTGGCCTCATTTACTAGCAGTTTATAATTACCACTACCACTACTGCTACTATTGCTGTTGCTGTTGCCTTTTGGACATTTACAGTTTTCCAAAACAACACAGGCCACAAAATGGCCTTACATAGCCTGTAAAGAAAACAAAATACTTCATGGAAGGGTTTAGCTTTAACCTTTATTTAAAAATATTTCAGTGTTCTATGTCTCATCTTAGCTTAAACTATCTCATCTTTAATTAAAAATGACTTCTGTCTTTTCTAATACGATCACTGAGTCTAAATTCTTGGCACGTTTCCACTGATACTGAAGTATCTGGATTTTTTTTAAGTTAAGTCTCTCAGCTCAAGAGTTTCTCATTTCGAGCTGACAGATCGCGTATTCCTTTTCCTCCACCTGTTTTTCTCGTAGCCTTGTAGATGAACTGTTTTTAGCCTTATAGTTTTTAAAAAAAAAATATAAATATATATTCATTTTGACATCCAAATAATTTTCTTTGTTTTGAGCCACAGTGAATGTGTCAGGGGATATTCTGAAACTTATTTCACTTTCAACAAGATTTTCATCACTCTGGTGGAAACACTTGGAGAGGCGCGCCTTTTCTGGCTTCCTCCTCGGACACTATTGTTTCCATCAGAGTTTGTCATGCCTTAGTGGTGCAAGCTTGTCTCCTACAACATCATCACCACTTTCTCTGCTTCACTTGGAGTGAAACGGGCTCAGCTGTATGCAGATTGCCCAAGCCTGCTGGGATAGAAAAAGTTACTGGCATATTTATTGTGGTAAGAACAAAATAAACCTGTGCATATGTTTCAAAAATTCAACAGTAATTTTGCATACATTACTTTTTTTTTTTTTTTTTTTTTTTGTGCAGGGCAAGAATGTAATGTTTAAGGAGAATGAAACAAGATATGAGACAATTATTCAGATTGTGACAACCAAACCTTTTGCCGTGGACCGTTTGAAATCCCTGTGTTGTCCATGAAGATGTTGATTAAACATGACTGCTCTGAAACATCTTCCTGCCTAAGGGAGGCAAAGTGGAAGAAGGGAGGTGAGTAAGCAGAGAGAGTGAGAAAACTGAGGATTGACTGGGCAGGTTTGTACTTGAAAGCAATGAATGAACATCCTTTCTTGTCTTAATCTGCTCCAGTTAGGGAATTATGCTATAGAAGTTAATACATTATCCACACAGAAGGTGCATTCAAAGTATATTTGACATGTTATTGCCACTACAGGCCCAGTTTTACTAGACACATCTTTATTTCCTCATTCATCTTGCAGTAAGAGCTAGAGTAAAGCTGGGAATTAGAAATATTTTTCTCTCTGCAGAAGGCATCTCTGAGCGTGTAAGTACAATGTTTACTGTTAAGTACTTTACACAAGCCTCGTTGCCTTTGCTGCCGCAAGTCCTCCCCCACATTTCTCAGAAAACATGTTCAACCTGACAGGGGTGAATAGGTGAGGTGGATTTGCATTTATTTACAAAGTATGCACAATGTTTCAGGCATATTTTTGTGCACATACTGTTGAATGAAAAATAATTTGCTTTTGCATGAATTTAAGTCCCCCAAAGAGTGTCCTTATTCAGCATTTTTTTTTTTTTTTTTAACAGAAGTAGAGTAATTTATTTTTTAGCTACACACTGAAAGTGTCCATGTTTTATTTGTTCTGGGGATTTACATTATGCAGTATCATATCCTCTGTGTCCACTCTCCACTCATCTGTCTGCCTCTTCTCTTCACCTTCCTTTCCTGTGAAAGGGAGAAGCTGCAAAGGTGGGTGGAGGCATGCCAGAGGGTACTGGCATATGGCTGGGAAATCGTAGCGCATTTTTGCATTCACCTGTGTTTTGGGACCATGGCCTGCATTCTGCTTTGCATCGTCAAACCAAAAGGAAAATTACAAAATGGAAAACAGGAACGGGCTACTGGGCTACTGGGCATTATGTTACTGTTGAATAGAGTGAGAATGTGCATACGTATACTTTCCATCATTTCAGGGCGCACAGACACGCTTATTTCGCTGCAGTGTGCACAGACATGGACTTGCCCGATAAAGGACACCTTTGCTTTGTTTATTTTGTTGAGGCACAGTGTTTTGGGGTTGTGTTCAACAAAGCATTAGTAGCTTCAATGGCTTAAAGTCTAAAAAAAGCTAAAATGGGGTGTCTCTGCTTGCTTGGCTCCCTGTGGTGCAGAAAATGTACAGTAGCTCTGTGTCAATGTAAACAACTCCACCTGTGTTTGCATACTATTACTTGAAACAACCAGTCAGGAAAGGGAAAGCAAAGGAAGCAGAATGAAACTGCAGGCTGAAGACTAGCCAGACTAATTTCGCTGCAGGAGACTTTGTTACGTTAATTTAGTGCAAAGCCTTTAAAACACAAGCTAAAAAAATGTGCTTCAAACATAATGCGTCTGCTTGTAATGTTTGACAATAAAGGGTGTTTCCCAGGAAGAGAAAGTGGTTGCAGAATGTAAATGCAGCTATACTGAACATAACCAACAGTGAGATGTCATTTATGAGTTTGCTCTGCACTTGATGCTGTTACTAAGACTTCATCTTGTTGAGATTTTCTGACTCGGATCATGATTTTAGATTTGTGTCTTGGATGCATGTGATCAACCTCTATAAACACAGAATCAGAGCTTCTTAATTGAAAAACTGGCGTATTGCTCCTGTTTGTCAGCACCTTGATCGTGACTCATCAAGGTCACAGGGTCACACTTAATTCTCAAAGGGTTCCCAGTACCAGTGAAATGCAGCATTCCCAGCCTCTTTTATAAAACAAAGGAAGAAACAGGGAGGTCTGGGATTTTTGCTTGTGATACTGAGTCAGACAGGAAGAGAAGAGGAAGCTGGAAGGGAGTGACGGAACCGGAAGACAAGGCTGTTTTCGTAGGAGTGAAGGGCACCATTTGCCAGAGAGAGGTATAAAAAAAACAAACCCACTGAGAACATTTGCACTGGGCTAGTTAAGGAAAACTGAAGACCTGGGATCAGCTGACTAACCATGCTTTGGTGATCTCACCGGATCTGCATCTACATCCTTGTAGATGATGTAGGTGTGTGTTGAAGTGTAATACTCCAGACTAATGGGAAAACACACTCTTTCTTAGTGGGTCCTAGGCAGACTGAAACAGCAGTGAACCAACCACCAAGTGTCCTAATTAGCCCACTTCAGCATGTTATTCTGCCCCAGCTGCTCCTATTTATGTTACTGATGAAATGCTGAATGGGGCTTTTTTCCCCCCCCTTGGTTACATTTTCTCGAGGGTAGCAAATAGTCGATTTTTATCGTTTTTCTCTTTCCTGTTATTGCAGTTTTTTGCTGGAGTATGATTATATGTTTTCTCTACTGCTGATGTAGTTTATGGGAAGCCGCACCAGCAGGGCTGTTTTGTTTGGCTAAAAAGGGTGGCTGCTAAGTACTCAATCCAGTGTTTTGCCTCCCCATATCCCCCAACTAAGAAATGACAGAATCTGGTGATAGAGAGAAATACTCTGTTTGCCCACTGCTGTGTTTATGGTGACTCCATTGTGGGCTTTAGTTTCATCATATATTCTGCAATAGCACACTAATCATTGAAAGAGTTCAGTGAGATTTATCTGTTGAATGCAGCGAGCTGGCCTACTTGTTGAAACTTCATTTTACTGCTCTACTAAACCTGCAGACTATGATCACATTTAAAGTAGTGAAGCCACAGCATTTCTCCCTGAGCTTCATCATCTATGTGTGCGGCCTAAAGAAAGAGTTAATGAGGGAGAAGCTGCCACAGAGGAATTCAGAGTCTTGGTTTGGCATTGGTCATAGTGACCAAGTTAGGAAAGCTCGTTTCTTTGATTTATGTTCATTTATTATTCCTCTGTCTGTTTTTGAGTCGTGTCTTTGTTTCTCTTGGTCTTTCCTTTCACGCTCTCCTCTGTTTATTGCACTTTTCTTTTTTGACTTTCTGTCTTTTTGTCTCTGTATCTTGCAATCTGGGATCCGGTCCCTGCTTACTTTACGCCCTTAACAAGGAGACAGATGGTAATTTTAATCATCGTTCTAGCAGAGATTAGTCTTTGATCAATTTTAATGCTCAGAATACAACCGCTACATTTAGCTTGAGAAAGGGGGAGGCTGGGCTTGTAAAAGTGATTTGGTGACTAAGGAAAGGCAGAATACTCCAAGATAAGTCCTCTATCCAAGTATTTCTCATGCCCAACATTTTACATGCAGTCAAAGCGTTGTTAGAATTACAGTCTAGTTAATACTTGAGCTGGATTTGGGAAATTTGTTCTCTGATTTTTTTTTATTTATTTATTTTTGTATTTTTGTTTGTTGTAATACCCCGTTGAGACCTGCTTATGTGCATGCAAGTATATGTGATTACTTCTATGCTACGCCTTCCAGAGATCCAATCCTCTTTGCTCTTTGGGTGACTATATCAAGATGTCGTACAAGAACACTACTGACAGACGGTTATATAAGGCTGGGTGGCCACATATAAAATATGGTCTCTGGTGTCTGCCTGAAGAATACAGATGGCCTGCCTGTCTACATGTTATATTTGCAGCAAGAGCAGGGAGAGAGACTCGGGAGTCTCTGGCCTGTGAAAATGAGTGTGAAGCACTTATTCCCAGAATGGCTATAGTAGCTCTTCATACAGCTCTGACACACTCAGAGCAGCTCTGTAGTCACAGATCGTGTACATTATAGGCATTTCACACACATGCTTTGCTTGTAAATAATATTGGTGTGCAGTTATTGTGGTTATATCAGTCAATTATATTGACATTTAGGCTGTTTACATTTCCGTAGTTCATCAAAAAGAGCAATACCCAGCCCACAGCTGACGCAGCAGCAGAGTGGACCAAGCAACAAGCAAGCTAGCCAAGTGAAGTCTCTAGATCTTTACTATTCCCTGGTCGTTTGTGTCCGTGGCGCCGCTTTCAACATGGCGAGTATTGGATCTCTTTACTGATCCCTGTACTTCATCACAGTGCGTATGCTGATGCTTGGAAACATTGATCTAAGCGGCCTGGAAGATGTGTACTATATGCCTAATACACAGATTATGAAATGCTTTTCAGTGATCAAAATAAGAACTTGGTCAATAGCCTGATGACTTTTGAAAGAAAATGGTTAATTAGTCTTTTTGTGGCAGCGAAACAAAAAATAATTATTTAAAGAAAATATAATTGTTTGAAAGTGCTTCAGCCAGTCAACACATGAGTAAATGGAGCTTTTTACATCCCAACACTCTGTGTAACGCAGCTTGTAGGACTCTTTCTTTATCTCTCCAGTATATGGAAATTGTCTTTTAGCTCCACTCGTATGCTTCAGCTGCGGCTGTATGAAACACTAAAAGATAACATTCCCATATTAAAGCAAAGTCCTCATAAGGAGGTTGGCATGGGTGGGGCAGGATATTTTCAAGTGACCCTGGTTCATTTCACATTTGGTCCGTTTTGTTTTGCACTATTTTTTTTTTTTTTCTCCCTTGCCTTGCTTTTTTTAAAAAAAAAACCTTACTAACATTAGGATTAGGAAACATTCATGGTACCGGTTCAAACACACTCCTTCGAAAGTAACCCTTCTTGTTGACAAATGACAAGTTGGAAGTGACCCCTCAGTATCAGGTATGTGATACCTTGTCCATCAAAGTAGACAGACAAGGTTATCACATACAGTAAGTGGCATCTTGTGCCAGATGACACCTTGTGTGTAAGGACGTTTCGCCATCAGTTTTGACAGACACCATGAAAGTGGGTTGAATGAGCAGAATATTAATAATCTAAGTTTATGTATCTGCATCGCAGGTATAAGGACTACAGAATCAATGGAACATACAGCCACCAGTTAATATTGCCAATAGCAGTTAACAAGACAAAGAGCAGCAGATACCAGAAACCAATATTTTCACCATTTCTAAATTGCAGCACAAATCTGCAGTATGCTCTACTAAAAATGCATTTTGGCTTATATCTGTTAGATTATACATCTGTGATCAGCCAGTATCGTTAGTCAACGCTGACTGTTGTGCAGGCAGCATTCTTATCAGATTTGCTTGTACTTCAGCTGTATCATGTTTTATTTGTGTACTAGAGTTTTTCTAAATAAACATCTCATATGTTTAGCAAAGTTTATAACAATCTTTGTTCTGTGTGTGTTTATTAGAAAAGTGTTTGCCTTGGTGACATGCCTGCTAGATTCTCAGGACACTATCTGACAGGAAACCAGCAAGTGCTGATTTTCCACCGTATCCCAGCCAGAACTGCATCCTGTACGGGGCTCACATGGAACAGGCCGGAAGGCATGCGTGTGTGCTTCAGCACTGATCCAGCAATTCACTCAGTCAGTCATCTGGCTTGCTCTCTGTGCTCTGTCCCATCATATTCAGTCCTGTCCTGGCATAGCCTGGCAGCAGCTGCTGCACCCCTGAGGACGATCAGGTGGATTGTTATACGCCCACCATGCGCAAGACTGAGTTAATGCTTACTGCAGCACTCACTACTGCTTTATTATTCATATTCATTGCAAACCCTAGTTGGACTTGCATACAAATGTAGTGTAAGCTTTCCTGCGAGCTGTGGTCTGTAGTAGCAGTGTAACTTTGCTTTGCTTTGTACTGTACTTTACCCATTTGAGAAATGTTTGGAAAGCTTTCAAATCAGCCTTTGAAATTAAGCATTTCTTAATTGATTTAAAGGTAAAGATCTCCTAGTGGAGCAAAGTTTGCAGGTGGTTGCAGTTTTGTTGTGGGAACTGTGGCACATTTGGGTCCAATTCATCTCCTTTCTGCTCTCTTTATACCTGATGATTATTTTCAGTGTACAGACAGACAGTCACTACCTTTGTTTTTGTTTGTGGTCTGTTGTGCGCAGTCTTGACAGTAACCAGGCCATTCTGCTTGCTCGGCATGTATCCTTCTGTGTGAATAAGCACCCAATTTCCTCACCACATGCTGTTATTGCCTCTCGTCCAAAGGGAGATTGGGCTAAGTAACTAACCACAGACTGATTTTGTGGTGTTTTATCACCCCTGATGAAATTAGAAGGGCCTTGACCAGGCTGAGGTAGAGAGAGAAACAGACTGAGAGAACAGGAGAGAGGTTGAACCCTGCTCAGCTGTGTGATAATGCATCTGTTTTATGTGTCCAAGCAAAGAGCTCTCGAAAATAGGCTTTAATGGTCCTTAGACAGTAGTGTGTATTCGAGAGGCACACAACATTATGCTTGTGGTCAAAGCCGATTGTGAATACAATGGGTAAAAGTTTCTTTTCATCCTGTAGGGGTTCACAAAAAATACCACAACATTAATTTAAGTTTGCTTTGATACTTTACTGGTCAAATGTTAATTAGATTACCAGACAAAAAATGAGTTACATATGTTTATAGGTTTTTTTCATATGTTTCCATATTAAGGTCACAGGTTTTAAAGTCTCATTATCTTTGCCACTGTAAACAGAGACGCTGTTTGCCTTTGGTCAAACTTCAGTGTTTATTCAGGTTTTATTGCAAAAAAGGATTGGACTTTGTGAGGACAAAGCATGACTGTTATACTTCTGCACTCACTGTGGCAGGAAAGAAGAGTGGGTCATTAGGGTTAGGCGGTTTAACTTCTCACAAGTGCTGCCATTGCAAGGTAGCAGCCTTACGTTTGCGATAAGACAGTCCGGTGTGTTTGTACAGAACTGCGGCTGACCCTTTTAAGAGTTGGGGTTTGAGAGAACTGAGATCTGTGCTGAAGCTTAGAATGGAAGGGAAAAAAAAAAAATCATAGACCCAGTGTGACAGCTGTAGGTTCATGCTTTCAGTGTGACAGCAAAAAACATTTCACTTTTGTAAGAAGAAGCATTTGTTTATACAGTCTTGCTGTGTTTGTTAAAATTTCCATGGAGGAGTGTGGCTAGCTGTAAACAGAATAGTCCCAAAGAAAGCTGTCTGCTGTCCTGGATAAGCACAAGGAATTAAATCAGCCGCATGCGCACTGACACAGACAGAACAACAACTTGTATAAACACAACATGTACACACTGCAGCTGCAGACATCGTCAGTCAATCCCATGACATCGGAAATGAGCAACTGAGTGACTCTTGTGTTTATTATCAGACAAAAAAAAAATGACTCATAAAGTTCATGGAAGAGCGATGAGTGTTTATATGATTTTTTGCGTAATGTAGTTAGTTCCCCCCAATTTTGTCCTTCAATGCCGGTACTGTGCATCCTGCCAGCCAACTCTTCCGGCATTCAGAGCATTCACAGAAACTGAGGTCACATGCTCAACTGTTATTTTAATTGCACTGGGATATTATTGATTTTTAGCATTGATGGAGCTATATCTGGCACAGCAGTATAAATTTCTCTTACATCACAGATCACATTCTCACTGTTCTAAGTTACACCACAGCCCTGGTTGTTGGGCAATACTTGTCACTATAATCAAAATTAAACCCACATACTACCTTATCTATAGCCTATCCTCTGTAAACCATGCAGGGATCCATAGTGACCATGTTTGTAGAGCAGTTCAACAGAAAAGTGCGTTTCCTGCTGAGTTTATAGTGCCTGGTTGTTAGCCAACCCAGAGTAGCCTCATCCTTTCAACCAGCGTGTGATTACAGAGCTCCAGGCTATATCATACAGTCCTTAGATGAAACGGTAGCAGGAGAAAATGAAGGGATTACTTTGACTGACAGGATGCACATCATTTTTCCCTCTCCTCCAAAATCTCTTGTATAACCATTCCTTCTCCCCCTCTGCATTTCCTGAATGAAATAACAGGTTTCGTCATGTAATGAGTAGATCTATTATACATTTAGACCAAAGAATAGTCCTGTGTAGATTTCACTCATCTTTGACCGTCTTTGACCTCCTCATTCCTTTCACTTTTTGATTGATCTTCCTGTAGCCTGAGTGTGCCAGCCATGTTGTGCCAATGTTCTCCAGATAATGGAGAGACCATGCCAACTTCTAGAGTTATGGCTGCCGTAGTCTCTAACAGCCTTGTCAACTAGCAGCAGTACTTGACATTCTTTCTCTTTTTCATACACCATCATTGATTCTATCCCTGTTTTGGGTTTCGGTTTCCCTCTGTCTCCTTCTTTCTTAGACCCTTTCAGCATTAGTCACCTTGACCACTGAGCCATGCCTTAGGACTATGATCCCAGTTGAACAAATGATGAAGCTGTGGATGGAGAAAATTCATATTACTACACATTATATGGAAGGTCTTCCTGCAGTGTTTCACACACATATGGAACATGTATGGAAGAAGTACTTAAATTCACACATTTCTCCCCACTTGCAGATCAGTTTGCTGGTGTTTTACTGTGGATTTGGCATGATATTTTTTGACAGAAGGTTCAGTCCATCGGTGCCTTATTCTGACTTGGCAGCTGCACACCAAAGGTCAGAGTCCATGCTTTGTTTAGCAGACTGCAGCTACAGGCAGATAACGCCTCTGCGGGGAAAGTCTGCTGATTTTTTTTTTCTTTTTTTTTTTTTTTTTTTTAAGTAAATCAAGGCAAACCAGTACACATAGACACATGCTATGATGATGCAGCTGCTTGCATCCACACATGCACACGCAGTTTGCGCTGGAGTGCGGTATTGCTTGGTTTAATGTCATCTGTGTCTTTTTTGGTTCGGCTGCCTTTACCTCTCTTATGTTCGGTGCTACAGCACAGAGTTTATGCAATCTGATTTCACCAAGGCAAGACGAACTGAGCCTTTCATGCATTTCATTTCTACTCACAAGACGCGCAATTGCCCACTCGTTCAGACCAATGCCCCTTTAGCTGTCCTTTGCACCTGCTACCTGGCGCACCAGCCAAGTTCTACATTTTGCCAAGTTCATTTGTCTGCTTCACCGACTCTTAAATTTGCATTGAGATTTGGCCACTATGAAGTTGCCTTAGATATGAGAAGAGCTATTGGTAGTTACGAGTTTCAAAATATTCGCTTTGCTGAACTGCCTAAATTCATAATGTCATGTAAGAGATCAGATGAATTGATTTTATTCAAATGCTTCTTTCTCTGCTCAGTTCACGATAACCTCTTGAAAGGACAAAATGCTACTGTTTTTACAGGTGTTCAAAATATTGTGAGCTGTGTGTTTGCAAATTTCCTTTCTTCAGTAATTCATAGGAAAGTGATTCAATTTCAGATACGCAAACCACTGAAACACACCCCATCTACTTTAACTTAAATGGATCTCTCCACATCTAGCTTCCATTATACTATTATACAGACTTTCAAAGTGCGAGGACAGCGCAGCATCCACCGCGTGCGTCAAAAGTAGTTAAGGTCCTTCGGTTTGATAAAATGTGTATGATGTCAATCAAAAAAAAGCCTGATTCAATTTCAATCTGTGTATGAGCTGAGGTCTGATCCTGTGGTCTCCCCTGACATCCTGCTTTGTTTGTTTTCTTTGCCCACTGAGGATTTGCTCTGCTCTCACTAAGGCCCTTTACAATTTAGATTTATGGAAATGCCTCCTAATAGAAATCTGCTCTCATCGGATGACAGACAGCAATGATGAGACGTACACCACATATGACTATGCTGGGATTGATTGAGAAGATCATGCCTCAGGATTCATCCTTCAAATGAACAAAAGCATGTAGAGGTTTGTTAGTTTTGTCAGTCAGAGCAAGAATTGAGAGGGAAAAGGAGTAATTCATTTACATTGAAGCTGCCACTATGTATTTGTGTATCTTTCATTGTAACTGTGGATACGTACGTGTCTAAGCTTGCATGAAAGTACAAGTTTAAATGTGTGCATGCCTGTGTGTTAGGAGAATGTAGCGGCTGTGGGAGCGGAAAAAAATAATTAGAGTAGCAGTGACACTGTAATCTCTTTAGTAAATGTTACTGGTTTTAGCTGCAATACCAGTGTGTTAAGTTTGTGAAGTGGGAGTGGAACTGTGTAGAGACAGGGTTAAAGGGAAGGATTAGGTACACATGCCCTTGTTTGCACTGGGGAATAAGCGTCTATGCTAAGTCTTGACTATACCTGATGAAAAATGTTTTTATGTAAGTTTGTGGTGGGTTGTTCTAATCATTTTTATGTGTTTTCATTAAAATAATGCTAAAGCTGGGGCACGACTGTGACTGCTTTCAACAAATGCAGCTCATTGACAAGCAGTTCAAGGCCTCTCTGTACGCCTCTAAACTCAGATGCTCATGAGCAAGTGCACTGATATGGGTCACTAACAAAGATAGTGCTATTAAATACTGGATGCAAAGTGCTCTGTCAGAGTGCCCAGAGAGCTCATGCTTAATTGTGAGCAACTGTGCATTAATTTACTATGCATCGCTAAATTGCAGCTCTTTCAGCCATAGCTCAGAGCCTCACACATATCATGTCAAAAGACAAACAACAACTAAATGGCTTATAAAAAGGTCAAATTAAAACATTTACACAGTGATGGTTTTAATTTAGCGGCTCTGGACTATTTTTTATGTTATGAGGAAGGCTTTAATGACAGTAATTTCCTCCTGGTTATTAGGGTTTATCTTTATGGTGGAATTTTGAATCGTTACACAAGAAAATATTGGGAATAACCAACCACGTCCAACATCACAGCACAGGAAACCAGACAGAATTAAATGATAGTTACTGGAGGGCTTGTGGTTTCTGAGGGTGTTTTCCCTTTCTGTTGCTATTGGGTCGTAGCAGGAGAAAATGCTATGTTTCCTTGCAGTGGCTGGAAGGATGGATGAATGGAGAATAGTTTTCCTGGAAGCTGACAGATCGTAATGGCACTGGAACAGAGAAATTCATTTCCTATTGTCACAGAAGAATGTATGAATAGAACTCCAGCTCAACAACATAAGATACTAACGAGGCCTCTCATTATTTCTTTTCCTGATAGCAGAAAAGAGAGAAGACTAATAGACAAACCTCTACTGCTAATACTTTTTATCGGTTCCTATAGAAGGAGATCTCCCTTTGGGGAATATAAAACTTTTTATTTTTACTGTCCAAATTGCCACATCCACTGAAAAGTTTACCAGGAAATGAATAAAAAAATCCAACATATTTTTAAACCCTTAACTGTACTTTTCCTAACTAGATAGTTGAAGAAGGTTTGTTCCAAATTGTGTCTTTGATTCGAAGCATATCACTTTCACTTAAGCTTTCAAATTTCATGCTTTACATTAATCGTTGAGGGAATAACACATTAATCCAAGGCATGAAATTACAATCTCCCATTTCCTTTTTGTTTTTTTTGTTTTTTTTTTTTAAATTCAACAACAATGGATTCAGCACCATAAATGGATTTGGTTTACATTCTTTATCTTCTGCAGTACAATTGCTGTAAATATGAATTCAACAGATGAAGCAAATTTGGCTAGAGTGTTAAGAAGCTTAGGATGTGGAGAGAATAAACGGGGGGGAAAGCACAAAAGCAGAAGACCTGCTGCCTATTTGAGGGTGATGGAGCTTTAGGGCTGCTCCTGCTTCAAAGACAAATTCCTTCTCTCCTGTGCCATTTTGCTAGTTGCTGGACTACCCTCAGGCTGTTTCTTCCCAACCATCATTGAGGGTTTACTTAGCTCTCGTTTTGCATTTCGCCTCTCCTTTATCCTTGTCCTGTACCTAATGTCGCTCTTTTGCATCTTTTTAAAGTGCTACAATCCAGCTCTTTTGGCCACAGTTGGCACTGTCACAGCATCATGCCCAGTGGCTGGGGAAATCACCAGCATTTCAGCAAGAGACCCACAACCAGTCACAGTGACAGTGCACATGCAGCCAGTGGGACCAGTTTGTTTAACAAGCACTCTGAAGCAGCCTGGCTGAGTGTGCCAACACAGTGTTTTGTGTGCCTGACTATTCATTATGAATGGGAAGTTTTGCAAAAACTGTCTTTTCTCCAAGCCATGATCACAGCTTGCGTTTGTGCGGGAACGTGAGTTCTCTTCCGTCTCTCTTGACATGAAGATTTTCTTTCTTTGCCTTCTACGTCTGCCAAAGAGACTGTCATATGAGTGTGAGTCTTAAAATGGAAATCTACTGAGAATGACCATAAAGAATTTTGTTTTGTTATATAATTTTTTTTTTCCATTTTATATTCTTATTTGACGCTGACAGTTTTGTCATCATGGCAGTCTATCATTCTTTCTGTGCCACGGCCACAATTGTGAAACATCTGCACACTGAATTTATTTCAGGAACAAGACTTTTTTTGGTTCATCCGCTTACCCTATGTTTAAAAGACAAATAAAAAGTCGATTGTCATCCGTGCCTCAGCATTATTGGCAAAAATCTCATGTAGTGAAAGTCTGAATTTTTATTCAGAACTACTAGCTGCAAATGTGCCTATATTCTAGTTTACCTGTAATTCAATGTCAACATAGTCATGCCCTCTTCTTTTTCCAGGTCACTAGTTAACTATGTTTAAGTATGAATAATTTCTGGTTGCATTTATATGTTAATTTTCTTTTACTTAATTCTGACTTCTCACAAACAAAAGAAAGATATGGCTTTGAACTAAAGAGCACACTGGGGGATCGAGTTTTGTTCGTATTCTTTTAAAGTCTTCAGCTGCATACTACTGTGGAGTGCTATGTCAAGTGCAACAAAGAGGTGGTCATGCAATCAGCTTGAACAAAGACTTCATTCCCTGTGTTATTGAAAGCAATATGAGGGGATAACCTTTTTGTGGAGGTTTTTATTTACACCATTCAGTCACTCTTTTTCTTTGCATGGGCAGCTGTTGCCACAACATAAGAGACTGATGCATAATTTTACTCCTGACAACTGAGGAAACGTAGGAAAAATAAAAAGCAGAAGAAGAAAAGATGGATGGCCTTAAAACATTGTATATACATACGATTAAAGCGTGGAGGTGGAGCGTAAGATCTAAAGGGCAAAAGGCTTTGGGGCTTGAGCGAAAAGCTAGCTCAGCAGGAAACTGATTATGCCACCAAAGGGATCCACTTTGCAAATCTACCATGTACAAACTCAAACAAAGGAGCATGGCAGCATGCAGGCAACTGAAAGTGAGGGTGGGGGTCTGACCCTTGCTGTTTTTTAGAGTCACTGGCACTTTTATGACCATGCTAATAAAGTGCTTTTGGGACAGCGCACCTCCCACGCCTCTGCCTGTGCACACACACCAAGAACAGGTTGACTGGGCTTTAGGACCTGTGTTTCTGGACACATAGATCAATATGCTTCCTTAGGGTTATATTTAAGATGGTGCTGTGTAGTATACTCGATCACAAGGAGTAGGGAGGGACCCTAAGATGGCCATTAACGGATTTGGATTGAGGTCTATGAAAGGGCTGACACGGTTCAAAGGGACCCCTAAATTACTGCTGCAAATCAAACCTGCCTTGAACACGTCACAATGTAAGCTGGCTATTCAGTATCTTCCCATACAATGTTCCCTCCCCTTTTCAGTTGCTTGTTAATTCAAGGTGCAGTTACTGATTATTCAGGCCACATCTTTTCACCCTTGATTCTCTGTGCCCTCGCTGCTGGAAATGCAAATCTGGAGCGTGACAAACGACGTAGGGCCGTCTCTGACACATTCAAGCCCCCGGCGTCCCCATGTCACTCCCCAGCTTACCACCTCCAGCGCCATAGTAATTACCCTTGTTGGATCGCTACGCCTAATCGTACTTGATTTTAGGATGCACTGCCATTCTCTCCACTTGTTAGCCCCTCACACTACTTGGTTCTGATAGAGTACACCGATAATACTTGGGGAATAAGACACACTCATACATACATCAGATGTTCTATTAGTTAATCTTTGCATGAGGATGTTTTGTATATATCTATTACAGTGGAGGGATTAATTATAGGCAGCACAAAAATCACCTTTAAATTAATCAGTTGTGATCTGAGCACACCAGTATTAGAGGAACTTGATTTATAAACAATGAATAAATAAATAAATTGTATAAAAGAATAATTAATAGATTCAGAGTCTATAAAAATGAGCCCCTTAAAGAGCAAGAGTAGGGGTGTGTGCAAGTGGCTTCCAATTTGTTCTCAGTTTGTTCCAGTAATGAGATCCAGGCCGTCTTTTCCAATGGATGAGATAATTAACTCCTGGGGACAGACTGCTTGGTTTTATAGCACATGGAGAGAGATCTTTACAGCCCAGGCAGAGCATGGTTGCATTAATTGTAGCGTGATACATTTTGACTAATATAGTATATCAAAATGGGCAACTGATAGGGGATGTGTTTAAAGAAATCGTGAGGATGGGGTCAGTATAATAATAAAAAGAAGAGAATGATGTTTTAAGGATAACGAAGCACACAACGTTAAGCTGTGTACTAATGTTTCTGGTATGGCATGATCTCTAATATTGAAGATGTGTTTTAGGTTTTCCTTTGTAGGTAAGCCCTATCATCTGGAGATGACGTGATTAGACGTTGATGGTCAAAGATCAAACATTAGGTCACTACAGATTAATGTATTTTCTGAACGAAATATTCCTTAAATCTGCCCCAAATATTCACTTGCACTCAGGGATGAACTGATTAGATCTTGGTGGTCAGTAGTCAAGGCCACTGATGTTATGCCCATCCCATTTGTGAATGGAATATCTTTGGAAAGGTATTTGGAATTTTGTCCAAATTGGACACAATTATTTACTTTGATTTAAAGATAAACTGCCTAGATCTGCCCTGGGAAAAGTTTCGGCTACTAAAATCCTCATAAAGGGTTATGGACAATAACTCAGAAATACAGATGCTAATTATGACAATATTCTAAACCATTTCTAATAAAATAAGTGAATATAATACATGTGTAAAAGGTTAGCTTCACTGAAGTGTCACATTGTTTTGGAAGAAAAAGACAGTCAGTCTCACAACACAGTGACCTTGCTTTTAGTGAGCAATGCCTGTTTTGGCCTTTTTTCTGTTCTTGGAAACCTCTTACTCAGTGTGTGGTGACAGCAGCAGCGCTAGCATGAGTCAGGTCAGGCTAATTTCCGTTGCTGTAACCTGCCCTGTCCTTTGGAATGTGCACCATAATGGTTTCCACCAATTGTCTATTCTCCACAGCTCATTGCTTTATTAAATTTGAGCCTCTTATTCCTTTTCACTTTGAAACGCTCTTAAATGCATCTTCTTCGTGTGACATGTAACTCAGCTGTGACAATTTACAACTTTTCTCTTTGTTTCTTGTTTTCTTTTACAGAAACATGTGAAAAACCTTGTGAAGCTTGACCTGCAAGATAGCCTTCAGCAACACAAAGGCAAAGGTCTCCTCCACGTATTCATTACATCCATTCTCTCAACTCCCTTAGCGATTTCCTTCCAGGCCTGTTAAACATGGAGGGCCAGCAAGCATTTCGCAGAACTTTATCACTTAACCCTAAAGTGGGACCAATGGCTGCTCTACTAGGCTTCTGGCTCATAGTAATACCTGCTTTATCCAATGGGCAGACTTTTACTAGTTTCCACCCTGAACGTCGGGACTGGGTATTCAACCACCTGACAGTTCACCAAACCACAGGCGCTTTGTATATTGGAGCAGTCAACCGTGTGTACAAGCTCTCAGGCAACCTGACTCTTCTAGTCTCCCATGACACAGGCCCAGAGGATGACAACAAGGCGTGCTACCCTCCTCTGATTGTCCAGCCTTGTTCTGAGCCCCTTGTCTCAACCAACAATGTCAACAAGCTTCTCTTAATTGATTATTCCCAAAACCGGTTGCTGGCCTGTGGCAGCCTGTACCAGGGAGTTTGTAAACTCCTCAGATTGGATGACCTCTTTATCTTAGTGGAGCCTTCCCACAAGAAAGAACACTACCTCTCTAGTGTGAACCAGACTGGGACTATGTATGGGGTCATTGTGCCTTCGCAGGGCCAGGATGGGACCCTGTTTATTGGCACGGCGGTAGATGGCAAACAGGACTACTTTCCTACAATCTCCAGTCGAAAGTTGCCCCGTGACCCAGAATCCTCTGCTATGCTTGACTATGAATTGCACACAGATTTTGTGTCCTCCCTCATAAAGATACCATCAGACACACTGGCACTGGTCTCTCACTTTGACATCTACTATGTTTACGGCTTTGCCAGCGGCAGCTTTGTTTACTTCCTGACTGTTCAGCCCGAGACACCAGAAAACAGCATGTCGTCAAGCGGATCCGGCAGTGATCTGTTCTACACTTCTCGCATTGTTCGCCTCTGCAAAGATGACCCCAAGTTCCACTCCTATGTTTCCCTGCCTATTGGCTGTGTGAAGAGCGGTGTTGAGTACCGGCTACTGCAGGCTGCCTACCTTGGCAAGCCAGGACGTGTTCTCGCTGCATCACTCAATATCAGTGCCCACGATGATGTGCTCTTCACCATCTTCTCTAAGGGCCAGAAGCAGTTCCATCGCCCACCAGATGACTCAGCGCTCTGCGTCTTCACCATTCGTGACATCAATGCACGAATTAAGGAGCGCCTGCAGTCCTGCTACCAGGGAGAAGGAAACCTGGAACTTAATTGGCTGCTTGGGAAGGATGTGCAGTGCACCAAAGCGGTGAGTTATACTAAATGGATGACAAACACTTCATGCTTTACATGCATCCATCCACAGATCTCCAGATCATCCAGAGTGTGAAAGGGAGAACAATTGAAATAACCCTCTTCCATATGGTAACAATGTGAAAGAGGATTTGAAAAACTTGAAACGCTTGTCATTGGGAAATATTATTGGGATAGTATAGGAAATAATATAAGGACACTGATAAATTGGCGAATAATTACTTGCACATTTCTGTTTTGCACATTCGTGTTTGGACGAATCAATTTATACTTTTTTTTTTTCCTTTTAAATTCTTTGAGCTTCAAGTAGCTGAAAACCAAAAAAGAGCTATTCATTTATATAATAAGGTCTGAAATTTTTATAAATTGAGCAACTTCTACATTTAGATTCTTTCTGAAATATGCTGGTAAACAGTGAAGGGAATTACTAAGTCCTCTCAGTGAACCAGAAAAACACAGCAAGTTGTGCAAGCGTATGCTGGTTTATTTATTTATTTATATATTTTTTAAAGGCAACAATCACCCAGAAATGCTTTTGAATGCCTAGTATTGCATACTATTTTACAAATGACTCTCCTACTGCACTCAATTATTTCAAATTGTTTTGTAGCTTTGATATCAGAAAATATCCACTTTCAAGTACATTTCAATAAGAGATATTCATAAATTAGAGAGGATTTATTTTTCTTGGCAACCATCAAAGTGATAACATTCTCCTCGAGCACAACACAAGTAAACACACTCCCCTTCTAGAAAAATAAAGTGTGTGTGTGTGTGTGTGTGGTGGGGGGTGTCGCTCAAGTTACTCTGCTTCTGATGTTGGCATAATGTAGATCACACAGCAGACTATTCCTTCTGAAATCCCCAATTATGCTATAATACAAGGCCATGTATCCGTTACATGTTGTCACGTACAATTAAGGTTTCGCTCGTTCCCAGGAGGCCACAGTCCTCTGTGCTTTCATTCTTTAATTGCAAATAGGAATTTAAGAATATTAAGAATTAATGACTGGCTAAGTGTGCATGTGTGCTGTATATCTGTGTGTGCATAGGAGACACTTTTAATACTGGGTGTACAAGCAGTATGTGAAGTGTGGGGTTTAATGATATCCCTATCCTTCACTATGATGAGAACCGCACTGATCAGCTTCTTTTGTTGCTAACCCCCCTGGGGAACTCAGTTGACCACTGCTATTAAAATCAGTAAATTCCCCATTAGCACAATGTCAGAGGTGATTGTCAGGAGGAGGGAGACATTATCTCAAACTAGCTGTTGGACTTTATTAGCTCTGCTGAGAAGGCGGAATAAGATGTTGTAAGATGCAGAGTTGGCAGAAGAAGGGGAAATAGTGGTATAAACTGATGACACTGGGAGCCTTTTAAACTGTTGGAGCTCCATTTGGAATATTTTTCTAGTTTCCCAGAAGATTGCCCAATCATGTATGTGCATGTTTATAGTTGCTAGTTTTTATCTGCAAAGCTGCACCCCCACTTCATTCTTTAGGCATTTATTTCCAGTAATGCATTACACTGCACCAAGCATTGTATATTTAGCCGCAGTCACATATAAAACGTAGTCCTTAAGACCAAGACTGGCTACTAAATCCATAGTACAATGTGGATTATAAAGACAGATGTCAGTGCATGTGGAACTCGTATAACCTGTCCCAAATACATTTAACACCCAGATATGTCAAACATGCTGACATTGTGTGCTTGATGTTAAATCCTCAACTTAAGTAGTGTGACTACTTTCAAGTACACATACTGTATGCTTCACATCTTTCTTTCTTTTTTTTCTTAAGTATGTTCCTATGTGACTCTGTGTGGTATTTTTTTAGTGTTTGACATCCATCACAATGTGAGGTTCTTCAAGGTTAGACCAACCCAAGTGTATTTTAGCTAACTGTTAACTGTACCTTTCTTGGTTTCTGAGTAAATTACACATGCAGCTTCAGTACCTCTCGTCTGGTCTGTTGTAAACAGCAGGTAGCCAGCGAGCTCAAAGCAGAGAACTTTAATTATACCCCCAGCTCTCATTCTTGCAGACATTTTACTGTGTTCAGTTACATGCAGGCCAAGGCTGAGGCTGGGAATGGAACTGAGGCTGAGCCAGGGGATTCAGATACAGCAGCCAATCAAAGATTTATCACCCAGCCATCCAGCCTTCTGCCATCTGGAGATTCACACCATCTCTGTAGTCAATCCCATGGAGTAGAGCCATGATGGGATTCTTTCTGTATCACACTGTGTGTGTGTTTGTGTGTCCATGTGTCACACTATCCTCCTGTCTTGCTTTTTTTGCTCATGCCCTTAGAACTAATTAACCACTTGTGAAAGCAAAGTGGGACTGGAGTTGATAAATTTGATATACTCTGAGAGGAAAAAAACTCTGAGAGCACATATCCTGTCACATCTAAACAGGGTAGCAGCTATTTTCTCAGCAGAAAATTAATATGATTTCATGTTGTGAGATGTTCAATAAGGATTAATCGCATATGTTTAATTTAGGTCTCATGTAAATTTGTCTCTTGAAACAGTGGTATAGAAAACTACATTTCTGCACTACTCATGAGATTTATTGTAAGTCAGCAGTAAAAACACAATGAAACAAAAAAATCTGCAAGAAGGTGAACAAGAAAGCTCAACCACATGGACTCCAGGGGGATTTGAGCTGTCTGCCAAGTCTACTAAGCATACATCATCTGAACAATCTAGATATAATCAGAACCAAATGGTTAGGAGCCCAACAGACCATATGTGGAATAGCTGCATGATTTTCAGGGAGTATATATTGATAAGCCGATGTCTGGAACTCACGGCTGTTCCTCAAGATAGCTGCTAGCTTTCCCATCTGATTCATACCGTCTGTGTCATCAACTTGTGTTTAAGAGAAGCCTAGAACAATTGCATACAGTACATTTGATGTTATCACCACATGAGACATGAACAATGTTAACTCACCAGATTGTTTTTTTTTTCTTTTTAAATACCGCAGTAGTACTCCATAGCACTCTGTGCTATTTTGGGCAAAGGGAATAAAAGGAAATGCCACAAAGTGAGGGGCGTGAGGATACAAGCGGAGGCGATTATTCCCCTTCAGCGTTATTGCTCTGTTCATGAAAATATATGTAGAAAGGTTGTACAGCCACTGTGTGAGAGACAGAGCTGCCTTCCACACAACACAGTCTGCTTAGACCATTCTGACAGTGAAAAAGACAGAAGCAGGGATAGAAAGGAGACGGATGAGAAATGTGAGAGTAAGAAAACTAATGAGTAGGGGCTGTAAAAAGGGGATATATATTTAGAATTTGAATAAGATAGAGTTTGTGAGCAAGGGACTATGGGATATACACATGTAATGCTTGCCTGGCCATTTCACTTTAGCCTGCATGGCACATTGAGGCCAATGATACTTGGTGACTGTCAGCTGACCTGATTCAACACCAGACAGATCACTGTCTTACTTCTTATTCACCTCCTCCTCATTGCCTGTATTTTCATATCTTGAAAGAACAAGAAGTTTTCATTCTAAGCAACTGTCTTAAGGCCCAAATTTTCCTTAAGAGCTGAATTTAAATTCACTGAGAATTCACTATAGCAGTTGTTTTCTAGTGAATAAGTAAATGTTATTAGTGCTTCTTTGGTTACGTGCGCATTTCTATGTTGCATAGTTATCACGCATTGTGCTCGCTAATGCCCACTGTTATCGTGCAATATGTATATTTCTGCTGTGATGTTGTGATAGGCCAGGGTAATGAGCCACAGTGAGAGCAAGGTGGAGCTCAGTCGGGTGGAGCTGATACATATCTTTCTGGTGTGCCCGAAAGAAAAACGTTTGTCTGGCTAAGAGACTCACGTGAGCAATTCCTCCTCACTCTGACCTTCCTCTTTCCCTCAGGCTCACCTCTCTCATCTGCCCATCTCAAACACTCTCTAACACTGCCACTATTTCCACAACTTTGGCCATCACTCTCGTGTTTCAGTCTGTCACCTTCATCTTTGGTCCTTACTGAGCTGTCTTGTTTTATAATCCTCTGTATCTCAGCCTCTCTTTACTGCTGTTGCCTCATCCTGTAACTCTGTCTTTCTCTGGTGTATTTTTTTTCACTTCCTATTCCTACAATTCAATTCACTTTAATTACATTTTATTTATATAGGGCCAAATCACAACAATAGTTTCCTCAAGGCACTTACAGTATGTTTAATTTTAAGGAATTATTTGCTTAATGTCACATATTACCCTGATAATCATGATCACCATTTTTTTTAAACATTCTTGTTATTAATTTGTAATTCATAACCTTTTTTCTTCTGTCTTTAGCCCGTGCCCATTGATGACTCCTTCTGTGGTCTGGACATCAACCAGCCACTTGGCGGCTCTCAACTAGTGACTGGCCACACTCTCTACACTGAGACTCGGGACCGTATGACTTCTGTGACCTCTTATGTCTACAATGGCTACTGTGTAGCTTTTGTGGGTACCAAGAGTGGACGCCTGAAGAAGGTGAGTACCAACTCCCTTCCTCTTCTCATCCAGCAGTTAAAGGTCTCTTGTATAAGTTCTCTGCTTGTGTTATTACTGTGATACATAGGGAGTTATACTGCTCAATAGTCCAGAGGGGACTGCCACTGTGAAGTGGTCCTATTTCTGTGTAGATGGATGTTGGTCACAAGGAAACATAGCTGCTTAATATTTAATCCCAGCTGTCAAAGTGTCAGGGAGGTGTAATGGCAACAGCTAGCTCACTGTAGTGGTCATTACCAGTTCCTTGTTAAGTGAGCTCTAGTGTTGCACTGTTAAGTATCCTGCACTGAACCATTAATTTTAATAGGCACCTTTCTGCTTTGGCCCACTGAGAGCCAAGGGAAAGAGCCAGCCCATGCACTGAAATTCCTAGTCTTGGTGAGAGAATACAAAGGCTACAGAGGGTTAAGGGCTCCTGGCCAGTTAATAATAATAGATTTCACACCCTAGCTACAAGAAACATGGTATTACTGTGGATTTATATTTCACTGGGAAATCTACACCACAGCTACGCCGTAATGGCAAATCCCTCTGAGACCTTACATTGTAACTTACGGTGTAACCTGACGTGCACCTCCATAGAAATGTGTCTACAAGTCTCATCAATGCAACTCACAACTATTCCGATGGGCTGTTCAATACTGTTGATTCCTTATATGCATTTCAGGCAACTTTTTCGCTGCAGTTGTTGAATTTTCAGTGAGAGAATAAGAATCATGATCTCAATATAAGGAGTAATAATCATAGCATCAATAAAAGGATTTACACATGTTGGCAAATTCCTAGAGGAGGATGGGTGAAACTATTGGAATGGACATGAGAGAATGTGCAAAGAAGTGAAAAACATTCAGGAACAGAAGAAAGAAATTTTAATTGTTTCTGCTGGTTGGCACCACATGTAAAACACTGGGAGACAACTGCATGGTAATTAACACGTAATGTCACATGCATTAGTATAAATGTCAGCAATGATGTTGGCCACATATGTAGGTTACGTTACCGGCTCAGAAGTCTAAATCAGTCATGAGATTAAACTTTTGACTAGCTGGAATAAATAGTGCAGAGGAGAAGTGCTGTTAAGTGCCGCTCTGGGTTCTGGGATGGAGAGTTTGATTGTCAGTCAGACACATCTATGATTTATTGATTGTTTTCAAACAGCTCTTGCACTCTTGTGTGACACTGACATTCCCCCAAACAGCTGATTAGCTATATATATTGTTGGACATTGACACTTATTATTTTTATGGTTATTTTGGCTATTTTTAAAAAAAAGTATATGTTACACCAATGTAATGCATATAGTTTTAATATACAGACTCTCAGCTTTAACTTAAACATAAATAGTGTACTAACCACTAAACAATTGTAAGTGTTGCTATACACAGTCCCCCATTCTCAGGGGCCAAAATGTAGTTACCTGTCTGGTAATATTGTGTGATATACTATATGTATGCATGGCTTTGGTTGAAATTTGAGTTTTTCGGGTAGGCCTATCATAGTTGTCCTTTGTCTCGTGTCCAGACTGCAATTAGACAGCTAGTTGAAGGATATTGATAGATTTATTGACCTTGCTTCTCTCATTGGGCTGACTGTCTCAGTGTCATTCCGAGATCACAAATGTCAGGAGTGGAACATAAATGTCAGTGTCGTGGGTTATTTTGGTCTTCATTTTTCCATTATTAAATCAATTTACTAATCAGGCTGTTGTGTAGAGAATATTAATTTGACTTAACCCCCAGTTTGAGCTTTAAATAATGTCAACTTTTTTTTAACCTTTTCATCTGTTTCAATTATTTGCAACAGAGGAGTGTTTTCCTCACTCTGTTGCTTGCATATGGTGTGTGTTTGCCTGTTTCTTTCCACACTCTTGTCTGTACCTGCCGCTCGCAATCACCCATTTCCTTCTGCTATGTCCTTAGTCTGTTTCCAAATCCATGCAAAATAGCCTTCTGTGCATCTGTGTGACTACATACAGAGGCGTGACTGTAACCACAGTAACGCTAAGGTGGGGCAGGAATTAACCAGGATATGAGAAGCGCACCTAGACAAAAGGTACCACGGTCCAGTGGTCAGAACATAAAAAAAGCAAGCAGTCACCCACAGAGAATGATCCCATGACACACAGAATATGGTTTCACTAACAGAGCACATTAGAAAGTTCAAATGATGTGTTGTCTTAATATTTATGATTATAATAATCTTCTTACTATGAGGTGGCTGAAGTGAGAAAATAGTGGAAAAAATTTAACTCTGTTAAAATATTCTCAGTAATGTGAATGAACTCAGCACGAGATTATATTAAGTGTAGAAATCAAAATGATGTCTGCCATAATGAAATATTAATTGTATATTTCTGTGACATTCCCAAAACTTAAATTGCATTTTGCGTTGTTAACTCAGGTTTTTACTGCTAAATAAAAGGTTGTGTTTTAGTGTGGTCTTGCTGTCAAAGTAAGTTTGGAGGACTTCAATTGAACCTAATTTGCTTTTGATCGCGTGAGAATATATGCACTCTTCTGCTGTGCAGAAATTTGCAAGCAGATGTGCTGTTGGATAGTGAAACGTGATGATTTGCATGAACGCAAATGATCAACAATGTACAAGCTCTGACTGCTGGGAGAATGACAGAGAATCGGGATTCCCCTGTGGCAATTTGCAGCAGCTTTAAAAAAGCTGTTTTCATGTATAATGACTAATCAGTAATTAAGAATAATCAGTCTGTCCGAAGTATGCATTGTTTACACTGAATGTTATTCAACACCCTGGCTATCCCCTCCACCCCACCCTTCTCCCAGCCTGCCCTGCCATGCCGTGACACAGGGAGGGCAGAGGGATTGGGTGACCTAAAGAGTATGAGCTACAGTTTCCTCTGCAGAGGGATGATAAGCTCCTACAGAGTTGCATGAGACACCTACATGGAGTAGGATGCTGGAGGCTTCCTGCAGATCTGAGCATGACACAGCTAGGGTGACAAGATTTGTTGCTTTGCTGGTGATACAGTACTATACCTCCAGCTCTTTCATGCATCCAAGAAAGACAGACAGATGGGGAAAGGGAGGGGTGTGGTGCACAGGGATGCACGATTACAGGATGTGAGTGTGAGCCACGATGAGGAAAAAATAGGAAACAGAGTAGCAGGAATAGGCATCTTTAGAAGAAGAAGCAAGAAGGTACTAGGGGAGGGAGGAAGAGATCGTCGAAATGTGAATTTTGTGCCGCCAAAGAAACCAGGGCTGCACCACTGCTTGTAATTGGATTGGCTCCCTTCCCAAAGAATACCCCCTCCCCATCCTTCCACTCAATGCTTCCCCATTCAATCCCACTCCTCCTTCCCTCCCTCCCTCCATTTCCCTCCTGCTTTCCCTGCAGATCAGCTCCCGTATATGCTGCTGTTTCCTTGGCTTTGCGGGAACATGGCAAAGCATGAGGGATGATGTTGGTGGATATCGCTGCCTGTGGCAGGCTTTTGTAGGGGATTGATTGAGGAAGAGGGGTTAAGAGGGTGGGGGAGTAAGCAGACACCAAAGTAAGAAAAATGCATATATAGTGTGGCACACTGCAGGAAACAATAACACTACACAGGAGTCTCATAC
This sequence comes from Simochromis diagramma, assembly GCF_900408965.1. Lineage (NCBI taxonomy): Eukaryota > Metazoa > Chordata > Actinopteri > Cichliformes > Cichlidae > Simochromis > Simochromis diagramma. The sequence goes on along the minus strand of NW_024386945.1, from coordinate 2,892,978 downwards.
AGTGCTGCAGCAAAAAATATTCTGTCGTGATGTTAACAGAGTGTGAAGTCATTGCATTTTGCTGAGAGATGTTGGAACAAATGGGCATCTCATATACTTTATGAACTTAGTCTATGCTTGCAGTGAAATTCTCTAACACATAGTACTACAATGCATAAGCTGTGTGGTTGAATGTGTTGTGAGACTTCCATAAATTGGTTGTGGACTTCTGGGTGGTGTTCTTGAAGGCAGTGATTGATGGTGGAGGCCAGTAGGTGTTCACCTCAGCAGAAAGCTGTAGAAGACGCCCAGTACACCAACCCTTATGAATGTGTTTTAGCGATTGGAAAAACATTATTTATCCCAGTCAAAGCTATCATTACAGATCTTCTAGTGAGGTGGTAGTCCTGCTCTTAAGTTAATGTATTATTTAAATTCTAGAGCAAGATGTAAAGTAATTGTGTCCAGACTGCATATTATCCACATCAGCCTCTATCATCTATGTTATCATGCTTATGTACACAGAAACCAAAGATGGCTCTGTGGGTTAACTTTATAAAGATAGGCAATCTGCTATGCAATTGGACACACATTACCCAAGAATTGCATCATCCAAGTTAAAACTGACTGTGTGTGGTTCACTTTTTGCCGGGGAGGAGGCATATCCCATATGGGGACTGGGATTGGTGGGAATCAACGATGGCATTGTGGAGCAGAGGAGCTGCGGAAAGCATTGCCTTTGATATAGATGGGGATGGAGGGCACTGCTGCACATGTAAAATTAGATGTTGAAAGAAGCCAGAACAAAAAATGAATGGGAAAGTTAAAGCATGTTCAGCAGAGGGGCATTCACGATTCCCATCTTAATTGGAATCAGTTCACAGACAATGAGAAGAAACATCCTCTATCCCTGTTTTTCTCACAAGCTCAACAGAGTTGTTGAACCTGGGACCATAGGGATACATTCCCAAATGGTAGGCTCCCATGTATTCTAAATCCTGCAAAACTATTAAGATCTAAACAGGCTTTGTGATTACATTATGAAAAGGTAACTGAGTCATGAAGGATTGGCATAATCTGTATAGCTATTGTACTGTACACTTTATAAACAGCAATTATCTTAGTAAATGTCGGCTAGTTTACCCTTCAGTGTTTTGGTTTGGATTAGGTGAACAAAAACCAAAAATGGAAAAGTTTGTTGTTGTTTTTTTTCTGTCATGCCCTGATGAATAATGGGGTAATTGGTTTGGATAATATGTTTTGTAGCTAAAAGAGGCAACTTAAAAGGGTGGTTCAGGTGTTTAACTGGACAAATGTCCTGTAGATCTGGTTAACGTAGCAGAGTGTGCGCAGCTTACTCACATGGCTCCCACAGTAGCCTGAAGAACAGCAGGGTTGTGTGTGTTGTGTAGACAGTGCTGTTGGGGGGGGGTCACTGAGGGGAACAGCTGATCACAGGGCATAAAGTATTCCAGACTTAAAAGGCTTGTAAATGCAAGCAGCTGCTACTACAGGGTCCTGGTGGACAAGTGACCATCCTCCCTCCAACCCCACTCTCGCCCTTCTATGCTGTGGTTACCCCGAACAGAGAGGGTGATCTTGCAATGAACCTCAGTGAATTATTTCTTGGATTTGTTGCTCTGAGAAAGAATACGATCAGAGCAACTTGGGTGTCTGGCATTATCAGCCCAGAGGCTGCTCACCTGTCTTTGTGTGGCCTGGCTTTGCCTGGCATGGATTTTTATGTGAAATTGATGGATTAGCTCAGCAAATTTACTCACTGCTTTCCAACCCTTGACTTTTGTTTTCACTGTAGCCCGGCTATGTTGTCTAAATAGTAATGCACAAGGATACTGGGGCAGTAATGAAGGAGAGAAAGAAAGTAGAACAGGTGGAAAAACTGAGTCGGTGAAATAATAATAGACACAAAGATGAACATCTAGAGTAAAAGAGGGAGAGAAGCACTAACTATCATTGAGGATGATGTCCATAGCAACAGCTGAGGCTCATGGCAACAACTGAAAGGAGGCCCATCCTGTTCCCCCAGGGGTACAAATTATTTTGAAAACAGAAGTGAGCCATCCTGTCACCTGCATCCCTTTAAAACGCGCTAACACAGAGTGACTATGTGGAAATATGAAACCTAACCTCTTTTTATGGAAAATATTCAGTTGTTGTTCATAATTGCAAAAACGAATTCCAAAAACCTAAAAACACAGAAAATTAATATTTTTTACGGCTTTATTAAAGATCTTTGTAGTCCCTACACAACATAAATTAACCTCACAATACAATACAAAGAAATGCAATTACAAGTGAAAAGAACTGTCACAATCGCCACCAGGTAGAACTTATTTCCAGTCATCATAGTCAGTAATTGCTATTTCTCACTGAATGCTTTATATAATAACAATTGCATCACTTAGATTGAATAGTGTGTTCTACTTAATCCCAGACTGAACAAATAATTGCATTCCATTGTTAAATTATTGTTTGTTTTACCTTGTGTGGTTAAAATTAAATGGAAAAACATCACACGAAATACACCTATTTATGGAGCCACTGACATTTTAGATAAAAAGTGGCATGTATGAGCGATTATTTAACTGATATTACAGCTGCGTTATGCACCTATTACAACCATCTTTGTGGGTCTCTCTCTCCTTGATTGCTGGCAATCTTTTTGATCACGTTAAACTATCAATACAGCCTCAGTTTCCCTACTAGAAACAGCTGGGCGCTTGGCATACCCTCTAGAAATCACTGTTGCTGGTCAAATAATTTTTTTCCTCCCAGCACAATTTCCAGCACATCCACAGAGAGGCTGGATCAAACCAACACAATATCCAAAACTGCGAACAGAGGCAAATTTAATTTGTGTAGCTTTTGTGTGTGGTACCTGAGAAAGACTATCTTTTTTACAATTTCAGAAAAAAAGTACAGTAAAGCTCTGTCTTGTGGAATAAAACTGTCTGATCAACAGCAGGATATTGGGGGGAAGGAACTTCAGCCAGGACTGAAGAAGTCCTCTGTTGGGTGGTTATTGAGACTATAAAACGAATTTCATTGGCATGTTAAATCCGGAAGAATCATATTTTTTTGTATTCTGTTTATTTTAAATGATATATTTCTGTAGAGGCTTTGTATCTTTGGGTGTAAAGATGGTTGCCATAAATGTTTAATTACCACAACCATCTCTCTAGTCCAGCTCAACCCCAGCTTGTTTATGGATTTTTGGACTGGCAGGATGCCTGTGTGACCTTTTCGATCCTGGCCTCTACTTGCTCCTGCCCAGTCTGTTACCCTGAGCCAGATAAAGAGGTGGCCAGCGGCATCCCCAGCCTGCAGGAGCAGGCTGTGCCTTTCATGGCTTTCTTTAGAGCACAAGCTTCTCTATCTGCCAGACCTGGTCGAGGCTTCCCTAAACACTTCACTGTTAAAAGGCCAGCAGAAGACCAAGAGCCCCTGCTGTTCCATTCATCTGAGCTTTATATCTCTTTTTTTCTTTGTCTTCCTGATTTACTCACTTTCTGTCAGTCGTTCCGTCTCATTCCCCCTGTCTTTTCATAGCAGTGAGTTAAATGTAGCCAGGTCAGTCAGCTTGGTTTCTGCTCAGTTTTTTTTCTCTTCCCTCTCATGTCTCGCTTTCTACCCCATTCTCTGTCTCAGTCTCTAACTCTTTCTGCCACTCTATTTTTCCTCCTTCTTGCTGCTCAGACTTTTACAATGACACAGCCTACCCTGCAGTGATCTCATTAATCACATTCAAACAGCTCTATGTTGCTTTCTCTCCTTCCATGTGTCTCCCTCTCCTTTCACTTCCTCTAATTGCCTGCTCTTTTCTCTGCCAGTGTTTCGAAGGAAGTGTTTTTCATTATCTAACAACAGGAGACAAATACTCATGCAGTGCATACATTTTACAACAGATGAATTTTATACATGTAGGCTTTATTTAGCCTAAAGGTATTCAGTCACCTATGCCAAAATGTCATCCGTATCCCGAAAGAGACAAAGTCTGATTCACACATGTCCCTAAATGTGTTGTGCACTACTTATTTATTCATTTGCCATTGTCTGAACAGAACTATTTTTTGTGAGACCTTTCATTAGCAATGCATTTTATTACTATTATTTAGGAGACAAATATTCCCCGTAGAGTGTGTCCCATAATTGGACTAACTTCACAAGTGAGATTAATTAACCCATTGTTGATTAGAGCCACTTTTCACTGGAGACTGTCTAAAGAAAACGCCTTGCAGTAATCTAGCTTCTTCAGCATGTTTTCCTATTGATTAGGCTTCAAATTATGTTAATGGCGGAGTTATGCAGCTTGAACTTTTTGTTATGTTTAAAAACTCTCACTTTTAAACTTTTGTTTGCATGGAGAGCTGTAAGTGAAGTCTGTTTCATTGCTTTGTGTGACTTTTATTAATGTGTGAAGCCATTGTGCTGTTAGGATTAAGAAGCCACATCAAACGCAGATCTGTGTCTTCCAGAATACACAGAAAGGTAAACAAGTTGGGAAAAAGCTGAATGTTCTCTTCATTTCTAATGAATATTGTATTTTCCAAAATTTCCAGCCAATTGAATTTGTAATATAAAACGCACAAAAATACTGTATGTACAGAACATGAGGGCGCGTTGGGAGGCAGCTTATCCCAGCCTATCAGTTTTAGCTGTTTAGTCTGCTGCTAGTGTAGGCACCACAGGGAGAACATTTGAAATTCATAGAAATAGTTATCAGTTTTTGCTATTGATCTGTTACTCTGGAAGTGGTATAGTATGGGTGTAAGCCTTATTTATTTATTTTCTTTTTGCCTGAGGTATGAATTTCTGAGATGAAATGTCTTCCAGTAGTTCCACCAATCAAAGAGGAAAATTTTCTCTCTGCTAAATGAACTTTAAGTATTCAGCACTTGACTTGTGTCCCTTCTGCAGCAAGTGTGAAATGGAACACAGTTCTTTTTTTCTTCTTCATTTTCTCCACTGACCTTGCTGAAATAGACAGGCAGAAAAGGACGGATAGCTAAAGAGTAAACATCTTTAGGACAGAATGGCGAAAAAAATAGAGAAAATAGATTAGCAAGCAACATCTGTCAAAGTGGATGACTGGCTCAGTGCCAGGCTTTATTGATTTGCTTTACAAAGCACTTGAATGGGCCAGATAACTGTGATTAGCCAATTCATTACTGCTGGCTCTTAGAGTGGTCCAAAATTAGATAAAAGGAGGAATAGGAAGGACAGAGGGGGATGAGAGCAAACTTGTACTTTGTAAACTTGAACAGAAACTCCAGCAGTGACCCACTATAGAGGGAATCTTTTTGAAGTTTGTGGTGAATTTTCCATATTTTACATGCATCTTAATGATCGTCCTCATTAGAAGCTGTTAGAAAATTAAAAAAAGAAAAGAAAGCCATGCCTTGTTTATGTGTTTGATATCATGCATAATCATTCCAGATTACACAAGCAATGAAAACAACATTCCTCTCATCTATTTTGCAAATGTGTACTTCCATTTCAATAAGCTTATAGTGCCAATAGATCTTATAAATGAGAATTGTTTGGGCTTTGATGATATACTAAACCGTTGTCTATACTGAGGCAAACTGAGTGTGACAGCTACTAATGTTTCTGTCTGATAGTGAGACAGCTTTACTGCTTCTACTTCATACAAGACAGCAGCAGCTATCAGTTCCTTTAGAGTTAGGCTTGTCCTGGTGACAGCATTGTTTAATGCATTTCTGTGATCACACAATGTTTACAGGAAGCTTTAATGGGCGCTACACAAATCATTTCTTTGATACATGCTTTTTGTCATTGAATAGTCATCTGCTTATCATACATTATGGATGTTATGACAATAAAAATTGGGGATTGTAGTAATGTGCCTCATTCTTTCTTGTTGTGACATTAAATACCACAGCTGTCCGGTTTCCCATTGAGGTTTTGCCTTTTGGTTAAATGTCTGACAGTGAAGGATTGAGGCAAGCAGACCCTTATCGTTCACCCTTATTTTCCTTTCGCAATGATTTCCTTTTTACATTTTATTTTCTGTGCGCAGTGTAACTCCCAGAGTTCTGTCTTTACTCACTCTTGCCCTCACACTTTT